>NC_041381.1:8671037-8718777 GCF_002162155.2 Triticum dicoccoides
ATAGGTTCTTATGAATGATTTTAAGGATGACTTTCTGCAGCCGATTAGCCAGGATTTTAGTGATGATTTTCAGACAAAAATTCAGTAAAGTGATTGGTCTGTAATCATTCGCAGTTTCTGGAGAACAAATCTTCGGAATCAAGGTGATGTAGCCCTCACTAATGCTGGTGATATCTAACCCCCCAGCATGAAAATCATGGCACATCTTATAGAAGTCCGTCTTGATGACCTACCAGCAACTCTTAAGAAAACATCCATTAAAACCAGCAGGGCCAGGAGCCCTGTCACTAGGCATTTCCTTAATTACATCATCAATCTCTTCATTGGAGAAGGGTGCAGACAATTGATCCAGCCCCTCAATCCGGCGAATAATTCGAGAAAGATCAAAGCGCATGTTAGTGGGTTTAGAGGAACCCAAACGTTCTTTATAGGTTTTGTACAGCACCCCCTCCTTGCCCACATGGTCATTGTTGATATCCACATCATCATCTCAAAGCATGGCAATAGAATTCTGCCTATATCTCTCGGTCGTCAGAGATTGGAAAAGCTTGGTGTTTTCATCTGCAAACCTGAAATACCTGATCGTACATCTTTTCCTCCAATACTCGTTCTGATACTTGAGTAGTGTCTACAAGTGGAGTTTTAAAATCTGCCTGAAGTTTGACTCCTGAATAAAGAGAGGTCTTTTGTACTCGAGATTATCCATCATAACTAGAGTCTAATTACTGTTTTGGATCATAATTTTCAGCTTTGAGATACCTCTGCTCCATCTCTTGAGATCATATCCTTGGCCATATTATTCGTACATATGGTTGCATCGAATCAATTGACTTGTCAATGTCATGGACCAGCTAGCATAATGTTGTTTTTGTGTGTCTGGCTTTAGGTGTTGCAAATCCTCTACATATGTTTTTTTCATTCCTTTACCCTCTACCACTTATTTTCAGATTGGTGGAAAGCAAAGTTTCAGACAAGGGCACAAAACACGATTACATCCTCCTCCATGCAGGTTCGTGGAGGCTAATTATAATTGAAACTCCTGTTAATCGCACTGGATGTCATGCCAGATTCATGCCAAATTTCCTGGATCGATTGACCAGGATTTGACCCTTGGATTTTTAACCTTGTACGTCGTAATTTTTGTTGTACATGGATTAGTCAAGGTACAGTCGATCCACCATCATCACTGTGAATCAGTATTACAGATTCAGAACAGGTCTTTGTCGGAGAAGGACGTAGGAGTAGCCATTGATACATGAAAAAGCCAGAGAGACCTCACTCTCACACACTCACTGTCCACCTGCCTGCCTGGATGTTAATAGTTCTTCTCCTTCTCCTTGCTGCTAATGTTGTGTTGAAATACCTAACTAGCTAGCTAGCAAATCATAGTTGTCCTTCTCTAAAAAAACTATAGAAAGTTCTTTGCATGTAGTTAATTAAGTAGGTGAAATTTTAGAAGAAAAATTATTCTGAAGTTGTTGGTATGTTTGCTGTTGCTATTGTTTTCGTTGTTCTTGAAATAGGCTTTCACACTGCTTTATAAATAAAGCAACATCCAAAGATGTACACGGCCAAATGATACAATATGGTGAGGTAGCCCTTATAAAGCCGATCTTGAGATATCAGCCACACTCGCATGCGACTACGCTACCAGCAACAAGCACCGGAAGAACTAAACATCCTCACGCTACAAACTAGCACACCTAAGCTCCACGAGAACGCCCCCAAGAGGGAGAATGGCATAGAGCGTCGCCGCTGCCAAGTCCATACCGGACAAAGGTCTACACCCGGAGCCCTGACACGGAGAGAAGAAGCACAACGACTGAGGGAGTCCTGGATTAGGGGGGTCCTCGGACAGCCGGACTATATGCTTATGCCGGACTGTTGGACTATGAAGATACAAGATTGGAGACTTCATCCCGTGTCCGGGTGGGACTCTCCTTTGCGTGGAAGGCAAGCTTGGCGATTCGGATGTGTAGATCTCATTCTCTGTAACCAACTCTGTGTAACCCTAGCCCCCTCCGATGTCTATATAAACCGAAGGGTTTAGTCCGTAGGTCAAGAACAATCAGAATCATAGGCTAGCTTGTAGGGTTTAGCCTCTACGATCTCGTGGTAGATCAGCTCTTGTAATACTCATATCATCAAGATCAATCAAGCAGGAAGTAGGGTATTACCTCCATAGAGAGGTCCCGAACCTGGGTAAACATCGTGTCCCCCGCCTCATGTTACCATCAGCCTTAGACGCATAGTTCGGGACCCCCTACCCGAGATCCGCCGGTTTTGACACCGACATTGGTGCTTTCATTGGGAGTTCCACTATGACGTCAGAAAAAGGTTTGACGGCTCGCCTTGTTATCAAGGGCAATATCACTTCTGGGGGAGCTTTGGCTTCAGGCGAAACCCTCTAACTAGGCGGCTTCCTTATGACCTTCCATTCGGCGGCTGTGCCGACGATGACTTCTCGGGTCATCAAAAACAACCTCCACATCAGCTTGGAATACGCCGAGTGGATGGATCCAATGGAGCTCTCGTCCTTGAACGAGCTCTTGGATCGCATCGCCGCCTTGGGAGTCGCTACGGACTATGATCGGATTGGGCTTAAACCCAATCAAAGAGAGATTGGCTCTCTGCCGGTCACCCATCAAATAGCGGTGGTGGAGGAACAACGCGGCGATTCTTCTTCTATGCTGAAGACAAACTATTTCCGGATTCCCAAGCTCTCCGAGCCAGATACCCGTTCGCGATAGGACATGACCCAAACCCCGAACTTAGAATCGGGCGGCGGGCCAGAAAAATTGGGCAACATCCAAGAACACGAACTGCCGGGCTCAGAGGTTCCCCTGGGTCTTAGATCGGGTCAATGTTCGGACTTAAATCCACCCACCCACCCAAGTACAAGCGACCTTTCCCACATTAGACAACAACCCCAAGATACAGTACATCACTTTTAGGCTAGATTCCTCCTTGTAATGAGCAAGGTCAAGGACTGTCGCGAGGAAGACGCAATCTAATTCTTTCACAAAAATTGCGCGGACAAGGGAATCCTCAACGCCATAAGTCCCCGTAACATAGCACACTTTGCTGACTTGGCAGCCATAGTACAGAAGTATTGTGTGATGGAAAGCGCCTAGAAAACCCAAGTAAAATTCTGGGATCCTCCGGCTCTCACTAAACCCTCCGTCTGAACTAAGAGGGTGCACTCCCGCAAGTCACCTGATGCAATCACGAAGAAACCAAAGCCCACTACAAGGCGTGGAACCGTACTGGACGGATGGCTCAACGGGCCATGCAAAATTCACACCACACCGGATACCATACCAACACACAGCCTTAGAGCATGCTGGATACTCCGGCAGGTGGCATAGAGCGGCGAGGATCTCCTTGGTAACAATGCCGCAGAGCATCATCCCGTAGAGAACAACCGTACGGTTTTGACAGTCTTCGAGACTTTCGCCTCAAATAACAGGCGCAAGAGAGCACTCCGCAGCCTCGCCGAAGTCTGCCACGTTGCAGCAATAAATCCATGCAATGACACGGCCATAACATTCAATGCCAGTGACAAACCTCAATTCTGAACAGCCCGCACACCGGCCGCTCTAGTCCTTAGTCCAATTATGGATGGCTTCCGGCTTACTAAAGTGCTCATGGACGGTGGCAGTGGATTAAACCTCATCTACGAGGAAACTCTCAACAAAATGGAAATAGACAAGAGCCGCATTGATCAAAGCAACACGACCTTCAGAGAAATTATCCCTAGTCGGGAGGCACGATTTGCGGAAAAAATCACACTTGATGTGGTATTCGGCACGCCGAAAAATTACAGGTCCGAAGAAATAACATTTCAAGTGGCCCCATTCAGTAGAGGATACCATGCCCTTCTAGGGCGGGATGCATTCACGAGCTTCCAAGCTATACCCCATTATGGGTACGTGAAGCTCAAGATGCCTGGGCCTAATGGAATCATCATGCTAGCCAGTGATTCGGACGTAGCACTCCACGCCGAAAATAAAACCTCCGCCCTGGCCCTTGAGGCATTATCCGAAGCCCTCGCGGCCGAAGAACTAATGGCGATGCACTCCACAGTGGATAGGGACGATGTGATACTCGAAAAACGGCCCAAGTCCACCTCTTTCAAACCAGCGGACGAGATAGTCAAATTCCAAGTCCACCCAACAGACCCTACAAAAACAACATTCATAGGTGCACAGCTGAACCCCACAATAGACGCCGCACTGCGGGCGTTCCTGCATGAGAATTCGGACATCTTCGCCTGGCACCCTTCAGACATGCCAGGCATCCCACGCAGGCTAGCCGAGCATAGCCTAAATATATTGAAGGGATACAAGCTGGTCATGCAGACTCTTCAGCGCTTTTCTGCACCTAAACGACAAGCAATGGGAGAGGAGCTAGCCAAGTTACTCGAAGCCAGATTCATCAGAGAAATAAAACACCCGGACTGGCTAGCAAACCTGGTGATGGTACCAAAGAAGGACAAATCCTGGCGCCTACATGTCGATTTCAAGGGCCTTAATAAGGCTTGCCCCAAGGATCCCTTCCCTCTCCCCCACATCGATCAAATCATCGACGCCACAGCAAGACACGACTCACTGTGCTTCTTTAACGCATACTCCGGATACCATCAATTCAAGATGGCAGAGTCCGATCAAGCCGCAACGGCATTCATCACGCCATACGGCCCCTTCTGTTTCAACACCATGCCTTTCGGGCTCAAAAATGCCGGAGCAACCTATCAACGCATGATTCAGACATGTTTGGAAAAACAAATTGGCAAAACAGTTGAAGCATACGTAGACAACATGGTCATCAAGACCAGACACGTCGAATCGCTAATAGAAGATTTGAGGCTCACGTTCGACAACCTTCGAACATATGACATCAAGCTCAATCCGGAAAAATGTGTTTTCGGCGTTCCTGCTGGAAAGCTCCTGGGCTTCATCGTTTCCAATAGAGGAATTGAAGCAAACCCAGCTAAAATCCAAGCTTTGTCACAGTTGGCTACCCCAAGAGACCTCAAGCAAATCTAGAAATCAATTGGATGCGTGGCTGCTTTAAGCCGCTTTATCTCCCGATTGGGAGAAAAGGCACTACCTCTCTATCGCCTTCTTCTACGCACCGAACACTTTGAGTGGACGGATGCAACTATGGCTGGACTGGAAGAAGTAAAGGCCCTATTGGCCAGCAACCCAATCTTGGCCGCGCCAAACATTGGTGAACCCATGCTATTATATATAGCTGCAACACACCAAGTTGTAAGCGCAGTGCTCATCGTCGAACGAGAGGAGGACAGACACAAATTCGCGCTTCAAAAGCCGGTATACTATGTATCCATTGTCCTCACACCATGAAAATCAAGGTACCCACATTATCAAAAGATAGCATACGCGGTCTTCATGGCATCCCGGAAACTACGACACTACTTTCAAGAGTGTTCAATCACGGTGGCCTCCGAAGTACCACTCAACGATATAATAAATAACCGCGATGCCACGGGGCGGATTGCTAAGTGGGCCATCAAGCTCCTCCCGTTCGACATCATATATAAACAACGGCGAGCCATTAAGTCGCAAGTACTGGCTGACTTCGTTGCCGAATGGACAGAGGCCGAACTCCGTAAAGAGTACGGCGCATACTCCAATTGGATCATGCACTTCGACGGCTCCAAGATGCTGCCTGGACTGGGAGCGGGCGTTGTCCTGACATCCCCCACCTGAGATACGGTCCAATACATACTCCAAATATTATACACAAACTCCAACAATGCAGCCGAATACGAGGCTCTGTTGCATGGTCTTCGCACGGCAGTCTTCATGGGAATCCAACGCCTAGAAGTGCGCAGGGATTCGAACCTCGCAATATCTCAAATAAATGGAGACTTTGACACTAAGGATCCGAAAATGGCGGCCTACCGTAATGCCGTCCTCAAGATGTCAGCTCGGTTCGAGGGGCTCGAATTCCATCATGTGGTCCGAGAAAACAATCAAGCGGCAGATATTCTCACCCGCATCGGCGCCAAGCGCGACCCCGTCCCACCTAATATCTTCTTAGAAAGGTTGTTCAAGCCATCCGTGGTGTGTCAAGGGGAGATCGGCAATACTAGTCCGTATCCGACCACAACCTCAGATACCGAACACACTGACATAATCGGAGGCTCCGCCACCAAAATAACACCTTCAGCCCACGTAATCATGGCTGTCATCGCCCCGTGGACCGAACCCTTCTTAGCCTACATATATAGGCATGAACTCCCTGAGGACCAAAATGAGGCACGTTGCATTGTGCGGCGCTCCAAATCCTACAAGGTCCATGAAGGAGAGCTTTACAAGAAAAGTGCCACCGGAGTGCTTCAAAGATGCATTTCCGAAGAGGAAGGGCGGCAGCTCTTGGCCAAACTTCACGCTGGACTCGGTGGCCACCACGCTACAGCTCGGGCCCTTGTAAGCAAGGCCTTCCATACAGGTTTCTACTGGCCGACAGCCCGATCAGACGCATAGGATCTCGTCCAACATTGCGTCGGTTGCCAGCTTTTCGCAAATCAAAGCCATATGCCCCCCACCGCTCTCCAAACAATCCCCATAACTTGGCCCTTCGCGATCTAGGGGATCAATATGGTTGGACCCCTTGAAGGTGGAAGCCGTAAGAAAAAAATACTTATTGGTCATGGTGGACAAGTTCACCAAATGGATAGAGACAAACCAGTTAAATCGGCCGAATCCGGACCAGTGATAGACTTCATATTAGGGGTTGTACACCGTTACGTACGGTGTCCCCCACAACATCATCACCGACAATGGCTCAAACTTCACAGCCGATGAGGTGAAAACTTGGTGCGGCAACATGGACATCAAGCTCGATTACGCCTCTGTCTATCACCCCCAAACAAATGGTCAAGTTGAACGAGCAAATGGTCTTATTATGAGCGGAATAAAACCCAGACTAGTGCGATCCTTGAAGGAGTCAGATATGCACTGGGTCGAGGAGCTCGACTTTGTACTATGGGGACTGCGGACCACGCCGAATCGCACTACCGGATACACATCATTCTTCATGGTGTATGGCGCAGAGGCGGTATTGCCCTGCGATATTATTCATGACTCACCTTGGTTGTGCATGTATGAAGAGAGAAAAGCTGAGCTCGATCGGCAGGACAATCTAGATGCCCTGGAGGAGGTGCGCGACGTCACAAAAGCCCGTTCCGCATTCTATCAGCAACGGGCTCGAAGGTATCAAAGCAGAGAAGTACGGGCCAAAACTTATAATATTGGCGAACTCATTCTACGCCTATCGGAGAAGAAAAAGGACAAGCTCAAGCCCAAGTGGGAAGGTTCCTTCATCATTGATAAAGTTCTCACAGGAGGAACGTACCGCCTGCGTGATGCATCAGATAACCGACTAGAGCCGAACCCATGGAATGCGGCCAGACTCCGAAGATTCTATGCCTAAGCACCGGACTCTGTGTTTGTCTCCTTACCTCCGCCCTTTTAAATTATATCCTCTCTCTTTCTATTCTTTCTTTTTCTTATATAGCACTACAAGGCTTAAAGTGTGACCCGTTTACACAATTTAGACGCGCTATGCACGCTAATTATACCTGGGGGCTTCTTATACAGATGCTTAGTATAACTATTTTCCAGGCTTCAGGCCCACTGCATATGTGTAACTTTTCCATATGTACCTTTTCTTCGCCATTATATGCATCGATATGACTTAAGTTTTGGCCAAGCTGGGTTGCCTGGCTCCTGTGTTTATGCCCTACGTTCCTCTTAGTTCGGCTAGGGCATAAGGGGAGCACCTCTGCAATTGTTACTGCCGGGTCAGCCGGATGTGTACCTCAGACTGGGTGAAGCCGAAAGCTAGCGTTCTTAAGGGAATATTCGGTCGGTGAACAAAAGATGTTTTTTACCTATTATAATATAAATCCCCAGATGTTCTATATCTTGCATCTCTGTTCGCAGTTCGGACATGCACATTAATGCATGCGTGCCCAGGGAAAGGAACCCTTAACGGAACTATTCCCTCTGGAAGATGTTTCTTACTATCCATGTAATATAACATAACTAGTTGGGTACTTGTCTGTTCAAGCACTTATGACCCCTATGCCTGGTTTCCACGTGTACCCCGGTTTACATAACTGAGCGGGTATTCGGATAGACTTCGAACTGTCGGGTCCGGAGGCTGAAGCAAAAAGGTCCGCCATGACAAATGATTTACAATCCGGCTAGGGACAAAATGCGTCCACTGAAGTACATAGTCACTTAGACTGGCTAAATTCTTCTTCTATACCATCCAACAGGCTGTCTAGCCTACAATCCTGTTGGGAATACTTTGCGGCTAATCCTACTTGGTCATATACCAAACTAACAGGAATTTTCTTTCCATCTGACCCTACAGGACCGACCAGGGCCATTTGATTTGGATCCACCTTGGTGTACCGCGTCTTTACCATGTCCCAGGCTTCCCTCGCACCTTGTCGGGAGGCCGATATCTTCCATAATCGGAAGCGCCGCCGCGCTCCCTTGAGCAGCTCTACAAGCTCTCCCATGCTTCTTGGCTGGGAGGCGGACGGCCACAAGGCCTGGGCAATACCCTGCATCACCTTCCGAACTCGTTCGTGCAGTTGTGAAAGTTCTTCCAGAAGATCGCCTGCGGATCCGGGCATCTCCTCTTTAGGACGGCCTGTCAGCATACCTACAGACATAACTCTGTTAACTCGTTTCTTCCCCGAACTATACAAAGGTTCGTTTAAGCACTTACTATAAATGCCACGTTGAAGCCTCTTATTCTCCTTCACGGAGTCAGCAAGCTGGACACGAACATTTGCTAATTCGACGCCCAGCCGGGTATTGGCATCCTGGAGATATTTTTTCTCTCACCTAACCCGTGTAAGCACGCGCTCGCCAGCCTCTAGCTGTCGTTGAGATTGTGGCTCATCCTCTTGTACGATCTCCGCAATACTAGGAAAAGGCCTACTAGTGGCGCACCAGTTTTGCCTACTAATGGCGCACTACTGGTGCGCCACTTGTACCACGCCACTAGTATTTTTTTACTAATGGCGTACTACAGGTGCGCCATTAGTATCTGATATACTAATGGCGCACCAGTGGTGCACCATTGGTATGCCTAGAGGTGCGCCATTACATAGGAGTGCGCCATTAGTAGGCAAAACTGGCGCACCACATAGGAGTGCGCCATTAGTAACAATTCTTTTTCAAAAAAAATGTTCAATTTTTTTTTCAATTTTTTTTTCATTTTTTTTCTTAATCTCGGGTCACTATGGCTTAATCTCAGATCAAATCACACTCCATGGTCAAACTTCCCAACAGGTCACCCATGCTCACACTGTTGGAAATATGCCCTAGAGGCAATAATAAAAGGATTATTATTATATTTCCTTGTTCATGATAATTGTCTTTTATTCATGCTATAATTGTATTATCCGGAAATTGTAATACACGTGTGAATACATAGACCACAATACGTCCCTAGTAAGCCTCTAGTTGACTAGCTCGTCGGTCAACAGATAGTCATGGTTTCCTGACTATGGACATTAGATGTCATCGACAACGGGATCACGTCATTAGGAGAATGACGTGATGGACAAGACCCAATCCTAAGCATAGCACAAGATCGTGTAGTTCGTTTTGCTAGAGCTTTTCCAATGTCAAGTATCTTTTCCTTAGACCATAAGATCGTGTAACTCCCGGATACCGTAGGAGTGCTTTGGGTGTACCAAACGTCACAATGTAACTGGGTGACTATAAAGGTGCACTATAGGTATCTCCGAAAGTGTCTGTTGAGTTGACACGGATCGAGACTGGGATTTGTCACTCTGTATGACGGAGAGGTATCTCTGGGCCCACTCGGTAATGCATCATCATAATGAGCTCAAAGTGATCAAGTGTTTGGTCATGGGATCATGCATTACGGTACGAGTAAAGTGACTTGCCGGTAACGAGACTGAATGAGGTATTGGGATACCGACGATCGAGTCTCGGGCATGTAACGTACCGATTGACAAAGGGAATTGCATACGGGGTTGATTGAATCCTCGACATCGTGGTTCATCCGATGACATCATCAAGGAGCATGTGGGAGCCAACATGGGTATCTAGATCCCGCTGTTGGTTATTGACCGAAGAGCCGTCTCGGTCATGTCTGCATGTCTCCCGAACCCGTAGGGTCTACACACTTAAGGTTCGGTGATGCTAGGGTTATTAGGAAGACTTGTATGTGATTACCGAATGTTGTTCGGAGTCCCGGAAGAGATCCCGGACGTCACCAGGAGTTCCGGAAGGGTCCGGAGGTGAAGATTTATATATGGGAAGTTGTCATGCGGACACCGGAAAGTTTCGGGGGCATATCAGTATTGTACCGGGACCACCGGAGGGGTTCCGGGGGTCCACCGGGAGGGGCCACCCCTCTTGGTGGGCCACATGGGCCGCGTGGGGCAGGGAACCAGCCCCTGGAGGGCTGGGCTCCCCCCTTGGGCCCATGCGCCTAGGGTTGGGTGGAACCCTAAGGGGGGCGCACCCCCTTTGCTTGGGGGGCAAGCCCCCTCCCTGGCCGCCCCCCCCTCTAGATCTCATCTAGAGGGGGCCAGCCCCCTTCCCCCTTCCCCTATAAATAGAGGGGTGAGGGGAGGGCTGAACACCTGATCCAAGGCGCAGCCCCTCCCCTCCCCAACACCTCTCCTCCTCCGTTAAGTGCTTGGCGAAGCCCTGTCGGAGTACTGCCTCTCCACCAACACCACGCCGTCGTGCTGCTGCTGGAGCCTTCTTCCTCAACCTCTCCTTCCCCTTGCTGGATCAAGAAGGAGGAGACGTCGTCCGTACCATACGTGTGTTGAACACGGAGGTGCTGTCCGTTCAGCACTTGGTCATCGGTGATTTGAATCACGGCGAGTACGACTCCATCATCACCGTTCCCTTGAACGCTTCCGCATGCGATCTACAAGTGGTATGTAGATGCATTCTCTCTCCCATGACTCGTTGCTTGGATGAACTCATAGATGGATCTTGGTGAAACCGTAGGAAAAATTTTAATTTTCTGCAACGTTCCCCAACAGTGGCATCATGAGCTAGGTCTATGCGTAGTTCTCTATTGCACGAGTTGATCACAAATTTGTTGTGGGCGTAGATCTTGTCAACTTGCTTGCCGCTACTAGTCTTTTCGTGCTTCAGCGGTATTGTGGGATGAAGCGGCCCGGACCGACCTTACACGTACGCTTACGTGAGACAGGTTCCACCGACTGACATGCACTAGTTGCATAAGGTGGCTAGCGGGTGTCTGTCTCTCCTACTTTAGTTGGAGCGGATTAGATGAAAAGGGTCCTTATGAAGGGTAAATAGAAGTTGACAAAAATCACGTTCTGGTTATTCGTAGGTAAGAAAACGTTCTTGCTAGAACCCAATTGCAGCCACATAAAAGATGCAACAACAATTAGAGGACGTCTAACTTGTTTTTGCAGCAATTGTCATGTGATGTGATATGGCCAGAAGTTGTGATGAATGATGAATGATATATTGTGATGTATGAGATCATGTTCTTGTAATAGGAATCACGACTTGCATGTCGATGAGAATGACAACCGGCAGGAGCCATAGGAGTTGTCTTTATTTTTTGTATGACCTGCGTGTCATTGAAGAACGCCATGTAAATTACTTTACTTTATTGCTAAATGCGTTAGCCATAGAAGTAGAAGTAGTTGTTGGCGTGACAACTTCATGAAGACACAATGATGGAGATCATGATGATGGAGATCATGGTGTCATGCCGGTGACGAAGATGATCATGGAGCCCCGAGGATGGAGATCGAAGGAGCTATATGATATTGGCCATATCATGTCACTACTATATAATTGCATGTGATGTTTATTATGTTTTATGCATCTTGTTTACTTAGAACGGCGGTAGTAAATAAGATGATCCCTTATAATAATTTCAAGAAAGTGTTCCCCCTAACTGTGCACCGTTGCTAAAGTTCGTCGTTTCGAAGCACCACGTGATGATCGGGTATGATAGATCCTTACGTTCACATACAATGGGTGTAAGACAGATTTACACATGCAGAACACTTAGGGTTAACTTGACGAGCCTAGCATGTACAGACATGGCCTCGGAACACAGAGACCGAAAGGTCGAACATGAGTCGTATGGAAGATACGATCAACATGGAGATGTTCACCGATGATGACTAGTCCGTCTCACATGATGATCGGACACGGCCTAGTCGACTCGGATCGTGTAACACTTAGATGACTAGAGGGATGTCTAATCTGAGTGGGAGTTCATTAAATAATTTAATTAGATGAACTTAATTATCATGAACTTAGTCTAAAACTTTTGCAAAATATGTCTTGTAGATCAAATGGCCAACGCTCATGTCAACATGAACTTCAACGCGTTCCTAGAGAAAACCAAGCTGAAAGATGATGGCAGCAACTATTCGGACTGGGTCCGGAACCTGAGGATCATCCTCATAGCAGCCAAGAAAGATTATGTCCTAGATACACCGCTAGGTGAAGCACCCATCCCAGAGAACCAAGACGTTGTGAACACTTGGCAATCACGTGCTGATGATTACTCCCTCGTTCAGTGTGACATGCTTTACAGCTTAGAACCGGGGCTCCAAAAGCGTTTTGAGAAGCACGGAGCATATGAGATGTTCGAGGAGCTGAAAATGGTTTTCCAAGCTCATGCCCGGGTCGAGAGATATGAAGTCTCCGACAAGTTCTATAGTTGTAAGATGGAGGAAAACAGTTCTGTCAGTGAGCACATACTCAAAATGTCTGGGTTGCACAACCGCCTGTCCCAGTTGGAGATCAACCTCTCGGACGAGGCGGTCATTGACAGAATCCTTCAGTCGCTCCCACCAAGCTACAAGAGCTTTGTGCTGAACTACAATATGCAGGGGATGGTGAAGACCATTCCTGAAGTATTCTCAATGCTGAAGTCAGCAGAGGTTGAAATCAAGAAAGAACATCAAGTGTTGATGGTCAATAAGACCACTAAGTTCAAGAAGGGCAAGGGTAAGAAGTACTTCAAGAAGGACGGCAAAGATGTTGCCGCGCCCGGTAAGCCAGTTGCCGGGAAGAAGTCAAAGAATGGACCCAAGCCTAAGACTGAGTGCTTTAATTGCAAGGGGAAGCGTCACTGGAAGTGGAACTGCCCCAAATACTTAGCGGACAAGAAGGCCGGCAACACTAAAGGTATATTTGATATACTTGTAATTGATGTGTACCTTACCAGTTGTCAGGACCCCGACTCGATGCCACATCGATCTAGCATGTAACACCTCATATCGCTTTGCGGCCTCACGCACGGTATCCCCACGGGTGTCGCCTTACCTTTGCCCGGGACCGTTTGCGCATTTTGGCACACGTATATGATGGTGTCGCTAGCATCCATATGATAAAGAGCCCGGGCTGACATGGCTAGTCGTAAACCCAAAGTGGCACTAACTTACAGGGACAGGCATCCATGACCCAGCATCGAACGTGTCGGTCATCAGCGAGTGAATCCGGGCTGTAGCACTGGGCTAACAGGACTCCGGTGAACCGGGCTGTAGCGGGCTAGCAGGACTCCGGTATTCATCGCGTGACATTTCCCCGAAGGGACAGACACATGATCGAAGAAGGACACATGCCGGCCTGCCTAAGTGTTCCGGAGCAGTAGCAAGCTACCAGGGCTCAGTGGAAGCACTAGGAGACATTTCCCGGTAAGAGAGGCTACTAAGAATAAACAACTAGATAGTCAGATCCCACACATAGCAATACACATTACACGTACGCATAACATGCAAGTATGTGCTGTACAACACGGCATCACAGCATAACTCAACAACTCATATAGATAAAGGCTCAGAAGAGCCGTCACAGCATTATTACAAACAGGGGTCACATGACCCAACAGTCAGAGCAATCAAGCAACAAGCGAAAGCATTACATGTCTGAGTACAGACATCTATAAATGAAAAAGGCTGAACGCCTGACTATCTACAACGTCCGATCAAGATCGTAGCTGAGGTACTAGCTACTAGTCGAAGTCCACGAGAACACTAGTAAGACCGAAGTCTCCGCTGCAAAAACATAAATAAAGCAACATGAGTACAAAGGTACTCAGCAAGACTTACATCAGATCCTATCGTACATGCATTGGTATCAAGAGGGTAATGTGGGGTTTAGTTGCAGCAAGCCAGCTTTGACTCTGTGGCTACCCTATTCTACGACTACCAGAAACTCTGGAGGTGAAACAACGAACACGAGTCCACTAATCACCACACAATACACTACTATGGATTCGTCCCCGTCTCCCTACGAGAAGGCCATCCATAGCACTCACACTTGTCTTGAGCATTTTATAGTATCCACTTCAAGTTGTCTATGTACCATGTAAGCATCCAAGAAGTCCATAACTGCGGACCCGGCTATTCGAATAGATCATGTTAACCCTGCAGGGGTGTACTTCTTCACACACGCTCTCGCCACTTACCGCCATGTACACGTCATGTATCTCGGCAACCTTCAAGCGGAAGCCTGGCGAGGGTGTCGGCCACGACCTGACTAACCACACAAGACTCTAGTCCAGGTTTATCGCCTATTCGGGTTCCATCCGCAAGGAGATCCGGCCGGGGTGTCGCTCACGGCCCCAAACGATGTGTACAGGGTTCCCGAGCCCACCATCCGGGTGCCACTCGGTACACCAGGCCACGTGTGCCTAGTCTGTCCCAAGCCCACCCTGCCGGGTGCCACTTGGTAGAAAAATGGCACTACCTACAAACACCAGAAACTAGTTGCGACTCCTGGACAGAGACCAAGTTGATTAATAAGTCGAGAGGGGCACTTAAGCATTCCAATGTGTGGTAGTATCGAGTCATTGGACAACATACATAGAACTCAGTGCTTAAGGACGGTTCCAATGAGACAACCCACCATGTACTCCTACATGGCCTCTCACCGCTACCTTTACCAAATCGTGTTCACACACTTCACCCTCAGCATCAGAACATATCGTGACACTCCAATTCATTCCCAATGAACCAGACCTGACACAACTCTAAGCAATAGCAGGCATAGCATGGTAGGAACACATCAGTGGCTTCAATCAACTCCTACACATGCTAGTGGGTTTCAACTATTTACTGTGGCAATGACAGGTCATGCAGAGGAATGGGTTCAACTACCGCAGCACAAAGTAGCATATGAATCGTTGTTGTCCTAATGCAATAACTGAGAGCAGGAGCGAGAGAGTAGGGTTTTATCGAAATGAACAAGGGGGTTTGCTTGCCTGGTAAATCAACAAGGGAGGCACTGCTTCACAGACATGTACTCTGGAACGTCTCCGGAGTAGGACCTATCGAGAACGAACGGTGCCGGCAATCAAAACACAATCATATGCAACAATATGATGCATGAGCATGGCATGTAGATGTGATGCTGTTTGAGCTAATGCAACTAGTAAACATTTGGTTTGAAGTCCATTTGAACCAAAGGTTCAAATGCATTTCTAAATTAGGTCTCTTATATATGCCATAATGTGTTTTCCCATATTCAGCATGTATAAGTTGGTTTTTCATGCATGAAACTAGTACAGATGGAAAGGTTGCATTTTTCTGATAATTTTTCATATATAAATTATTTAAATCTGAGCTACGGTTGAATTGTTATGAATTTTTGAAGTTTAAATCATTTTCTGGATTTTCTGAATTATTTTAATTCCAGAAATTATATATTGCGTCAGCATGACGTCAGCACGATGTCAGCGGGTCAACGCGGCTGTCCAGGGTCAAACCTGACGTGTGGGACCCACACGTCAGTGACAGGGGGGTTAACAGGGGTTAATTTAATTTAATTAAAAGGTTAGGGGGGGTCGGGCCCACTGGTCAGCGACCCTGGGGGGGTCAAACCCGGTCATCTCGCCGGCGTTTAGCCGCCGGCGAGGCCGAGCGCGGCGGAGGAAGTGCATTTGCACGTTACGGCCACCAAACGGGAGGCGGAGAGCATCTACGAGCTCCTGGGAACGAGCCGCAGCTCTTGGTGGTGATGGTTGAGCTCGGGGTGGCCGGAGACGTCGCCGGCGACGACTTTGGCGGTCGCCGGAGCTCGGGCGCCGATGGAAACGGCGCCACCGTGCACGGGAGGAACAACGGGTAGCAACTACGCGTTCTGCAGGCTCCCACAAAGCCAACGGGCATATGCACGGGGCCGATTGGCCACCGGAGCCTCGTCGGCGACGAGTTCGTGCGGCGGTGTGCTTCAGGCATCATGGGAAGTGGTGCTACAACGAGCGCTAGGCCGTGGGGATAGGGGGAAACGACGGAGGAGCTCACTGGGAGGTCGAAGCGCAGCTCAGTGGGCCTGGGGACGACCTAGACGGCGCGAATCGAAGACGAGGTCACCGGCGGCCGAAGGTTGAAGAAGAGCTCGAAGTCGACGCTGCAGGGCTTCCAGCGGGGCGTGGTTCGGTGAGGGGGGTCGAGGACGACGTCGCGGAGCTCGTGGGCACAACCGAGGGGCGAGGGAGTGGCTGTGGCCGTGGTGGTTCTCGTCGGCGGCGGCGGTGGTTCTCGGGTGAGAGGGAGAGAGAGCAGGGGGAGAGGAGGCGGGCGAGGGAGAGTGAGAGCGGTGCGGGGCAGCTGCGTGGCTTCGTCCGGGGCATCGAGGGCGAGAGGAGGAAGCAGGAGGTGGCCAGCAGGGGGGAGGTGGCGCGCGCGCGTGCCTGCGAGCGTCGGGCACACGCCGTTCCCCTGTCGGGGGGGAAGACGACAGAGGAGGGGGGGCCAGGCGGGCTGGGCCGCCTCCTGGCTGGGCCGGCCTCCTGCTGCTGGGCTGCGCAGGGGAGGGGAGGCCCAGGTAAGTCTCTCTCCCCTTTTCTGTTTTCTTTTCTAATTTTCTGACATTTGTTTGATTTAATAAATATATTAAATCATTTAATTTCCTTATGCCAATTTTTGCAGGGGCTAATGGTATTATTCCAGAGCTCCTCAACAAAAGGCACAATTTTTGGACATATATTTCAAATATATAATAATATATATCCAAAGCAAATAATTATCGAATTAATCCAAATGGCCAAAATAATTATCCATGAGCTCCTAAAAATATTGTTTTGATTTTTATCTCTGTCCAATATTTTCAGAGGGCAACATGAGCATTTTCTTGGACCCTTTTGGAGAAATTTTTATTTGGGTCATTTTCAAAAATGATTCTGAGGGTTCCACCAATCCTCATTTAAAATTTAAATGAAATTTAAATATGATGCTCAAATGGCTAGCTAGTCTAGGTCATACCAGACTAGGGATGTGACAACTCGCCCCCACTTAACAGAATCTCGTCTCGAGATTCAGGGGTCGACGGAAAGAAAGCGGGGTACTCCAGTCGAAGACGATCTTCTCGCTCCCAAGTAGCTTCTCTCTCGGAATGATGAGACCACTGAACTTTGAGAAACTTGACATTCTGACGTCGAGTGACACGCTCTGCTTGATCAAGAATGCGAACCGGGTACTCTCGGTATGTGAGGTTATCTTGGAGATCAAGCGTTTCGTGGTCCACTCCACGGATAGGATCCGAGAAGCAACGCCTGAGTTGAGAGACGTGGAAGACATCATGAACTCGAGAAAGATGTGGGGGTAGTTCCAACTGGTAGGCAACCTCTCCTCGTTTAGCGAGAATACGAAAAGGACCAATGTAACGAGGAGCCAACTTGCCCTTGATACCGAAACGATGGGTACCCTTCAAAGGAGTAACCCGAAGGTAAGCTTGGTCGCCAATTTCATAAGTCATATCCTTATGATGACGATCATACTGGCTTTTCTGACGAGACTGGGCTGTTTTCAAATTCTCACGAATGATGCGAACTTGCTCTTCTGCCTCCTGGATCATATCCGGTCCAAAGAATTGTCTTTCACCGGTTTCTGACCAGTTCAAAGGTGTTCGACATCTTCGTCCATAGAGAACCTCAAAAGGAGCTTTCTTGAGGCTGGATTGGTAGCTATTGTTATAGGCAAACTCGGCGAAAGGAAGACATTTCTCCCAATCCATACCGAATGAGATAACGCAAGCTCTGAGCATGTCTTCGAGAATTTGATTGACCCGTTCCACCTGACCACTCGACTGAGGGTGGAAAGCGGTACTGAAGGAAAGATGGGTTCCCATGGCAGTTTGGAAACTCTCCCAGAAATGAGAAGTGAAAAGACTGCCACGGTCTGAATTGATCTCTAGTGGAACACCATGAAGTGACACTATTCGAGAAATATATAAGTCAGCGAGCTGACTAGCAGTGATATTTTCTCGAACAGGAAGGAAGTGAGCCACTTTGGAAAGACGATCAACGACTACGAAGATAGCATTATTCCCTCTCTTGGTCCTGGGAAAGCCGGTGATGAAGTCCATACCAACTTTATCCCATTTCCATTCAGGAATAGCTAAAGGCTGAAGGGTGCCAGCAGGTCTTTGATGCTCTGCCTTAACGCGACGACATACGTCACATTTAGCAATGAACTCCGCGATTTCTCTCTTCATCCTAGTCCACCAGAACCTCTGGCGTAGGTCCTGATACATCTTAGTACTACCGGGATGAATCGTGAGAGGAGATTCATGCGCCTCCTTAAGGATCAATTGTCGCAGATGTTGATTCTTGGGAACCACCAAGCGATTCTCAAAGAAAACAACTCCACGATCATCCATAGAGAAACATCCACCAACTCCCTTCTTAATGTTTCTCTTAATGCGAATAACCCCCTATCAAACTTCTGGTCAGAGATGATCTGATCCTCAAGGGTAGGTTTCGCCACCAAGGTAGAAAGGAATCCGCGAGGAGCAATGTGAAGGTTAAGCTTACAGAATTCCTCATGGAGAAGTGGTTGGCCTTGCTGCTACATGAGATTGTTGCAATAAGATTTACGGCTTAGAGCATCAGCCATGACATTGGCTTTGCCTGGGGTGTAGGTAATCCCTAGATCATAATCTGTGATCAACTCCAACCAACGTCTTTGCCTAAGGTTCAGATCCGGTTGGGTGAAGATATACTTGAGACTCTGGTGATCGGTGTAGATCTCGCAACGTTTACCAAGGAGGTAATGTCGCCAGGTCTTGAGTGCATAGATTACGGCTGCAAGCTCTAGATCATGTGTAGGATAATTCTCCTCATGTGGATGCAACTGTCGGGATGCATAGGCAATCACATGACGATCCTGCATAAGGATGCAACCTAGTCCCTGTCGTGAGGCGTCGCAGTAGATAATAAAGTCTTTTGTGAAATCCGGTGGCACAAGTATGGGAGCAGAAGTCAGGCGTCTTTTTAGTTCCTGAAAACTGTACTCGCACTGTGGGGACCACTCGAACTTTTTATCTTTCTTGAGAAGTTCCGTGAGGGGTTTGGCTACTTTGGAGAAGTTTTCAACAAAGCGGCGACAATAGCTGGCTAGACCAAGGAAGCTCCTAACTTGTTTCACGGTCTCAGGTGGAGTCCAATCGAGAACGGCTTGAACTCTCTCGGGATTGACAGCAATGCCCTTACCAGAGATTACGTGGCCTAGGTAGGTCACTTCTGACAACCAAAATTCACACTTGGAGAACTTGGCATAAAGGCGGTGCTCCATGAGTTTTTCTAGAACAAGTCTAAGATGTTCGGCATGCTCTTCCTCGTTCTTCGAGTAAATAAGAATATCATCGAGGTAAACCACGACGAACTTATCTAAGTACTCCATGAAGATCGAGTTCATCAAGCGGGAGAATGTGGCTGGGGCGTTGGTTAGGCCAAAGGACATGACGGTGTACTCGTACTGGCCATAACGAGTGACAAAAGCTGTCTTGGGAATGTCCCCGTTTCTGATCTTGATTTGATGGTAGCCTAACCTTAAATCCATCTTGGAGAAGACTGAGGATCCAGCGAGCTGATCATACAGGTCGTTGATACTGGGGAGCGGATACTTGTTCTTTATCGTGACCAAATTAACGGGACGATAATCAACGACCATCCGGTCCGTACCGTCTTTCTTCTTGACAAAGAGGACGGGGCAAGCCCAAGGAGAAGAACTAGGACGGATGAAACCCTTTTGCAAGGACTCATCGAGTTGTTTCTTAAGCTCGGCTAGTTCTAGGGGTGCCATCTTGTAAGGTCTCCGGGAGATTGGAGCTGTTCCTGGGATAAGATCTATGACGAACTCTACATCTCTGTCAGGTGGAACACCTGGCAGTTCCTCTGGAAAGACATCCGGAAAGTCACGGACTACCGGGATATCTTCAAGGTCTGGAAGGGGGCTGGCATTAAGAGAATAGAGCTGACGCTTTGCAACTCTAGTGGAGACGGTGACTATCTTGCCAGATGGGTGTGTAAGCTGAACAGATCTGGTGTAACAATCAATCTTGGCATGATGAGCTATCATCCAGTCCATACCCAAGATGATGTTAATATCTGAAGACTTGAGGGCTACAAGTGATGCAAGGAATACAAGTCTATCAACAAGGATTTCATTACCATGGCTGATTCTGGTGGTCTGCCATCTAGACCCTGGGGTTTGGATTTCAAGCGGAGTTGGCATATCACAAAATGACATGTCATGCAAACGAGCATAGCCTTCAGAAATGAAGGAGTGAGATGCCCCAGTATCAAATAGAACTGATGCTGGGTGACAATTGACAAGGAGGGTACCAAGAACAACATCCGGATCATCATGAGCGTCTTTAGTTGAGACGTGATGCACACGTCCACGTTCAGTGGGGGCTGACTTGACACTGATCATCTTGCGTGATGGCTTAATACAGCCAACAATCTTCTCGGGCTGGGGTGGAGCATAACTAGTCTGAGAGCAATCACGTGCATAGTGTCCTGGCTTTCCGCATGTGAAGCAAGTCCCTGAGGTTGGACGTGGACCCGCACTAACAAGCGGTCTACCAGTAGGCCTGGGTGGAACATACGACTGAGCTGGGGAAGGCACCACATGAGATGACCTCGGTGTATAACCGGAAGGAAGAGCGGAGTTTGGAACCCAAATCCGGCGTTTCTGGGAACTAGAGCCAGAGGGAGATCCCAAATCACGGGTGTGCTTACGAGACTCCTCGTAAGTGAGTTGAGCTGTCTCTGCATTGATGGCCTTGTTCACAAGGGCTTGGAATGTATCACAATGATGCAGGTGGAGATCACGACGCAACTTGGGGTTGAGACCCTTCCGGAACCTAGCCTGCTTCTTGGCGTCCGTGGACACTTCTTCTGTGGCATAACGGGCGAGGTTCTCGAACTCTCTGCTATAAGCATCAACAGCCATCTTACTCTGGGTGAGACTACAGAACTCTTCTCTCTTGCGATCAAGGAGGGCCTGGGGAATGTGATGCTCACGAAAAGCCTCAGTGAAATCCTTCCAGGTAGGAATCTGGCCAGCTGGAAGCATAGTCTCATAGTTCTGCCACCAAAGACTAGCAGGACCTTCCAGGTGATATGTGGCATAAGTGACCTTATCATCTTCAGCTACGTTCACGGAACGCAGCTTATGAGTGATGCTACGGAGCCAATCATCTGCATCGAGTGGCTCGATGGAATGATGAAAGGTAGGTGGGTGCAAGCGAATGAAGTCATGAATGGTCACAAACTTGTTGGACTGATGTGCGGTGTTCTCCTCGATACGTGCCAACAAGTGGTTGGACTCACGCTTGTTCCTCTCCATTTCTAGCATGAACTCTGTCAACGAAGGCTGATCGGGAGGATTCTCATCCCTACCATCTCCGTGGTTCTGGTTACGAGCAACGGAACTTCGCTTGGCTGATGACATCCTGAGAAACGAATCAAGGACGGAATCAGCAACAACTATGGACTGTAGAATGTAGGACAAGGAATTAGTATCACTCGAACTCCTAGGGAAATTTCGGCAGCATAACGGCAGTAAAATGCTCAGAATGAGACATCCTACTAAAAATGGGGTGGTAACATACTCATCATCACCACTCAAGGTTTTGGGATAGTACTAAACAGAATTCACCGGAAGTACCCGAAACTGGGGTATGACTCTGATCAACCAGTCTCATGGAACTACGGAGTAGTAACACGTGATCCTGATAGACGGAAGAGAAGCCTAGTTCCTTAACCCCGGAGGAAGATAGGAGGACTCAGATCAGAAGGCCATGAGGTAAAGGAGTAAAAAGAGCCTTACGTTCCTTCCCACAATCAATTCCCTTACATAACTAAAGAATTTCTAGACTCAACTTCGACCAGTATGGCTTGGTAATCCTACAGGCAGTCAGGCTCTGATACCAAAGCTGTCAGGACCCCGACTCGATGCCACATCGATCTAGCATGTAACACCTCATATCGCTTTGCGGCCTCACGCACGGTATCCCCACGGGTGTCGCCTTACCTTTGCCCGGGACCGTTTGCGCATTTTGGCACACGTATATGATGGTGTCGCTAGCATCCATATGATAAAGAGCCCGGGCTGACATGGCTAGTCGTAAACCCAAAGTGGCACTAACTTACAGGGACAGGCATCCATGACCCAGCATCGAACGTGTCGGTCATCAGCGAGTGAATCCGGGCTGTAGCACTGGGCTAACAGGACTCCGGTGAACCGGGCTGTAGCGGGCTAGCAGGACTCCGGTATTCATCGCGTGACATTTCCCCGAAGGGACAGACACAGGATTGAAGAAGGACACATGCCGGCCTGCCTAAGTGTTCCGGAGCAGTAGCAAGCTACCAGGGCTCAGTGGAAGCACTAGGAGACATTTCCCGGTAAGAGAGGCTACTAAGAATAAACAACTAGATAGTCAGATCCCACACATAGCAATACACATTACACGTACGCATAACATGCAAGTATGTGCTGTACAACACGGCATCACAGCATAACTCAACAACTCATATAGATAAAGGCTCAGAAGAGCCGTCACAGCATTATTACAAACAGGGGTCACATGACCCAACAGTCAGAGCAATCAAGCAACAAGCGAAAGCATTACATGTCTGAGTACAGACATCTATAAATGAAAAAGGCTGAACGCCTGACTATCTACAACGTCCGATCAAGATCGTAGCTGAGGTACTAGCTACTAGTCGAAGTCCACGAGAACACTAGTAAGACCGAAGTCTCCGCTGCAAAAACATAAATAAAGCAACATGAGTACAAAGGTACTCAGCAAGACTTACATCAGATCCTATCGTACATGCATTGGTATCAAGAGGGTAATGTGGGGTTTAGTTGCAGCAAGCCAGCTTTGACTCTGTGGCTACCCTATTCTACGACTACCAGAAACTCTGGAGGTGAAACAACGAACACGAGTCCACTAATCACCACACAATACACTACTATGGATTCGTCCCCGTCTCCCTACGAGAAGGCCATCCATAGCACTCACACTTGTCTTGAGCATTTTATAGTATCCACTTCAAGTTGTCTATGTACCATGTAAGCATCCAAGAAGTCCATAACTGCGGACCCGGCTATTCGAATAGATCATGTTAACCCTGCAGGGGTGTACTTCTTCACACACGCTCTCGCCACTTACCGCCATGTACACGTCATGTATCTCGGCAACCTTCAAGCGGAAGCCTGGCGAGGGTGTCGGCCACGACCTGACTAACCACACAAGACTCTAGTCCAGGTTTATCGCCTATTCGGGTTCCATCCGCAAGGAGATCCGGCCGGGGTGTCGCTCACGGCCCCAAACGATGTGTACAGGGTTCCCGAGCCCACCATCCGGGTGCCACTCGGTACACCAGGCCACGTGTGCCTAGTCTGTCCCAAGCCCACCCTGCCGGGTGCCACTTGGTAGAAAAATAGCACTACCTACAAACACCAGAAACTAGTTGCGACTCCTGGACAGAGACCAAGTTGGTTAATAAGTCGAGAGGGGTCAAGTTACCGGAACCCAATGTGTGGTAGTATCGAGTCATTGGACAACATACATAGAACTCAGTGCTTAAGGACGGTTCCAGTGAGACAACCCACCATGTACTCCTACACGGCCTCTCACCGCTACCTTTACCAAATCGTGTTCACACACTTCACTCTCAGCATCAGAACATATCGTAACACTCCAATTCATTCCCAATGAACCAGACCTGACACAACTCTAAGCAATAGCAGGCATAGCATGGTAGGAACACAACAATGGCTTCAATCAACTCCTACACATGCTAGTGGGTTTCAACTATTTACTGTGGCAATGACAGGTCATGCAGAGGAATGGGTTCAACTACCGCAGCACAAAGTAGCAGATGAATCGTTGTTGTCCTAATGCAATAACTGAGAGCAGGAGCGAGAGAGTAGGGTTTTATCGAAATGAACAAGGGGGTTTGCTTGCCTGGTAAATCAACAAGGGAGGCACTGCTTCACAGACAGGTACTCTGGAACGTCTCCGGAGCAGGACCTATCGAGAAGGAACGGTGCCGGCAATCAAAACACAATCATATGCAACAATATGATGCATGAACATGGCATGTAGATGTGATGCTGTTTGAGCTAATGCAGCTAGTAAACATTTGGTTTGAAGTCCTTTTGAACCAAAGGTTCAAATGCATTTCTAAATTAAGTCTCTTATATATGCCCTAATGTGTTTTCCCATATTCAGCATGTATAAGTTGGTTTTTCATGCATGAAACTAGTACAGATGGAAAGATTGCATTTTTCTGATAATTTTTCATATATAAATTATTTAAATCTGAGCTACGGTTGAATTGTTATGAATTTTTGAAGTTTAAATCATTTTCTGGATTTTCTGAATTATTTTAATTCCAGAAAATATATAATTGCGTCAGCATGACGTCAGCACGACGTCAGCGGTCAACTGGGCTGGTCCGGTCAAACCTGACGTGTGGGACCCACACGTCAGTGACAGGGGGGTTAACAGGGGTTAATTAATTTAATTAAAAGGTTAGGGGGGGGTCGGGCCCACTGGTCAGCGACCCTGGGGGGTCAAACCCGGTCAACTCGCCGGCGTTTAGCCGCCGGCGAGGCCGAGCGCGGCGGAGGAAGTGCATTTGCACGTTACGGCCACCAAACGGGAGGCGGAGAGCATCTACGAGCTCCTGGGAACGAGCCGCAGCTCTTGGTGGTGATGGTTGAGCTCGGGGTGGCCGGAGACGTCGCCGGCGACGACTTTGGCGGTCGCCGGAGCTCGGGCGCCGATGGAAACGGCGCCACCGTGCACGGGAGGAACAACGGGTAGCAACTACGCGTTCTGCAGGCTCCCACAAAGCCAACGGGCATATGCACGGGGCCGATTGGCCACCGGAGCCTCGTCGGCGACGAGTTCGTGCGGCGGTGTGCTTCGGGCATCATGGGAAGTGGTGCTACAACGAGCGCTAGGCCGTGGGGATAGGGGGAAACGACGGAGGAGCTCACTGGGAGGTCGAAGCACAGCTCAGTGGGCCTGGGGACGACCTAGACGGCGCGAATCGAAGACGAGGTCACCGGCGGCCGAAGGTTGAAGAAGAGCTCGAAGTCGACGCTGCAGGGCTTCCGGCGGGGCGTGGTTCGGTGAGGGGGGTCGAGGACGACGTCGCGGAGCTCGTGGGCACAACCGAGGGGCGAGGGAGTGGCTGTGGCCGTGGTGGTTCTCGTCGGCGGCGGCGGTGGTTCTCGGGTGAGAGGGAGAGAGAGCAGGGGGAGAGGAGGCGGGCGAGGGAGAGTGAGAGCGGTGCGGGGCAGCTGCGTGGCTTCGTCCGGGGCATCGAGGGCGAGAGAAGGAAGCAGGAGGTGGCCAGCAGGGGGGAGGTGGCGCGCGCGCGTGCCGGCGAGCGTCGGGCACACGCCGTTCCCCTGTCGGGGGGGAAGACGACAGAGGAGGGGGGGCCAGGCGGGCTGGGCCGCCTCCTGGCTGGGCCGGCCTGCTGCTGCTGGGCTGCGCAGGGGAGGGGAGGCCCAGGTAAGTCTCTCTCCCCTTTTCTGTTTTCTTTTCTAATTTTCTGACATTTGTTTGATTTAATAAATATATTAAATCATTTAATTTCCTTATGCCAATTTTTGCAGGGGCTAATGGTATTATTTCAGAGCTCCTCAACAAAAGGCACAATTTTTGGACATATATTTCAAATATATAATAATATATATCCAAAGCAAATAATTATCGAATTAATCCAAATGGCCAAAATAATTATCCATGAGCTCCTAAAAATATTGTTTTGATTTTTATCTCTGTCCAATATTTTCAGAGGGCAACATGAGCATTTTCTTGGACCCTTTTGGAGAAATTTTTATTTGGGTCATTTTCAAAAATGATTCTGAGGGTTCCACCAATCCTCATTTCAAATTTAAATGAAATTTAAATATGATGCTCAAATGGCTAGCTAGTCTAGGTCATACCAGACTAGGGATGTGACACCAGTACTCGTAGTAACTCCTGGGTATTTGATACCGGTGCCGTTGCTCACATTTGTAACTCACAGCAGGAGCTGCGGAATAAGCGGAGAATGGCGAAGGACGAGGTGACGATGCGCGTCGGGAATGGTTCCAAGGTTGATGTGATCGCCGTCAGCACGCTACCTCTACATTTACCTACGGGATTAGTTTTAAAGCTCAATAATTGTTATTTAGTGCCAAGTTTGAGCATGAACATTGTATCTGGATCTCGTTTGATACGAGATGGCTACTCATTTAAATACGAGAATAATGGTTGTTCTATTTATATGAGAGATATGTTTTATGGTCATGCCCCGATGGTCAATGGTTTATTCTTAATGAATCTCGAACGTAATGTTACACATATACATAGTGTGAATACCAAAATATGTAAAGTTGATAACAATAGTCCCACATACTTGTGGCACTGCCGCCTTGGTCACATAGGTGTCAAGCGCATGAAGAAGCTCCATACTGATGGACATTTAGAGTCTCTCGATTATGAATCATTTGACACATGCGAACCATGCCTCATGGGTAAAATGACTAAGACTCCGTTCTCCGGAACAATGGAGCGAGCAACCAACTTATTAGAAATCATACATACCGATGTGTGCCGTCCAATGAGCGTTGAGGCTCGCGGAGGATATCTTTATGTTCTCACTCTCACTGATGACTTGAGTAGATGTGGGTATGTCTACTTGATGAAACACAAGTCTGAGACCTTTGAAAAGTTCAAGGAATTTTAGAATGAAGTAGAGAATCAACGTGACTAAAAGATAAAATTCTTACGATCGGATCGTGGAGGAGAATATTTAAGTCACGAATTTGGTACACACTTAAGAAAATGTGGAATCGTTTCACAACTCACGCCGCCTGGAACACCTCAGCGTAACGGTGTGTCCGAACGTCGTAATCGCACTCTATTGGATATGGTGCGATCTATGATGTCTCTTACCGATTTACCGCGATCATTTTGGGGATACGCTCTAGAGACAGCTACATTCACTTTAAATAGGGCACCGTCTAAATCCGTTGAGACGACACCGTATGAATTATGGTTTGGGAAGAAACCTAAGATGTTGTTTCTAAAAGTTTGGGGATGCGATGCTTATGTCAAGAAACTTCAACCTGAAAAGCTCGAACCCAAGTCGGAAAAATGCGTCTTCATAGGATATCCTAAGGAAACCATTGGGTATATCTTCTACTTAAGATCCGAAGGCAAGATCTTTGTTGCCAAGAACGGATCCTTTCTGGAAAAAGAGTTTCTTTCGAAAGGAGTAAGTGGGAGGAAAGTAGAACTCGATGAAGTACTACCTCTTGAACCGGAAAGTAGTAAGCTCAGGAAAATGTTCCTATGGTACCTACACCGACTGGAGAGGAAATTAATGATGATGATCAAGGTACTTCTGATCAAGTTGCTACTGAACTTCGTAGGTCCACAAGGACACGTTCCACACCAGAGTGGTATGGCAACCCTGTCCTGGAAATCATGTTGTTAGACAACGGTGAACCTTCGAACTATGAAGAAGCGATGGCGGGCCCAGATTCCAACAAATGGCTAGAAGCCATGAAATCCGAGATAGAATCCATGTATGAAAACAAAGTATGGACTTTGACTGACTTGCCCGATGATCGGCGAGCGATAGAAAATAAATGGATCTTTAAGAAGAAGACGGACGCGGATGGTAATGTCACCATCTATAAAGCTCGACTTGTCGCTAAGGGTTATCGGCAAGTTCAAGGGATTGACTACGATGAGACTTTCTCTCCCGTAGCGAAGCTTAAGTCCGTCTGAATCAAGTTAGCAATTGCCGCATACTATGATTATGAGATATGGCAGATGGATGTCAAAACGGCATTCCTTAACGGCTATCTTAAGGAAGAGTTGTATATGATGCAACCGGAAGGTTTTGTCGATCCTAAGAATGCTAACAAAGTGTGCAAGCTCCAGCGATCCATTTATGGGCTGGTGCAAGCATCTCGGAGTTGGAACATTCGCTTTGATGAGATGATCAAAGCGTTTGGGTTTATGCAGACTTATGGAGAAGCCTGCGTTTACAAGAAAGTGAGTGGGAGCTCTGTGGCATTTCTCATATTATATGTAGATGACATACTTTTGATGGGAAATGATATAGAATTCTTGGACAGCATTAAGGCCTACTTGAATAAGTGTTTTTCAATGAAGGACCTTGGAGAAGCTGCATATATATTAGGCATCAAGATCTATAGGGATAGATCGAGACGCCTCATAGGTATTTCACAAAGCACATACCTTGATAAGATTTTGAAGAAGTTCAAAATGGATCAGCCCAAGAAAGGGTTCTTGCCTGTACTGCAAGGTGTGAGATTGAGCTCGGCTCAATGCCCGACCACAGCAAAAGATAGAGAAGAGATGAGCGTCATCCCCTATGCCTCAGCCATAGGTTCTATTATGTATGCCATGCTGTGTACCAGACCTGATGTAAACCTTGCCGTAAGTTTGGTAGGAAGGTACCAAAGTAATCCCGGCAAGGAACACTGGACAGCGGTCAAGAATATCCTGAAGTACCTGAAAAGGACAAAGGACATGTTTCTCGTTTATGGAGGTGACGAAGAGCTCGTCGTAAAGGGTTACGTCGACGCTAGCTTCGACACAGATCTGGATGACTCTAAGTCACAAACCGGATACGTGTATATGTTGAATGGTGGAGCAGTAAGCTGGTGCAGCTGCAAGCAGAGCGTCGTGGCGGGATCTACATGTGAAGCGGAGTACATGGCAGCCTCGGAGGCAGCGCATGAAGCAATATGGGTGAAGGAGTTCATCACCGACCTAGGAGTCATACCCAATGTGTCGGGGCCGATCAAACTCTTCTGTGACAACACTGGAGCTATTGCCCTTGCCAAGGAGCCCAGGTTTCACAAGAAGACCAGGCACATCAAGCGTCGCTTCAACTCCATCCGTGAAAATGTTCAAGATGGAGACATAGATATTTGCAAAGTACATACGGATCTGAATGTCGCAGATCCATTGACTAAACCTCTCTCGCGAGCAAAACATGATCAACACCAGAACTCTATGGGTGTTCGGTTCATCACAATGTAACTAGATTATTGACTCTAGTGCAAGTGGGAGACTGTTGGAAATATGCCCTAGAGGCAATAATAAAAGGATTATTATTATATTTCCTTGTTCATGATAATTGTCTTTTATTCATGCTATAATTGTATTATCCAGAAATCGTAATACACGTGTGAATACATAGACCACAATACGTCCCTAGTAAGCCTCTAGTTAACTAGCTCGTTGGTCAACAGATAGTCATGGTTTCCTGACTATGGACATTAGATGTCACTGACAATGGGATCACGTCATTAGGAGAATGACGTGATGGACAAGGCCCAATCCTAAGCATAGCACAAGATCGTGCAGTTCGTTTTGCTAGAGCTTTTCCAATGTCAAGTATCTTTTCCTTAGACCATGAGATCGTGTAACTCCCGGATACCGTAGGAGTGCTTTGGGTGTACCAAACGTCACAACGTAACTGGGTGACTATAAAGGTGCACCACAGGTATCTCCGAAAGTGTCTCTTGAGTTGACACGGATCGAGACTGGGATTTGTCACTCCGTATGACGGAGAGGTATCTCTGGGCCCACTCGGTAATGCATCATCATAATGATCTCAAAGTGATCAAGTGTTTGGTCACGGGATCATGCATTATGGTATGAGTAAAGTGACTTGCCGGTAACGAGACTGAACGAGGTATTGGGATATCGACGATCGAGTCTCGGGCATGTAACGTACCGATTGACAAAGGGAATTGCATAAGGGGTTTATTGAATCCTCGACATCGTGGTTCATTCGATGACATCATCGAGGATCATGTGGGAGCCAACATGGGTATCCAGATCCCGCTATTGGTTATTGACTGGAGAGCCGTCTCGGTCATGTCTGCATGTCTCCCGAACCCGTAGGGTCTACACACTTAAGGTTCGGCGAACCTAGGGTTATTAGGAAGACTTGTATGTGATTACCGAATGTTGTTCGGACTCCCGGATGAGATCCCGGACATCACGAGTTCCGGAGGTGAAGATTTATATATGGGAAGTTGTCATGCGGACACCGGAAAGTTTCGGGGGCATAACAGTATTGTACCAGGACCACCGGAGGGGTTCCGGGGGTCCACCGGGAGGGGCCAACCCTCTTGGTGGGCCACATGGGCCGCGTCGGGCAGGGAACCAGCCCCTGGAGGGCTGGGCGCCCCCCCCCCTTGGGCCCATGCGCCTAGGGTTGGGGGGGAACCCTAAAGGGGGCGCGCCCCCTTTGCTTGGGGGGCAAGCCCCCTCCCTGGCCGCAGCCCCCCCCCTCTAGATCTCATCTAGAGGGGGCCGGCCCCCTTCCCCCTTCCCCTATAAATAGAGGGGTGAGGGGAGGGCTGAACACCTGATCCAAGGCGCAGCCCCTCCCCTCCCCAACACCTCTCCTCCTCCGTTAAGTGCTTGGCGAAGCCCTACCGGAGTACTGCCTCTCCACCAACACCACGCCGTCGTGCTGCTGCTGGAGCCTTCTTCCTCAACCTCTCCTTCCCCTTGCTGGATCAAGAAGGAGGAGACGTCGTCCGTACCGTACGTGTTTTGAACGCGGAGGTGTTGTCCGTTCAGCACTTGGTCATCGGTGATTTGAATCACGGCGAGTACGACTCCATCATCACCGTTCCCTTGAACGCTTCCGCACGCGATCTACAAGTGGTATGTAGATGCAATCTCTCTCCCATGACTCGTTGCTTGGATGAACTCATAGATGGATCTTGGTGAAACCATAGGAAAATTTTTAATTTTCTGCAACGTTCCCCAACACACACTACTCCAGCCCAAGCACACTTAACTTTAGAGTTCTATCCAACCCCATCACCAGCTCAGTTCACAGACACTTGTTGATATATCTAGCATATCAATCCTATTAAACCTTGTTGATGTTTAGGACTTTGTTCATGTTCATGAGTGTGATGAAATTTTGAAAAATTATTTCAAACTTCCGTTCATATTACGTATCATATTTTGAAAAAAAATCCGGAAAAAAATTGAAACTATTTTTTTCCTGTTACTAGTGGCGCACCTAGCAAACGGTGCACCACTAGTAAGTTTGAAAAATTTTGAATTTTTTTGCCTCTAGATCTTGAAAGTCCCGTAACTTTTTTTCTGTTTGGTTTTTGAGGATTTTGAAAATGTTTAACGGGGTTTCCCCCGTTAAATTCGGATGTAACTTTTCGAGTAGATGATTTTTCATATAAAAAACTTTTTCATCCGAGTTAGTATGCAAAAGTTATGCCCATTTTACAAATTCCACAGAGATTTTGCAAATAAAGCCCATTTTCCCAACAACTAGACCACATATCACATGGGAAACTTATTTTCTTTTATTTTTTTGACATTTCCATCATTTTTTTAAAAAACTGAAAAGGCGGTCCATGGGGGGGTGCATTCGGGGGAATTTTGGGTCAAAATTACTAATGGTGCACCGTTGGTGTGGTGCGCCATTACTAGTTAAACTAGTAATGGCACACCACACCGACGGTGCACCATTACTAACTTTGAATAAAAATGAAGAAAAAAATGTTAGTAATGGCGCACCATGGGTGTGGTGCCTCATTACTAGTTTTAACTACTAATGGCGCACCAGACCCACGGTGCGCCATTACTAACTTTGAAAAAAATAAAAAAAAAGTTTGAAAAATTTTTACTAGTGGCGCACTGTGGATGTGGTGCGCCATTACTAGTTTAACTAGTAATGGTGCACTATCCACTGGTGCGCCATTACTAGTTTTGAAAAAAAAATTGTTACTAATGGCGCACCGTGGATGTGGTGCGCCATTAGTATTTGGACACTAGTGGCGCACCAACACATGGTGCGCCATTAGTATATACTAATGGCACACCACATGTCCGGTGCGCCATTAGTGTCCACATTATCTATAGCCCTTTTCCTAGTAGTGCCGGATTCACTCCGGGATTGTGTGCAGAATCTATTATTAGATTTGTAAGCATGCCCAATACTAACTGGTATATGTAATTACATTCTCTTTGATCGAGACAAGTATTACCAGATGAGGCCTTCTTGGATTTCTCTATTTCGGCAACTGCGGCCCTTAGTTGGGCTTTGCGCTCCTCTAGCTCTTGAGATAAATGGGTGTTCTTCTCTGTGAGAACCTATTCATACAATGATCCTTAAATCAGTTGTGCCAACTATTTCAAGTCTGAGGGGCTACTGATATACATAATTATTAGATTTTTTCTCACATGTATATCCTTTAAATGCTGGCCTGTGGCTCTTTTAAGCCCACGTTGCGCTGCTCGGATATATGCGTCTCCCGAGTTGAAGGCATTGAACGCCTCTTCGGAGAAATTAGCGTCGCGGAGTACCGCCCGTCGGCGCCGGTGATTCATGGCGCTCTCCACTTCGGAATTCGTAGCAGAGATTCTATCTGCGTCCTCTATAGGGGGATAGTTCGGTGTTGTCCCCACGTTAGCCTCCACCCTTGAGGCCGGTTCTGGAATTCGGTTGGTGGAGGCGTGGCTGACAGGGTCTCTGGACATAGTCCGGCGAGTACTCTTTCTGCCAGGACACAATGGACGCTGTTACATTTCAAAGACGATAATCACGGAACATGTTTTAAATCATACCTTTGTGACAGTGTCTCAGTCCTAACCGCCTTCCTCTTAAGCCAGCCCGGCTTGGGTGCCCTTTGCTGATGAGTCCCCGCAGGCTCGGCACGGCGCCCCGATAGCCTTCTCTATAAAGTACAATATATGTGCATGGGGTAAGGCATAAAGAAGGGATCCTTCTCGGAAGTTAGGACTCTGGTTTTACTTACATTCGATGAAGGAAGTAGTCCAGGATAATCGGCGATGATGGCCACCAAGGCGCCGTCACAGCTTGCCTGGTAAAATGTCCTGTCGACAAGCGCCACGGATATGTCCGGATCTTCTTTGAGGCCGGGGTCCAGGGTTCGGTCAGGGTCCTCTTGCTGTGGAGACGGGCTGTGAACCTCCCTCACAGCTTTTCCCAGTCCCTGCTATGAATAGGCAAGGTAAATATTTGTGATGAAGAATGCGGGAATGAATGGTGTCGAGTAAAAGATAGCAGCTCACCCAGCTTGGGGGGTTGTACATGGAAAATCCAGCCCGTGGCTTAATACGGAGGAACTCCTCTTCTTCTCCTTTGTACAAATCGGACAGTATTTTCGCCAGAGCGGTGGCGGAGTCCGGACCTTTACGACCGCAGCGGGTGGCATCGTGTTCTCCATTGAAGTGCCACATGGGTTTCCCCTGATATTGAAGTGGCTGCACCCCCCGCATTATACATATTGACATAACCTCGATTATTGTCAGTCCTGATTTGGCCAGCGTTTTTATCCCGCTCATCAGGTAAAGGACCTCTCTGTTATCTTCCTCCTGGGGCTCCGGGGGCGCCAGTTATGGCATTTCTTCAGCGGGGCATTAGCAAACTCAGGAAGGCCCGTCTGAATTGGGTCTGGAAGGGGGACGTCCTCTACATAAAACCACTTCGAAGTCCAGTCTTCGGATGTCTTCTTCGGAGTACCGGACAAGTATCCGGTCTCGGCGACGCGCCATATTTCGGCTCCGCCCACTTGATGTCTTCTTCAGAGAAATTATCTCTAGTCGGGAGGCACGATTTGCGGAAAAAATCACACTTGATGTGGTATTCGGCACTCCGAAAAACTACAGGTCCGAAGAAATAACATTTCAAGTGGCCCCATTCAGTAGAGGATACCATGCCCTTCTAGGGCGGGATGCATTCACGAGCTTCCAAGCTATACCCCATTATGAGTACGTCAAGCTCAAGATGCCTGGGCCTAATGGAATCATCATGCTAGCCAGTGATTCGAACGTAGCACTCCACGCCGAAAATAAAACCTGCGCCCTGGACCTTGAGGCATTATCCGAAGCCCTCGCGGCCGAAGAACTAATGGCGATGCACTCCACAGTGGACAGGGACGATGTGATACTCGAAAAACGGCCCAAGTCCACCTCTTTCAAACCAGCGGACGAGATAGTCAAATTCCAAGTCCACCCAACGGACCCTACAAAAACAACATTCATAGGTGCACAGCTGAACCCCACAATAGACGCCGCACTCCGGGCGTTCCTGCGTGAGAATTCGGACATCTTCGCCTGGCACCCTTCAGACATGCCTGGCATCCCACGCAGGCTAGCCGAGCATAGCCTAAATATATTGAAGGGATACAAGCTGGTCAAGCAGACTCTTCAGCGCTTTTCTGAACCTAAACGACAAGCAATGGGAGAGGAGCTAGCCAAGTTACTCGAAGCCAGATTCATCAGAGAAATAAAACACTCGGACTGGCTAGCAAACCTGGTGATGGTACCAAAGAAGGACAAATCCTGGCGCCTATATGTCGATTTCAAGGGCCTTAATAAGGCTTGCCCCAAGGATCCCTTCCCTCTCCCCCACATCGATCAAATCATCGACGCCACAGCAAGACACGACTCACTGTGCTTCTTTGACGCATACTCCGGATACCATCAATTCAAGATGGCAGAGTCCGATCAAGCTGCAACGGCATTCATCATGCCATACGGCCCCTTCTGTTTCAACACCATGCCTTTCGGGCTCAAAAATGCCGGAGCAACCTATCAACGCATGATTTAGACATGTTTGGAAAAACAAATTGGCAAAACAGTTGAAGCATATGTAGACAACGTGGTCATCAAGACCAGACACGTCGAATCGCTAATAGAAGATTTGAGGCTCACGTTCGACAACCTCCGAACATATGACATCAAGCTCAATCCGGAAAAATGTGTTTTCGGCGTTCCTGCTGGAAAGCTCCTGGGCTTCATCGTTTCCAATAGAGGAATTGAAGCAAACAAAGCTAAAATCCGAGCTTTGTCACAGTTGGCTACCCCAACAGACCTCAAGCAAATCCAGAAATCAATTGGATGCGTGGCTGCTTTAAGCCGCTTTATCTCCCGATTGGGAGAAAAGGCACTACCTCTCTATCGCCTTCTTCTACGCACCGAACACTTTGAGTGGACGGATGCAACTATGGCTGGACTGGAAGAAGTAAAGGCCCTATTGGCCAGCAACCCAATCTTGGCCGCGCCAAACATTGGTGAACCCATGCTATTATATATAGCTGCAACACACCAAGTTGTAAGCGCAGTGCTCATCGTCGAACGAGAGGAGGACGGACACAAATTCACGCTTCAAAAGCCGGTATGCTATGTATCCATTGTCCTCACACCATGAAAATCAAGGTACCCACATTATCAAAAGATAGCATACGCGGTCTTCATGGCATCCCGGAAACTACGACACTACTTTCAAGAGTGTTCAATCACGGTGGCCTCCGAAGTACCACTCAACGATATAATAAATAACCGCGATGCCACGGGGCGGATTGCTAAGTGGGCCATCAAGCTCCTCCCGTTCGACATCATATATAAACAACGGCGAGCCATTAAGTCGCAAGTACTGGCTGACTTCGTTGCCGAATGGACAGAGGCCGAACTCCGTAAAGAGTACGGCGCATACTCCAATTGGATCATGCACTTCGACGGCTCCAAGATGCTGGCTGGACTGGGAGCGGGCGTTGTCCTGACATCCCCCACCTGAGATACGGTCCAATACGTACTCCAAATATTATACACAAACTCCAACAATGCAGCCGAATACGAGGCTATGTTGCATGGTCTTCGCATGGCAGTCTCCATGGGAATCCAACGCCTAGAAGTGCGCAGGGATTCGAACCTTGCAATATCTCAAATAAATGGAGACTTTGACACTAAGGATCCGAAAATGGCGGCCTACCGTAATGCCGTCCTCAAGATGTCAGCTCGGTTCGAGGGGCTCGAATTCCATCATGTGGTCCGAGAAAACAATCAAGCGGCAGATATTCTCGCCCGCATCGGCGCCAAGCGCGACCCCGTCCCACCTAATATCTTCTTGGAAAGGTTGTTCAAGCCATCCATGGTGTGTCAAGGGGAGACCGGCAATACTAGTCTGTATCCGACCACAACCTCAGATACCGAACACACTGACATAATCGGAGGCTCCGCCACCAAAATAACACCTTCAGCCCACGTAATCATGGCTGTCATCGCCCCGTGGACCGAACCCTTCTTAGCCTACATATATAGGCAAGAACTCCCTGAGGACCAAAATGAGGCACGTTGCATTGTGCGGCGCTCCAAAGCCTACAAGGTCCATGAAGGAGAGCTTTACAAGAAAAGTGCCACCGGAGTGCTTCAAAGATGCATTTCCGAAGAGGAAGGGCGGCAGCTCTTGGCCAAACTTCACGCTGGACTCAGCGGCCACCACGCTACAGCTCGGGCCCTTGTAAGCAAGGCCTTCCTTACAGGTTTCTACTGGCCGACAGCCCGATCAGACGCATAGGATCTCGTCCAACATTGCGTCGGTTGCCAGCTTTTCGCAAATCAAAGCCATATGCCCCCCACCGCTCTCCAAACAATCCCCATAACTTGGCCCTTCGCGATCTGGGGGATCAATATGGTTGGACCCCTTAAAGGTGGAAGCCGTAAGAAAAAATACTTATTGGTCATGGTGGACAAGTTCACCAAATGGATAGAGACAAACCAGTTAAATCGGCCGAATCCGGACCAGTGATAGACTTCATATTAGGGGTTGTACACCGTTACATATGGTATCCCCCACAACATCATCACCGACAATGGCTCAAACTTCACAGCCGATGAGGTGAAAACTTGGTGCGGCAACATGGACATCAAGCTCGATTACGCCTCTGTCTATCACCCCCAAACAAATGGTCAAGTTGAACGAGCAAATGGTCTTATTATGAGCGGAATAAAACCCAGACTAGTGCGATCCTTGAAGGAGTCAGATACGCACTGGGTCGAGGAGCTCGACTTTGTACTATGGGGACTGCGGACCACGCCGAATCGCACTACCGGATACACATCATTCTTCATGGTGTATGGCGCAGAGGCGGTATTGCCCTGCGATATTATTCATGACTCACCTTGGTTGTGCATGTATGAAGAGAGAAAAGCCGAGCTCGATCGGCAGGACAATCTAGATGCCCTGGAGGAGGAGCGCGACGTCACAAAAGCCCGTTCCGCATTCTATCAGCAACGGGCTCGAAGGTATCAAAGCAGAGAAGTATGGGCCAAAACTTATAATATTGGCGAACTCATTCTACGCCTACCGGAGAAGAAAAAGGACAAGCTCAAGCCCAAGTGGGAGGGTCCCTTCATCATTGATAAAGTTCTCACAGGAGGAACGTACCGCCTGCGTGATGCATCAGATAACCGACTAGAGCCGAACCCATGGAACGCGGCCAGACTCCGAAGATTCTATGCCTAAGCACCGGACTCTGTGTTTGTCTCCTTACCTCCGCCCTTTTAAATTATATCCTCTCTCTTTCTATTCTTTCTTTTTCTTATATAGCACTACAAGGCTTAAAGTGTGACCCGTTTACACAATTTAGACGCGCTATGCACGCTAATTATACCTGAGGGCTTCTTATACAGATGCTTAGTATAACTATTTTCCAGGCTTCAGGCCCACTGCATATGTGTAACTTTTCCATATGTACCTTTTCTTCGCCATTATATGCATCGATATGACTTAAGTTTTGGCCAAGCTGGATTGCCTGGCTCCTGTGTTTATGCCCTACGTTCCTCTTAGTTCGGCTAGGGCATAAGGGGAGCACCTCTGCAATTGTTACTGCCGGGTCAGCCGGATGTGTACCTCAGACTGGGTGAAGCCGAAAGCTAGCGTTCTTAAGGGAATATTCGGTCGGTGAACAAAAGATGTTTTTTACCTATTATAATATAAATCCCCAGATGTTCTATATCTTGCGTCTCTGTTCGCAGTTCGGACATGCACATTAATGCATGCGTGCCCAGGGAAAGGAACCCTTAACGGAACTATTCCCTCTGGAAGATGTTTCTTACTATCCATGTAATATAACATAACTAGTTGGGTACTTGTCTGTTCAAGCACTTATGACCCCTACGCCTGGTTTCCACGTGTACCCCGGTTTACATAACTGAGCGGGTATTCGGATAGACTTCGGACTGTCGGGTCCGGAGGCTGAAGCAAAAAGGTCCGCCATGACAAATGATTTACAATCCGGCTAGGGACAAAATGCGTCCACTGAAGTACATAGTCACTTAGACTGGCTAAATTCTTCTTCTATACCATCCAACAGGCTGTCTAGCCTACAATCCTGTTGGGAATACTTTGCGGCTAATCCTACTTGGTCATATACCAAACTAACAGGAATTTTCTTTCCATCTGACCCTACAGGACCGACCAGGGCCATTTGATTTGGATCCACCTTGGTGTACCACCTCTTTACCATGTCCCAGGCTTCCCTCGCACCTTGTCGGGAGGCCGATATCTTCCATAATCGGAAGCGCCGCCGCGCTCCCTTGAGCAGCTCTACAAGCTCTCCCATGCTTCTTGGCTGGGAGGCGGACGGCCACAAGGCCTGGGCAATACCCTGCATCACCTTCCGAACTCGTTCGTGCAGTTGTGAAAGTTCTTCCAGAAGATCGCCTGCGGATCCGGGCATCTCCTCTTTAGGACGGCCCGTCAGCATACCTACAGACGTAACTCTGTTAACTCGTTTCTTCCCCGAACTATACAAAGGTTCGTTTAAGCACTTACTATAAATGCCGCGTTGAAGCCTCTTATTCTCCTTCACGGAGTCAGCAAGCTGGGCACGAACATTTGCTAATTCGACGCCCAGCCGGGTATTGGCATCCTGGAGATATTTTTTCTCTCACCTAACCCGTGTAAGCACGCGCTCGCCAGCCTCTAGCTGTCGTTGAGATTGTGGCTCATCCTCTTGTACGATCTCCGCAATACTAGGAAAAGGCCTACCAGTGGCGCACCAGTTTTGCCTACTAATGGCGCACTACTGGTGCGCCACTAGTACCACGCCACTAGTATTTTTTTACTAATGGCGCACTACAGGTGCGCCATTAGTATCTGGTATACTAATGGCGCACCAGTGGTGCACCATTGGTATGCCTAGAGGTGCGCCATTAGTAGGCAAAACTGGCGCACCACATAGGAGTGCGCCATTAGTAACAATTCTTTTTCAAAAAAAATGTTCAAATTTTTTTTTTCAAATTTTTTTCATTTTTTTCTTAATCTCGGGTCACTATGGCTTAATCTCAGATCAAATCACACTCCATGGTCAAACTTCCCAAAAGGTCACCCATGCTCACACTGTTGGAAATATGCCCTAGAGGCAATAATAAAAGGATTATTATTATATTTCCTTGTTCATGATAATTGTCTTTTATTCATGCTATAATTGTATTATCCAGAAATTGTAATACACGTGTGAATACATAGACCACAATACGTCCCTAGTAAGCCTCTAGTTGACTAACTCGTCGGTCAACAGATAGTCATGGTTTCCTGACTATGGACATTAGATGTCATTGACAACGGGATCACGTCATTAGGAGAATGACGTGATGGACAAGACCCAATCCTAAGCATAGCACAAGATCGTGTAGTTCGTTTTGCTAGAGCTTTTCCAATGTCAAGTATCTTTTCCTTAGACCATAAGATCGTGTAACTCCCGGATACCGTAGGAGTGCTTTGGGTGTACCAAACGTCACAACGTAACTGGGCGACTATAAAGGTGCACTATAGGTATCTCCGAAAGTGTCTGTTGAGTTGACACGGATCGAGACTGGGATTTGTCACTCTGTATGACGGAGAGGTATCTCTGGGCCCACTCGGTAATGCATCATCATAATGAGCTCAAAGTGATCAAGTGTTTGGTCACGGGATCATGCATTACGGTACGAGTAAAGTGACTTGCCAGTAACGAGACTGAATGAGGTATTGGGATACCGACGATCGAGTCTCGGGCATGTAACGTACCGATTGACAAAGGGAATTGCATACGGGGTTGATTGAATCCTCGACATCGTGGTTCATCCGATGACATCATCGAGGAGCATGTGGGAGCCAACATGGGTATCTAGATCCCGCTGTTGGGTATTGACCGGAGAGCCGTCTCGGTCATGTCTGCATGTCTCCCGAACCCGTAGGGTCTACACACTTAAGGTTCGGTGACGCTAGGGTTATTAGGAAGACTTGTATGTGATTACCTAATGTTGTTCGGAGTCCCCGAAGAGATCCCGGACGTCACCAGGAGTTCCGGAAGGGTCCGGAGGTGAAGATTTATATATGGGAAGTTGTCATGCGGACACCGGAAAGTTTCGGGGGCATATCCGTATTGTACCTGGACCACCGGAGGGGTTCCGGGGGTCCACCGGGAGGGGCCACCCCTCTTGGTGGGCCACATGGGCCGCGTGGGGCAGGGAACCAGTCCCTGGAGGGCTGGGCTCCCCCCCTTGGGCCCATGCGCCTAGGGTTGGGGGGAACCCTAAGGGGGGCGCACCCCCTTTGCTTGGAGGTCAAGCCCCCTCCCTGGCCGCCGCCCCCCCTCTAGATCTCATCTAGAGGGGGCCGGCCCCCTTCCCCCTTCCCCTATAAATAGAGGGGTGAGAGGAGGGCTGAACACCTGATCCAAGGCGCAGCCCCTCCCCTCCCCAACACCTCTCCTCCTCCGTTAAGTGCTTGGCGAAGCCCTGTCGGAGTACTGCCTCTCCACCAACACCACGCCGTCGTGCTGCTGTTGGAGCCTTCTTCCTCAACCTCTCCTTCCCCTTGCTGGATCAAGAAGGAGGAGACGTCGTCCGTACCATATGTGTGTTGAACGCGGAGGTGCTGTCCGTTCAGCACTTGGTCATCGGTGATTTGAATCACGGCGAGTACGACTCCATCATCACCGTTCCCTTGAACGCTTCCGCACGCGATCTACAAGTGGTATGTAGATGCAATCTCTCTCCCATGACTCGTTGCTTGGATGAACTCATAGATGGATCTTGGTGAAACAGTAGGAAAAATTTTAATTTTCTGCAACGTTCCCCAACAGTGGCATCATGAGCTAGGTCTATGCGTAGTTCTCTATTGCACGAGTTGAACACAAATTTGTTGCGGGCGTAGATCTTGTCAACTTGCTTGCCGCTACTAGTCTTTTCTTGCTTCAGCGGTATTGTGGGATGAAGCGGCCCGGACCGACCTTACACGTACGCTTACGTGAGACAGGTTCCACCGACTGACATGCACTAGTTGCATAAGGTGGCTAGCGGGTGTCTGTCTCTCCTACTTTAGTTGGAGCGGATTAGATGAAAAGGGTCCTTATGAAGGGTAAATAGAAGTTGACAAAAATCACGTTCTGGTTATTCGTAGGTAAGAAAATGTTCTTGCTAGAACCCAATTGCAGCCACATAAAAGATGCAACAACAATTAGAGGACGTCTAACTTGTTTTTGCAGCAATTGTCATGTGATGTGATATGGCCAGAAGTTGTGATGAATGATGAATGATATATTGTGATGTATGAGATCATGTTCTTGTAATAGGAATCACGACTTGCATGTCGATGAGAATGACAACCGGCAGGAGCCATAGGAGTTGTCTTTATTTTTTGTATGACCTGCGTGTCATTGAAGAACGCCATGTAAATTACTTTACTTTATTGCTAAATGCGTTAGCCATAGAAGTAGAAGTAGTTGTTGGCGTGACAACTTCATGAAGACACAATGATGGAGATCATGATGATGGAGATCATGGTGTCATGCCGGTGACGAAGATGATCATGGAGCCCCGAAGATGGAGATCGAAGGAGCTATATGATATTGGCCATATCATGTCACTACTATATAATTGCATGTGATGTTTATTATGTTTTATGCATCTTGTTTACTTAGAATGGCGGTAGTAAATAAGATGATCCCTTATAATAATTTCAAGAAAGTGTTCCCCCTAACTGTGCACCGTTGCTAAAGTTCGTCGTTTCGAAGCACCACGTGATGATCGGGTGTGATAGATCCTTACGTTCACATACAATGGGTGTAAGACAGATTTACACATGCAGAACACTTAGGGTTAACTTGACGAGCCTAGCATGTACAGACATGGCCTCGGAACACAGAGACCGAAAGGTCGAACATGAGTCGTATGGAAGATACGATCAACATGGAGATGTTCACTGATGATGACTAGTCTGTCTCACATGATGATCGGACACGGCCTAGTCGACGCGGATCGTGTAACACTTAGATGACTAGAGGGATGTCTAATCTGAGTGGGAGTTCATTAAATAATTTAATTAGATGAACATAATTATCATGAACTTAGTCTAAAACTTTTGCAAAATATGTCTTGTTGATCAAATGGCCAACTCTCATGTCAACATGAACTTCAACGCGTTCCTAGAGAAAACCAAGCTGAAAGATGATGGCAGCAACTATTCGGACTGGGTTCGGAACCTGAGGATCATCCTCATAGCAGCCAAGAAAGATTATGTCCTAGATACACCGCTAGGTGAAACACCCATCCCAGAGAACCAAGACGTTATGAACACTTGGCAATCACGTGCTGATGATTACTCCCTCGTTCAGTGTGACATGCTTTATAGCTTAGAACCGGGGCTCCAAAAGCGTTTTGAGAAGCACGGAGCATATGAGATGTTCGAGGAGCTGAAAATGGTTTTCCAAGCTCATGCCCGGGTCGAGAGATATGAAGTCTCTGACAAGTTCTATAGTTGTAAGATGGAGGAAAACAGTTCTGTCAGTGAGCACATACTCAAAATGTCTGGGTTGCACAACCGCCTGTCCCAGTTGGAGATCAACCTCCCGGACGAGGCGGTCATTGACAGAATCCTTCTGTCGCTCCCACCAAGCTACAAGAGCTTTGTGCTGAACTACAATATGCAGGGGATGGTGAAGACCATTCCTGAAGTATTCTCAATGCTGAAGTTAGCAGAGGTTGAAATCAAGAAAGAACATCAAGTGTTGATGGTCAATAAGACAACTAAGTTCAAGAAGGGCAAGGGTAAGAAGTACTTCAAGAAGGACGGCAAAGATGTTGCCGCGCCCGGTAAGCCAGTTGCCGGGAAGAAGTCAAAGAATGGACCCAAGCCTGAGACTGAGTGCTTTTATTGCAAGGGGAAGGGTCACTGGAAGCGGAACTGCCCCAAATACTTAGCGGACAAGAAGGCCGGCAACACTAAAGGTATATTTGATATACATGTAATTGATGTGTACCTTACCAGTACTCGTAGTAACTCCTGGGTATTTGATACCGGTGCCGTTGCTCACATTTGTAACTCACAGCAGGAGCTGCGGAATAAGCAGAGAATGGCGAAGGACAAGGTGACGATGCGCGTCGGGAATGGTTCCAAGGTCGATGTGATCGCCGTTAGCACGCTACCTCTACATTTACCTACGGGATTAGTTTTAAACCTCAATAATTGTTATTTAGTGCCAAGTTTGAGCATGAACATTGTATCTGGATCTCGTTTGATACGAGATGGCTACTCATTTAAATACGAGAATAATGGTTGTTCTATTTATATGAGAGATATGTTTTATGGTCATGCCCCGATGGTCAATGGTTTATTCTTAATGAATCTCGAACGTAATGTTACACATATACATAGTGTGAATATCAAAAGATGTAAAGTTGATAACGATAGTCCCACATACTTGTGGCACTGCCGCCTTGGTCACATAGGTGTCAAGCGCATGAAGAAGCTCCATACTGATGGACATTTAGAGTCTCTCGATTATGAATCATTTGACACGTGCGAACCATGCCTCATGGGTAAAATGACTAAGACTCCATTCTCCGGAACAATGGAGCGAGCAACCAACTTATTGGGAATCATACATACCGATGTGTGCGGTCCAATGAGCGTTGAGGCTCGCAGAGGATATCTTTATGTTCTCACTCTCACTGATGACTTGAGTAGATATGGGTATGTCTACTTGATGAAACACAAGTCTGAGACCTTTGAAGAGTTCAAGGAATTTCAGAATGAAGTAGAGAATCAACGTGACTGAAAGATAAAATTCTTACGATCGGATCGTGGAGGAGAATATTTAAGTCACGAATTTGGTACACACTTAAGAAAATGTGGAATCGTTTCACAACTCACGCCGCCTGGAACACCTCAGCGTAACGGTGTGTCCGAACGTCGTAATCGCACTCTATTGGATATGGTGCGATCTATGATGTCTCTTACCGATTTACCGCTATCATTTTGGGGATACGCTCTAGAGACAGTTACATTCACTTTAAATAGGGCACCGTCTAAATCCGTTGAGACGACACAGTATGAATTATGGTTTGGGAAGAAACCTAAGATGTTGTTTCTAAAAGTTTGGGGACGCGATGCTTATGTCAACAAACTTCAACCTGAAAAGCTCGAACCCAAGTCGGAAAAATGCGTCTTCATAGGATACCCTAAGGAAACCATTGGGTATACCTTCTACTTAAGATCCGAAGGCAAGATCTTTGTTGCTAAGAATGGTTCCTTTCCGGAAAAAGAGTTTCTTTCGAAAGGAGTAAGTGGGAGGAAAGTAGAACTCGATGAAGTACTACCTCTTAAACCGGAAAGTAGTACAGCTCAGGAAAATGTTCCTGTGGTACCTACACCGACTGGAGAGGAAATTAATGATGATGATCAAGGTACTTCTGATCAAGTTGCTACTGAACTTCGTAGGTCCACAAGGACACGTTCCACACCAGAGTGGTATGGCAACCCTGTCTTGGAAATCATGTTGTTGGACAACGGTGAACCTTCGAACTATGAAGAAGCGATGGCGGGCCCAGATTCCAACAAATGGCTAGAAGCCATGAAATCCGAGATAGAATCCATGTATGAAAACAAAGTATGGACTTTGACTGACTTGCCCGATGATCGGCGAGCGATAGAAAATAAATGGATCTTTAAGAAGAAGACGGACGCGGATGGTAATGTCACCATCTATAAAGCTCGACTTGTCGCTAAGGGTTATCGGCAAGTTCAAGGGATTGACTACGATGAGACTTTCTCTCCCATAGCGAAGCTTAAGTCCGTCTAAATCATGTTAGCAATTGCCGCATACTATGATTATGAGATATGGCAGATGGATGTCAAAACGGCATTCCTTAACGGCTATCTTAAGGAAGAGCTGTATATGATGCAGCCGGAAGGTTTTGTCGATCCTAAGAATGCTAACAAAGTGTGCAAGCTCCAGCGATCCATTTATGGGCTGGTGCAATCATCTCGGGGTTGGAACATTCGCTTTGATGAGATGATCAAAGCGTTTGGGTTTATGCAGACTTATGGAGAAGCCTGCGTTTACAAGAAAGTGAGTGGGAGCTCTGTGGCATTTCTCATATTATATGTAGATGACATACTTTTGATGGGAAATGATATAGAATTCTTGGACAGCATTAAGGCCTACTTGAATAAGTGTTTTTCAATGAAGGACCTTGGAGAAGCTGCATATATATTAGGCATCAAGATCTATAGGGATAGATCGAGACGCCTCATAGGTCTTTCACAAAGCACATACCTTGATAAGATTTTGAAGAAGTTCAAAATGGATCAGTACAAGAAAGGGTTCTTGCCTGTACTGCAAGGTGTGAGATTGAGCTCGGCTCAATGCCCGACCACGGCAAAAGATAGAGAAGAGATGAGCATCATCCCCTATGCCTCAGCCATAGGTTCTATTATGTATGCCATGCTGTGTACCAGACCTGATGTAAACCTTGCCGTAAGTTTGGTAGGAAGGTACCAAAGTAATCCCGGCAAGGAACACTGGACAGCGGTCAAGAATATCCTGAAGTACCTGAAAAGGACAAAGGACATGTTTCTCGTTTATGGAGGTGACGAAGAGCTCGTCGTAAAGGGTTACGTCGACGCTAGCTTCGACACAGATCTGGATGACTCTAAGTCACAAACCGGATATGTGTATATGTTGAATGGTGGAGCAGTAAGCTGGTGCAGCTGCAAGCAGAGCGTCGTGGCGGGATCTACATGTGAAGCGGAGTACATGGCAGCCTCGGAGGCAGCGCATGAAGCAATATGGGTGAAGGAGTTCATCACCGACCTAGGAGTCATACCCAATGTGTCGGGGCCGATCAAACTCTTCTGTGACAACACTGGAGCTATTGCCCTTGCCAAGGAGCCCAGGTTTCACAAGAAGACCAGGCACATCAAGCGTCGCTTCAACTCCATCCGTGAAAATGTTCAAGATGGAGACATAGATATTTGCAAAGTACATACGGATCTGAATGTCGCAGATCCATTGACTAAACCTCTCTCGCGAGCAAAACATGATCAACACCAGAACTCTATGGGTGTTCGGTTCATCACAATGTAACTAGATTATTGACTCTAGTGCAAGTGGGAGACTGTTGGAAATATGCCCTAGAGGCAATAATAAAAGGATTATTATTATATTTCCTTGTTCATGATAATTGTCTTTTATTCATGCTATAATTGTATTATCCGGAAATCGTAATACACGTGTGAATACATAGACCACAATACGTCCCTAGTAAGCCTCTAGTTAACTAGCTCGTTGGTCAACAGATAGTCATGGTTTCCTGACTATGGACATTAGATGTCACTGACAATGGGATCACGTCATTAGGAGAATGACGTGATGGCCAAGGCCCAATCCTAAGCATAGCACAAGATCGTGCAGTTCGTTTTGCTAGAGCTTTTCCAATGTCAAGTATCTTTTCCTTAGACCATGAGATCGTGTAACTCCCGGATACCGTAGGAGTGCTTTGGGTGTACCAAACGTCACAACGTAACTGGGTGACTATAAAGGTGCACCACAGGTATCTCCGAAAGTGTCTCTTGAGTTGACACGGATCGAGACTGGGATTTGTCACTCCGTATGACGAAGAGGTATCTCTGGGCCCACTCGGTAATGCATCATCATAATGAGCTCAAAGTGATCAAGTGTTTGGTCACGGGATCATGCATTACGGTACGAGTAAAGTGACTTGCCGGTAACGAGACTGACGATCGAGTCTCGGGCATGTAACGTACCGATTGACAAAGGGAATTGCATAAGGGGTTGATTGAATCCTCGACATCGTGGTTCATCCGATGACATCATCGAGGATCATGTGGGAGCCAACATGGGTATCCAGATCCCGCTGTTGGTTATTGACTGGAGAGCCGTCTCGGTCATGTCTGCATGTCAACCGAACCCGTAGGGTCTACACACTTAAGGTTCGGTGAACCTAGGGTTATTAGGAAGACTTGTATGTGATTATCGAATGTTGTTCGGAGTCCCGGATGAGATCCTGGACATCACGAGTTCCGGAGGTGAAGATTTATATATGGGAAGTTGTCATGCGGACACCGGAAAGTTTCGGGGGCATATCGGTATTGTACCGGGACCACCGGAGGGGTTCCGGGGGTCCACCGGGAGGGGCCAACCCTCTTGGTGGGCCACATGGGCCGCGTCGGGCAGGGAACCAGCCCCTGGACGGCTGGGCGCCCCCCC
>NC_041381.1:8719046-8745717 GCF_002162155.2 Triticum dicoccoides
CCCCCTTGGGCCCATGCGCCTAGGGTTGGGGGGGGGGAACCCTAAAGGGGGCGCACCCCCTTTGCTTGGGGGGCAAGCCCCCTCCCTGGCCGCCGCCCCCCCTCTAGATCTCATCTAGAGGGGGCCGGCCCCCTTCCCCCTTCCCCTATAAATAGAGGGGTGAGGGGAGGGCTGAACACCTGATCCAAGGCGCAGCCCCTCCCCTCCCCAACACCTCTCCTCCTCCGTTAAGTGCTTGGCGAAGCCCTACCGGAGTACTGCCTCTCCACCAACACCAGCCGTCGTGCTGCTGCTGGAGCCTTCTTCCTCAACCTCTCCTTCCCCTTGCTGGATCAAGAAGGAGGAGACGTCATCCGTACCGTACGTGTGTTGAACGCGGAGGTGTTGTCCGTTCAGCACTTGGTCATCGGTGATTTGAATCACGGCGAGTACGACTCCATCATCACCGTTCCCTTGAACGCTTCCGCACGCGATCTACAAGTGGTATGTAGATGCAATCTCTCTCCCATGACTCGTTGCTTGGATGAACTCATAGATGGATCTTGGTGAAACCGTAGGAAAATTTTTAATTTTCTGCAACGTTCCCCAACACACACTACTCCAGCCCAAGCACACTTAACTTTAGAGTTCTATGCAACCCCATCACCAGCTCAGTTCACAGACACTTGTTGATATATCTAGCATATCAATCCTATTAAACCTTGTTGATGTTTAGGACTTTGTTCATGTTCATGAGTGTGATGAAATTTTGAAAAATTATTTCAAACTTCCGTTCATATTACGTATCATATTTTGAAAAAAAATCCGGAAAAAAATTGAAACTATTTTTTTCCTGTTACTAGTGGCGCACCTAGATATCGGTGCACCACTAGTAAGTTTGAAATTTTTTGAATTTTTTTGCCTCTAGATCTTGAAAGTCCCGTAACTTTTTTTCTGTTAGGTTTTTGAGGATTTTGAAAATGTTTAACTGGGTTTCCCCCGTTAAATTCGGATGTAACTTTTCGAGTAGATGATTTTTCATATAAAAAACTTTTTCATCCAAGTTAGTATGCAAAAGTTATGCCCATTTTACAAATTCCACAGAGATTTTGCAAATAAAGTTGAAATTCATATTTGTAAATTTTCCCAACAACTAGACCACATATCACATGGGAAACTTATTTTCTTTTATTTTTTTGACATTTCCATCATTTTTTTAAAAAACTGAAAAGGCGGTCCATGGGGGGGTGCATTCGGGGGAATTTTGGGTCAAAATTACTAATGGTGCACCGTTGGTGTGGTGCGCCATTACTAGTTAAACTAGTAATGGCACACCACACCGATGGTGCACCATTACTAACTTTGAATAAAAATGAAGAAAAACATGTTAGTAATGGCGCACCATGGGTGTGGTGCGCCATTACTAGTTTTAACTACTAATGGCGCACCAGACCCACGGTGCGCCATTACTAACTTTGAAAAAAATAAAAAAAAGTTTGAAAAAAATTTACTAGTGGCGCACTGTGGATGTGGTGCGCCATTACTAGTTTAACTAGTAATGGCGCACTATCCACTGGTGCGCCATTACTAGTTTTGAAAAAAAAATTGTTACAAATGGTGCACCGTGGATGTGGTGCGCCATTAGTATTTGGACACTAGTGGCGCACCAACACATGGTGCGCCATTTGTATATACTAATGGCACACCACATGTCTGGTGCGCCATTAGTGTCCATATTATCTATAGCCCTTTTCCTAGTAGTGCCGGATTCACTCCGGGATTGTCTGCAGAATCTATTATTAGATTTGTAAGCATGCCCAATACTAACTGGTATATGTAATTACATTCTCTTTGATCGAGACAAGTATTACCAGATGAGGCCTTCTTGGATTTCGCTATTTCGGCAACTGCGGCCCTTAGTTGGGCTTTGCGCTCCTCTAGCTCTTGAGATAAATGGGTGTTCTTCTCTGTGAGAACCTATTCATACAATGATCCTTAAATCAGTTGTGCCAACTATTTCAAGTCTGAGGGGCTACTGATATACATAATTATTAGATTTTTTCTCACATGTATATCCTTTAAATGCTGGCCTGTGGCTCTTTTAAGCCCACGTTACGCTGCTCGGATATACGCGTCTCCCGAGTTGAAGGAATTGAACGCCTCTTCGGAGAAATTAGCGTCGCGGAGTACGGCCCGTCGGCGCCGGTGATTCATGGCGCTCTCCACTTCGGAATTCGTAGCAGAGATTCTATCTGCGTCCTCTATAGGGGGATAGTTCGGCGTTGTCCCCACGTTAGCCTCCACCCTTGAGGCCGGTTCTGGAATTCGGTTGGTGGAGGCGTGGCTGACAGGGTCTCTGGACATAGTCCGGCGAGTACTCTTTCTGCCAGGACACAATGGACGCTGTTACATTTCAAAGACGATAATCACGGAACAGGTTTTAAATCATACCTTTGTGACGGCGTCTCAGTCCTAACCGCCTTCCTCTTAAGCCAGCCCGGCTTGGGTGCCCTTTGCTGATGAGTCCCCGCAGGCTCGGCACAGCGCCCCGATAGCCTTCTCTATAAAGTACAATATATGTGCATGGGGTAAGGCATAAAGAAGGGATCCTTCTCGGAAGTTAGGACTCTGGTGTTACTTACATTCGATGAAGGAAGTAGTCCAGGATAATCGGCGATGATGGCCACCAAGGCGCCGTCACAGCTTGCCTGGTAAAATGTCCTGTCGACAAGCGCCACGGATATGTCCGGATCTTCTTTGAGGCCGGGGTCCAGGGTCCGGTCAGGGTCCTCTTGCTGTGGAGACGGGCTGTGAACCTCCCTCACAGCTTTTCCAGTCCCTGCTATGAATTGGCAAGGTAAATATTTGTGATGAAGAATGCGGGAATGAATGGTGTCGAGTAAAAGATAGCAGCTCACCCAGCTTGGGGGGTTGTACATGGAAAATCCAGCCCGTGGCTTAATACGGAGGAACTCCTCTTCTTCTCCTTTGTACAAATCGGACAGTATTTTCGCCAGAGCGGTGGCGGAGTCCGGACCTTTACGACCGCAGCGGGTGGCATCGTCTTCTCCATTGAAGTGCCACATGGGTTTCCCCTGATATTGAAGTGGCTGCACCCCCCGCATTATACATATTGACATAACCTCGATTATTGTCAGTCCTGATTTGGCCAGCGTTTTTATCCCGCTCATCAGGTAAAGGACCTCTCTGTTATCTTCCTCCTGGGGCTCCGGGGGCGCCAGTTATGGCATTTCTTCAGCGGGGCATTAGCAAACTCAGGAAGGACGGTCTGAATTGGATCTGGAAGGGGGACGTCCTCTACATAAAACCACTCCGAAGTCCAGTCTTCGGATGTCTTCTTCGGAGTACCGGACAAGTATCCGGTCTCGGCGACGCGCCATATTTCGGCTCCGCCCACTTGATATATTGATCCCTCCTGATTACGAGGGATGAGGTAGAACAGCCTCTTCCATTGCTCGAAATGAGCTTCACAGCCCAGAAATAGCTCGCAAAGGGCGACATAACCTGCGATGTGCAGTATGGAGGCAGGGGTGAAGTTATGGAGCTGGAGGCCGTAATGCTCCATAAGCCCGTGGAGGAATGGATGGATTGGAAATCCAAGGCCCCTCAGCAAGTAGGGGACAAGGCATACTCACTCCCCCATGGATGGGTTGGGGAAACTCTCTGCTTGCTCCCCGCCATTGTAAGTGGCTAGTCCGGCTCGGACAGGGACAATGTATGCAGGCGGGAGAAACCCCTGGGTCTGCAGCTCCACCAACCGGCCGTGGGATACGGTGCACTTTACGCAATCGCATGGCTTAGCGCTAGGAGAGCAAGAGGAGGAGCTGCGGTGTCCGGCCATGATGGAATAGTTTTCACGGGCACACTCTGATGAATCCTCGCTTGCGGAAGATTGCGTGATTTGGATCTGAGGATCCCCGTCTCTTTAATAGATGATTTACTAACATGGTCAGGGTGGCAGATGTAAAAATGCCCCGACTTCTCGCATTCGCTCGACACGTGGAGACTGCCATTATTAGGGTACAGAAGCCGAGGAGTGCAATATTAATGGAAAGCCGGACACTGCTCGTTACAACAGGTACTCGGGGATTTTGGAGAAGAACCCGCCTTGCAATGCCGAAGACAATATGCGCGTCGGACTCATCGTCATTGAAGCCTGGTTTAGGGGCTACTGAGGGAGTCCTGGATTAGGGGTCTTGGAAATATGCCCTAGAGGCAATAATAAAAGGATTATTATTATATTTCCTTGTTCATGATAATTGTCTTTTATTCATGCTATAATTGTATTATACGGAAATCTTAATACGCGTGTGAATACATAGACCACAATACGTCCCTAGTAAGCCTCTAGTTGACTAGCTCGTTGGTCAACAGATAGTCATGGTTTATTGACTATGGACATTAGATGTCATTGATAACGGGATCACGTCATTAGGAGAATGAGTGATGGACAAGACCCAATCCTAAGCATAGCACAAGATCGTGTAGTTCGTTTTGCTAGAGCTTTTCCAATGTCAAGTATCTTTTCCTTAGACCATGAGATCGTGTAACTCCCGGATACCGTAGGAGTGCTTTGGGTGTACCAAACATCACAAGTAACTGGGTGACTATAAAGGTGCACTACAGGTATCTCCGAAAGTGTCTGTTGGGTTGACACGGATTGAGACTGGGATTTGTCACTCCGGATAATAGAGAGGTATCACTGGGCCCACTTGGTAGTGCATCATCATAATGAGCTCAAGGTGACCAAGTGTCTGGTCACGGGATCATGCATTACAGTACGAGTAAAGTGACTTGCCGGTAACGAGACTGAACGAGGTATTGGGATACCGACGATCGAGTCTCGGGCAAGTAACATACCGTCTGACAAAGGGAATAGTATACGGGGTTGCTTGAACCCTCGACATCGTGGTTCATCCAATGAGATAATCGAGGACTATGTGGGAACCAAAATGGGTATCCAGATCCCGCTGTTGGTTATTGATCGGAAAGTTGTCTCGGTCATGTCTACATGTCTCCCGAACCCGTAGGGTCTACACACTTAAGGTTCGGTGACGCTAGGGTTGTATGAATATGAGTATGCAGCAAACCGAATGTTGTTCGGAGTCCCGGATGAGATCCCGGACGTCACGAGGAGTTCCGGAATGGTCCGGAGGTAAAGAAAACTATATAGGAAGTGCTGTTTCGGCCATCGGGAAAGTTTCGGGGTCACCCGGTATTGTACCGGGACCACCGGAAGGGTCCCGGGGGTCCACCGGGTGGGGCCACCTATCCCGGAGGGCCCCATGGGCTGAAGTGGGAGGGGAACCAGCCCCTAGTGGGCTGGTGCGCCCCCCTTGGGCCCCCCCTGCGCCTAGGGTTGGAAACCCTAGGTGGGGGGCGCACCACTTGCCTTGGGGGGCACTCCACCCCCCCTGGCCGCCGCCCCCTTGGGAGATTGAATCTCCCAGGGCCGGTGCCCCCCCCTGGGGGCCTATATAAAGGAGGGCAGGGGGGAGGGTAGCCGCACCCCAAGTCTTGGCGCCTCCCTCCGCCTGCTACACCTCGTCCTCCTCCCGCAGCAGCTTGGCGAAGCCCTGCCGGAGTTCTGCTGCATCCACCACCACGCCGTCGTGCTGCTGGATCATCATCAACCTCTCCTTCCCCCTTGCTGGATCAAGACGGAGGAGACGTCACGCTGACCGTACGTGTGTTGAACGCGGAGGTGCCGTCCGTTGGGCGCTAGGATCTCCGGTGATAGGATCACGACGAGAACGACTATTTCAACCGCGTTCTTTTGAACGCTTCCGCTCGCGATCTAAAAAGTGGTATGTAGATGCATCTCCCCTTTCACTCGTTGCTTAGATGAACTCATAGATGGATCTTGGTGAAACCGTAGGAAAATTTTTATTTTCTGCAACGTTCCCTAACAAGGGGGTCCTCGGACAGCCGGACTATATGCTTATGCCGGACTGTTGGACTATGAAGATATAAGATTGAAGACTTCGTCCCGTGTCCGGGTGGGACTCTCCTTTGTGTGGAAGGCAAGCTTGGCGATTCGGATGTGTAGATCTCCTTCTCTGTAACCGACTCTGTGTAACCCTAGCCCCCTCCAGTGTCTATATAAACCGAAGAGTTTAGTCCGTAGGACAAGAACAATCAGAATCATAGGCTAGCTTCTAGGGTTTAGCCTCTACGATCTCGTGGTAGATCAACTCTTGTAATACTCATATCATCAAGATCAATCAAGCAGGAAGTAGGGTATTACCTCCATAGAGAGGGCCCGAACCTGGGTAAACATCGTGTCCCCCGCCTCCTGTTACCATCAGCCTTAGACGCACAGTTCGGGACCCCGTACCCGAGATCCGCCGGTTTTGACACCGACAACGACGCCTTCAAGAACCGCGCGACACCCATGAGTGTCGTCGGCGGTAGCGCCCAGGCACGGAGCTTTCGCTCGGGAACTCACACGTGCCACCGCGAGGTCCTCAAGAGTAGCGCGGCGTTGTTAGATCCCCAGATCTTGATCAGGACGTTGCCCCTCCAAGAGAGAGGGCACGTCTGAGCTACTAACCGCAACACCTACCTTTGCCCACACAACCCGGGAGGGGAGCCACCACCACAGGAATAATGCCCGCCAAAGAGAAACCATGCGGCCCGCCATCAGGGGCCGCCAACCCAGTATCCCTGTCACGAGATATCATACGCCACTCACATCACAACGCAACCAACCATGGTAGGAAGAGTGACAACACTCCATCTACTCCTAGCCTAGCCTTTGTCCCAATGTTTGGTTAGGCGCCTCCACCGTAGGACACACACACACTTGCATCCCTAGCTAATGCTTTGTGGACTAGGAGGCCGCCGGCGAGCCAGCCTCGAGCCCCTGGTCAGGCAAGCTCACACGATGCTATGTCCGTGTTCTTCGACACTGATCCGCTCATGAATGCAACGCTAACACAACCATCACCATCGAGCACCACCCAAGCTGGCTTGCTTCGCAATGCACAAATCATGGCAGGTAAAGCCCAGCATCAGCCACCTAGCCAGTGACTGCCGACAGCCATCGTCGAGACCAGCTCAGATGCCAAGCCTGCGAACTGAGGCACTGGTCCGCCAGCCGGCACAACGTAGCCCTGACCACCACATCCATGAACCATCACCAACGCTACAACGTTTGGATGTGCCTCCCCCAAGCGGGCTTCAAGCATCCACCTTGGCTTGACCGGAAGCGACCCAAAGCCGAGAAACCCTACTCCAAGGCGACTAAGCACCGAACCTCATGTGATGAGAAACCAACAGCGACAAGGATGACCATATCAAAATCCATGTCCGGTGGCTAGTCTGCGTCACCAGCCCGCTACTGACATATGCACCGAGACAAGGCGGGCGCCGCCCCATCAAGAGGGGGCCGCTCATAGCAGCTGGCAACTCCGGTCGCTGAGCAGCTGCACCAACGCTAGCCCCGCCTCTCATTGACACCCCCTGCCTAGATCAACCACCGCCAGCCAAAACCACAACCACCACCCACCTCCCCTTGTCATGCCTCCATGACTATGAGAGGGTCCGCCAAAACCCACCATCGCCAATTGTCGCGCTCAGAAGAGGGAGAACCGCTAACATCGCCTCGTGTCGCTTGTCACAACTTGGCAACCAGATTCACACTGCCATGGCCATCACAAGCCCGCCTACACCGAAGGATTTGCTAGGTTTTACAATGTCTGCACAATTCTTTTTTCCTGTTTTGTCCAAGATGTTGTTTTTAAAATTTGCTTGCAGGTTTAAGAAAAGGAGGAGATCACTATCACCACCGCCTCATGCAAGGGGACGTCAGCATCAGTCATCTTCACCATCATCCATCTCCATCCCATTGTAATACCAAACCCTTGTGGATCCATACATGTCTTATCTATGTGTTTCATCCATGTTTACCATCACTATTTCCACTATTCGTACGATGTTTGTTGTCTCCATGTGTGATTAGTTTCCTCCGTTCTCAGGGATATGGACAAACCATGGTGTGTATAGGAGCTGAAATATTAATTACGATATGAGATTCTCTATTGAATGTTTGTTTTAAAAGCATTCATGATTTTTGTGAAGGGGCCCCACTCACCATTTCCATCGCAAGGCCACGAGGCATATTATCGAGGTTGTAAAGGTTAGGATGTTGAGGTAACTTGAGGTAAGATTAAAAGACTCTCTACCTCGCCTTTGCAACTGATAGGGGCATAATAGAGAGCCCTCGATAAGGCAGCTTCCACGGGGAAACCCTTAATTACCGTAGTGAGAACTAGAGTGGGGAAGCTACAGTGATGGCCTGCGCGGTATGCAGTACACCTCGAGTAGAACGTATTTTGTACCCGGATACTCCCAGTGAAATGTATTAGGATTGACTCAAGTATCTGGCTTAGAATTACGAAGTGGCATATGTTACCTTAGACACACGGCAATGGGAATTATGGTGTCCCTGAGAACACTTCAATCCTCCACCGGTTTCACATCTTTATTCGTTCTGTTGTGCTCTTTTAGTTCTTTTGCATTATTTACTTTTGTTCGCACTAAACTTAGAGGTCAATATAATCTTCGGCGCTCACTTTTCTTCGTGTCGAAAACTAAGATGCAGGCACATTACAATAGGTGTCTTTTAGGGACAAAGTCCAATTCATGTATTTCCTGTGGGATTTATACTCATACTTAAATAGGTGAAAAATAAACCATGAGCACTTGCAGATCATCAAGCTTTTTCTGGCCTAGGAGCTGAGTGCTTTTGGGCTTATATTGCGTTTTGAATTATTTTGTGTTTATGGGTGATAATGTTCGCCTCCACAAATTGTTGTTTGACAGTGGCAATGGTGGACTCCATGCGTAGGTGTGTATCGAGTGGAGGGGTGAGGAAGCCCATTATGATTTCAGTTGATTGTATGCAAATTATTTGTTTGACTCAAGTTGAGGGGGTCAGTTTCCTTCAAATTTAGAACCTTGTCTGATGGGTCGTGATTTGTGAGTGGATACTTTTTGTCCCGCTAAGATTGTTATTGGAGATAATTGGTATTTAAGCTCATTTTGTGAGTGGAACATCAAAGGCGAAAAGTGCATAAGTAATCAATTATTCTCACTATAAATGAACAATGAAATCTGGCATGGAGTTCGTGGAAAATATTAACACCTAGTTTGATGTAGATCCATGTCAGATAAGATGGTTGCAAACTCATGTGGCTCTCCATTGAAGTGTTAAATTGTAATTACTCCTTACTCCCTAATTAATAGTACTTCAATTTGAACAAAGTTTCACACACGTTAAGTATGTTATGTTCATAATACTACACTTCATAAATAAGTAGATAGCGCAGGGATGAAAATCAAAATATGGCATGAATGTAACTATTGCCAGCAGTATGCTTTAGAAATGAACTTATTTGTCTTTTATTCCCATGTTTGAACTAGTATAGGTCGGGGTTACACATGATGGTCACATCACTTTATTTATCATTTTTACATTAAATGCTCCATTGACTAACAACGATCATTCACCTGTCTAGTATTACATCTCTTCTTTTCATCGTCCACTGATACTTATAACGTCGCTCCCAGTTGGTTGTTGGTGCGGGGAAGGTTGTTATGATTGCTGGGGGAATGGTTGCTGGGGTGGGTATGGTATGGGAAATTGTTGTTTGGGGAATTGTTGTTTGTGTTGGCAGGGAAATTGTTGTTGTTTGAGGCAATTGTTGTTGCGGTAATCATATGTTCTTCGATGATCTAGAAAATAAAAGACCTCGCTCTCACCGTCTCTTCATGTCTGTCATCAAACATCAGTAAACTCGTTAAAACTATGTGAAATGGTTCAACTTTTGGATTACAGTTCTTGACGCCTTGAAGCGAATTTCACGAGTCGTGACACTCTACGAATTCCACTTCGTCTTATCACTTCAGAAAACACAACAAAGTTGGTTCCAGAAAAAAAAATCCATGTGTAAAGCTTTACTAATCTTGTACAAAGTTCACATACTTAGCTCTACACAAACTGTAGAAAGTTCCAAACCTCTGCTGCAAAAAGGAATGAAACCTTGATAAGGATTTGATATGTAAAGTGAAAAAGGTGAGTCAGTTTTTCCTCAAAATAAAATACCAAGCACCATGCTTTCGTGACAAACATACGATCTTTTGCACAACTAGCCAAACAACTTTTGACGATCAATCCTATATTAAACTTGTGGCTAGTGCAACCTGACAGAATATACAAAATGATCCATTTCAGAAGCATTCATGCAAAAAAAATGGAAAACGAAAGAAAAAATTAACCGCTAGCTGGAATTTCATTCAATCATCCCATCAAAGCTGGTACAACCACACTGACTGCAATCCGACATCTACATAACAAGATGTCCACAACCCAACGCGTCCAAAACAAAAAGAGAAAAAAAATGCAAAGACGGCAAGAGGTTATGCCAAAAACGGACTTGTGCCGCAAAGATCATCACAAGTACAAAACACAAATAGAAACATCAAAGAAACGTAGCAGTAGTCAAGAGCAATTCACCATAAAGACACATCCCCATCCTTTCCCTCACCACCATTGCACCGGCGAGCGCCAATGAACAGCACGAGGGCAGCAGGATCAATGCCAGTGAAAGAGTTTCACCGACTTCATCTTGCTGAGAAAGTCCATGCAAGGAATCGACATCAAAGAAAGTTTTTAGTTAGTTCAAATACGGATATCCTTAGAGCAGCCTAATGAATGAGAAAACCTGTCTCAGTCATTCATCAACAAAAGCCATGTCAACGCATTCAGGAACAAAAGGCCAAGGGGGCGACATATATACAGTTTATTTGCTTGGTAACTTTGGTTTAGCACTGTCTTTTTTCCTTATCCTTGTCCATTTTATCCCTACAGAAAAGAGCCAAACAAGGAAGCAAAGGGAAGTGTTTGATTAGTTCTCCACGAAACGAGAATAAATGAATTTCGGAGAAAGTATGGCTAAACTGCGAAATCCATAGATCGGCCTAACTGAATAGGGAAACCTGTCTCCATCATGCAGCAGACAAAAGCCATACTGCTGATACACTTGGCCCATGCAACATGCATGCATGATCATAAGGAGAACATACCCGAATATACTCGGTTGATTGTGTGCATCCTCGACGTCACGACTTGGTCTTGATATAGTGCCATTGCAGAAGCCAGGTGTAATTAGTATCATCTTGATATTAGTATATGTTGTGTGTGTATATATGTATATCCAGTTATCCACTATGTCCTATGGAATGGTTGCATTAAATCAATTGAATTGTCAGTGTCATCGGCCAACTAGCATTGTACAGTACTGTTGTGTGTGTGTGTGTGTGTGTGCGTGTGTATGTGTGTGTGTGTGTGTGTGTGTGTGTGTGACCGCTATACATTGTTTTCCTTTCCGCTTTTGCCCGCTCCACCTTTTGTTTTCTGATTGATGGAAAGCGTAGTTTCAGGCACGGCAAGAAAAGACGACTACCTACATCCTCCTCCATGAAGATTCGTGACGGCTAATCATTGTTACAGCTCCTGTAAATCCCACTTGATGTCGTTCTAGATTCATGTAGAATATGCTGGATTAGTGAATTTGACCGTCGGATTTTTAAATCATGGTTTTTTTTCCTGTACATGGATTAGTCAAGGTAGTCGATCCATCATCATCGCTGTGAGTCTGAATTACTGGTTCAGAACAAGTCTTAGTCAGGAAAGAAAAGTGATAGGAGTAGAAGGTGGACTAGCAGAGTTGGGAGGAGCTAGTGATCATGCAATGAGCATTGACCTTGTAGCCAGTTGACCTCAGCACTCACTCTCACAGAAGAAAAAGTTAGAGGTGTCCAGCCAGAGAGACCTCACTTTCACACTCACTGTCCACCTGCCTGCCTGCCGGCGCGAACATACGTTTCGGATGGAACTCTCCTCCCCTCCCTCGCTCCCTCCCCGCGGGACACCGTCGGCTTGCGGTTCCCCCTCGTCCCCGGCGTCCAAGTCAAATTCGCTCCCCTGCTCCCTTCTCCACTCGTGCTCCTCTCCGGGCTATCCGTCGGCGGCGGGGTCCGAACCCCTCCCACCTGCGTTCCCCCCTCCCTGTCCGGTGGCCCTGGCAGCGCCACGGGCCAACAAGTTCTGGGCCCTTGATTCCGACGACTCTGGCTCCGATTCTGATCCTGAGACTCCCCCTCCTCCTCGCTCGGCATCGGTGGTTGGGTTGCCTCCGTTATTGGTGGCGGGCCGTCGGCGCAAGTTTGCTCCGGGGGGTCGGGGCCGGCTGTGTGCGCTTGATGCGGGCCCGGATGGATGGCGTCGTGTTGGCCGTGGGCGCCGGCGCGTCGCTCCCTGGGCGGCGGATCCTTCTTTGGTGAGCCCGGGGGTGGACGCCATGGCCTCACCCGTCTCCTCCTCCTCGGTGGCGGTGCCCTCCGGTTCGTCGCCGTCCAGGTGCCTCCCTTCCACGTCGTCGGCGGCGCCGGCGCAAACCCTAGATCTGGGATCGGGTCTTGCGTTGGTGCCCCTGTCCGTGGGCCGGGTCCCTCTGGTCGGTGACGGGCCGTGTGGGCCTGTGTCGGCCCCTTCGCTGGATTCCACGGCTGACTTCCCCCCCCCCTCGTGTCTGAGTCTGATGGGCCTAGGCCAGCCCAGTTGAGTCCGCCTCCCCCTTCGGCCCTTTCGACAGAGCCCGGCCTGGCTGGCTCCGGCTATTTATGGGTCCGGAAGGGGTCGGCTCCCCCTTTTCTAGGGTTTCCTGCCTCCGCTGCTGATCTGCGACGGCGCCGTTTCCCTATCCGCCGCTTTGTCAGATCCAAGCCTCCCCCTCCCCTCCTCCTCCCCTTCTCGTCGGTGGTGGCGATGGACCGCTCCCGTGGGTCCTCCAGCGAGACTGTCTCCGGCCTCAAGCGGGGGCAGGACGGCTCTGGCGACGCCGCTGCGGATCTGGAGTATGAGGCGTCGTTCCGCGCCAAGCTCCAGGCTTCGAGGTCGGAGGCGGGTGCCACTTCGCCGCGTGCGTCTGGTTCCGGGCCGGTGGCCTCTCCGTCCTTGGTGCCCGCAGCTCCGGTGCATGTGGTCGACCCTTGGGAACAGGCGGCGCGGGGGAGCCGGGCGGGATCTTCGGGCCCCTCCTCGTCTCCTTCCTCGCTTGCTCCAATGGGTGGGCCGCCGCGGGCGCCGGCGGCGGGCGGCGGCGGGCCGTCCCGCTTCGTTCCTCGTGGTGGCTCTGGGGCCCCGGCCCGGCGTCCGGTTGGCCCTGCGGCGGGACGTGGTGCTGGCGCGGGTGGCGTCGGTGGTTCTTCTGGAGATGGCATCCTCCCTCCGCCGCCTTCTCGTGGTGCGAATCGTAACTCCTCTCACTCCCAGGTTTCTAATCCCATCCTCACCTGCTTCGTGTGTCATCGCCCTGGCCATTTCCAGTCTCGGTGCGAGAACCCTCCTTTCTGTCTCATCTGTAGGGAGGATGGACACCTAACGGTGGACTGTCAGAGTAGGATCAAGCCCCCCTCCTTCGTCCATTTTGGGATTGGCCTCCCGGGTTGCTCTTTTTTTTCCATGGACAAGGAAGTCCCCGCAGCTGCTCCCATTCCCTCCCTGTCCAACGTGGGTGTCATTACTGTCCAAGACAAGCGTATCTCTTCACAAGCCCTCTTGGATGAACTTCATATGTGGGATGAAGGGGGTTGGGACTGGCAGATCCGGCAGCTTTCTGATTTCGAGTTTGCAGCCACTTTCCCCTCTAAAGAGAGTCTTCGCATGATGTCTTCCTGTACCAGTTTCACTCTCCCTGTGAATCAACTTGTTGTATCGGTCAAAGCGGCTTCCAACGGATCCAAGACCATATCTCCTCTGTCTGATGTCTGGGTGCTCGTTGATGATGTGCCTCCCAGCTTGCGCACCGCGTCCTTCTTGATGGCTTTTGGGGTGCTTATCGGGAAACCTATTGAGGTCGATCTTGCTTCGCTGTCGGTTCTGGGTCCTGCTCGCCTTCGTGTGTGGTGTGTTGATCCGACCTGCATCCGTGGTTCCGTTGATGTCTTCCCGGCGGCTGGTGGCTTTCGTCTTCGAGTTTGGGTGGAAGGTGCTCCTGGTGCGGCCGCTCCTCCTCCCCCCCCCCTCCTCTCCCGGCCTCGGGTGACGATGACAAGAGCTTGGAGGGTGGGGGGTCCTGAGGACTCGCTGAATGGCACGGATCCCCGATTCACCTAGTCTGCGTGGGATGGGCTTTCTCCTGCTGAGCAGGAGCTGATGAAGGACTGTGCTCCGGCTCCGACGGGTGGTGGGGTTCAGGGCTCGGTGCCTGGTACGGTGGCTGGTCCTGCGGCCGCGGCTGCTTCGAAGGGCACCCCCTTGTCGGGGGCGTGCTCCAACATGCCCGTGCGCCCCACCTCCCCCTCGCTGTCCGGCATTGAAGATCTACCTCCAGTGGGACCTTCGGCGGCCAATAAAAGTAAGAAGTCCTCGGTGAAGAAGTTTTCCGCGAAGAGCCGGGCCTCGGGGGACTCCAGGCAGTCGGCGGCTGGGCTCTGCCGCCGTCTGGAGGCAGACCTGGGGGCGGCTTCGGGCCCTTCTTCGGCGGCGGCTTCCCCTGGTCGGGCCCCTCCGGTCCCTGTGCGCTCTCCTGCCTCGACCGCTCGCAAGAGTGGCCGCGCCTCCAACAGTGGCGAGCGCGTGGTGGATCGGGCGGCTCGGCGTGCGGCGGCGCGTGATCTTCCCCCCTCAGGTTTGGATTCACCCTCATCTCCTTCCCCCCCTTTGGATCAGTCTCCTGTTAGGCTTGTTTTACCCTCCCATTCCGATGAACATCTCCTTTCAATATTAGCTGATGTTGGGATATGTCTAGACGCTAGCGTGGGTTCTCCCTCCTCTCTGTTGCAGTTGATCTGTGCTAATGAACGTGCTCAGGCTGATATCGCCAAGGCCAAGGAGGCCGGGACTGGGATGGATGCCCCTCTGGTTGTGGCCGGAGGGGAACCGGGCAAGGTTGCTAGGGGGCAGCTGTCTCCGGTGCAGAAGCGCGGGGCCGGGAAACGTGCTAAAACCTGCAAGGCTCCGTGCAGGTCGAGCTTGAGAATTAAAAACCTTTCCCTAAGATGAAGGCCTTGTTTTGGAACATTAGAGGGTTCTGCGCTAAGGGGTGCAGAGACCAACTGAAGGACTTAATACGCGCTGAAAGAATTGATTTTATCGGGCTTGTTGAGACTCTTAAACCCTCCTTTTCTCCTTTTGAACTATCGGCGATTGCTGGGATTGATAGATTTAGGTGGAATTTCGTGGCCTCTGTTGGTCAGTCCGGCGGCTTTCTTCTGGGCACCAATAATGTCACCTTTGATTTTGTGGCTTTCGACCATGGTATATACTGGGCTAGTATGGTAGTTTCCCTACGTTCCAATAACACCCTCCTTGAACTTATGGTAGTATATGGTCCGGCTGATCATTCCTTGTCACAAATTTTCTTGGATGAGATTTTTACTAAAATTGATGCCTGCCAACTGCCACTCCTGATTGGGGGTGATTTTAATCTGCTTCGGTATCCTTCTGATAAGAGTTCTGTCAATTTCTCCTGGGTGCTGGCCGAGGCTTTTAATGCTTTCATCAGGGACACGGCTATCCGTGAGATCCCGAGGGTTGGGGCCCGCTACACTTGGACCAACCGACAGACTTGTCCTATTCGCTCGGTTCTTGATAGAGTTTTTATCTGCCCTGCTTGGGATGGCCTTTTTCCTCGCTGCTCACTTCGGGCCCTCCCCATCGTCGGGTCCGATCACGCTCCTCTCATCCTTGACGATGGTCTCTGCCCCAATGGCTGCCAAAGATTTCAATTTGACGCGTTCTGGCTTTTAGTGGAAGGGTTCCCTGATATGCTGGCTCAGAAGATCTTGGGCTTTCTTACCTTCCCCCATCGTTCATTTGGCCCTATGGATGACTGGCATTATGTTTCTTACTCCCTACGCAAGTTCCTTAGAGGATGGGCCAAGAACCACTTTGCTGAGTCGAGGCGCGACAAATCTAGGCTGAGTGCTCAAATTAGTGCCCTCGACTCTCGTGCGGACAACGGTGGGCTCTCGGCTACTGAGTGGAAAGTTCGTTATGGCCTTGAGAAGGAGCTTCTGGCTATTCATCGCCAAGAGGAAGTGTATTGGAAGCAAAGGGGTACGATTAATTGGACTCTTAAGGGTGATTCTCCCATGGCTTACTTTTTCGCCATTGCGAATGGCAGACGGCGTAGATGTTTGATTAACAGCCTCATTATTGATGGTGTTAGGGTCTCTGAACCGCCGGTCATTCTCCATCATGTAGTTCGGTTCTTCTCTAACCTGCTTTCGGCTAAACCAGACCTCGGATTCGCGCTAGCCCCGGGCTTCTGGGCTCCCCTTGATAGGATTTCTCACGCTGATAATGAGCTTCTGTTGATTCCCCCTTCTGAGGAGGAAATTTTTGATACTATTCGGACGGCTAATTCTAATGCGGCTTCAGGCCCTGATGGTTTCTCCATTCCGTTCTTTCGACGATTCTGGCCCCAACTAAAAGGTCTAATTTCTGCTGTCATCCAAGGGTATTGGCTGGGATCGGCTGACATTTCTAGACTTAACTATGCAGTTCTCTCCCTCATCCCTAAGGTCAAGGGTGCGGATTTGATTTCTCAATTTAGGCCGATTGCTTTAATCAACAACTTCGCAAAGATGCCTGCAAAGGGCATGGCCACTAGGCTATCTCCCATTGCACATCGGACCATTAGCCCTTTCCAGTCTGCTTTCATCAAAGGGAGGTTCATTTTGGACGGGGTACTTTGTTTACATGAGATTGTTCATGACTTACGGGTGCGAGGGACCAAGGCTGTGGTTCTCAAACTTGACTTTGAAAAGGCCTACGACTCGGTTAGCTGGAAATTCCTTCGGCAAGTTCTTTTGGCTAAGGGCTTTGAGGGGCCTGTTATGCAGCGTTTGATGCAATTGGTTTCTGGGGGCACACGGATGTGGCTGTCAATGGCCAAATTAGCCAGTTTTTTGCTAATGGCAGGGGCCTCAGGCAAGGGGATCCAGCGTCTCCTTTACTCTTCAACTTTGTGGCTGATGCTCTATCTCGCATTCTCTCTCGAGCTGCCTTGGCTGGTTATATCACTCCGGTGAGCTCTCATCTCATCCCTAATGGCATCTCTCATCTCCAATATGCGGATGATACTATAATCCTGATGGAACTTAATGATAATAGCCTCACCAATCTGAAATTCCTTCTGCTTTGTTTCGAAGCGCTCTCAGGTCTTAAAATCAATTTCTCTAAGAGTGAGGTTGTAGTGACTGGGGTCTCGGACGAAGAGGCGCAGCGGGTGGCCCCTCTTCTGAACTGCTCTTTGGGATCCTACCCTCTCAAATATCTAGGCCTCCCCATTTCCCCGCTTAAACTTTTGGCTAAAGACTTCGCTCCGGTGGTTACCAAAGTTGGCAACAGAGTTCTCCCTTGGCGAGGGCGATATAATACGCAAGCGGGCAAGGTCGCCCTTACTAACTCCTGTCTTTCTTCGCTACCTATGTTCTTAATGGGATTCTATCTTCTCTCTAGTGGGGTTCATAATGGTTTTGACAAGCATAGGGGTGCTTTCTATTGGAACGCAGCGGACAATAAACGTAAGTACAGGATGGTCAGATGGGACATTATATGTCGCCCCAAGGCCAAAGGGGGTCTGGGCATTATTAATACGCGAGTGATGAATAATTGTCTTATGATCAAATGGTGGTGGAAGATCATGACTCTTGAGGAACTGCCACCCTGGCCCTCTATCCTAAAAGCTAAATATTTTCCCTCCTCGAGTCCTATGCTCGCGCCGGTTGCGGGTGGGTCGCAATTTTGGCATCAACTGGTTAAAGTCCGGCGGATCTTTCGGTCCCTTGTAAAATTTGTAGTTAGGAACGGTAAGTCTACGCGGTTTTGGCTTGATTGGTGGGTCGGGGACTCCACGCTGGCTGTTGCTCTTCCGGTTCTATTTTCATATTCCGATGTTACTGAGGTTTCTATCTCTGAGCTCTCGGCTAGGGGTTGGGTTCTGGATTTTCGCCGTTCTCTTTCTCCTGAAGAGTTGGAAGATTGGCAGCGCCTTACTGCTTGCTTCCCCCTGCTCTCGGAGGAAGAGGATGCCGTCGTGTGGCCCCTCTCCTCTTCGGGGCGTTTTTCGGTTAAATCTGCTTACTCCAAGCTTATCCCTGGGGGGCGCCCGGTCAAGTTTAAGCATGTCTGGTCGGCTCGAATTCCTCCTAAGATCAAGATATTTCTCTGGCAAGCTGTCCGGAGTAAGCTTCCGGCGGCCGATCAGATTAAGAAAAGAAACGGGCCGGGGTCCGACAGGTGTGTGCTTTGTGGGGCACTGGAGAACACCGAGCATATTTTCTTTCACTGCTCCTTAGCTAAACTTATGTGGAGTTGCATCAGACTCTAGTTACATGTAAATTGGTCCCCTTCCTCCTTTGAAGACCTGAGGCATTATGTCAATCTTCTTTCTGGCCATTCTAAAAGAGTCTTCTTAGTTGGATGGGCTGCGATTGGCTGGTCGTTGTGGACTACTAGGAATAAGTTCTCGATTGAACATATTTTTCCGGCTAATCCTGTCAATTGCTTATTTAAAGCCAATGGTTTCTTGCAGCAGTGGAGATTATTGACTAAAGAAGGGGACCTCCAGGCCTTCGACGCCATGCTATCCAAGATGAAATCTACGGCGTCTGGGCTTCTTCGGCTTTCTTTGAGGACGGCTTCCTGAATGCTCTTTTGGTGTCTGGTTTAGGCTGGCCTGTGTGCCATGTAAGGCCGCTGGCCTTGTAATGATACTCTATCTTCTGCGTGTGATACTTTGTTGGGTGCTGGTTGTTGGTCATATACTCTGCCTGGTGGCTTTATCTATAAAGTCGGGCTCTCGCCTTTTCTCTAAAACAAGCTCATCAAAAACAAGTGAAATCATTCTTCTCCTTTATCTTGATATTAATCTTGTGTTGAAATCATCTAGCGAGCTAGCTAATCATAGTCCCCCTTCTCTAAAAAAAGAATAGAAAGTCCCATGCATAGAGTTAAACAAGTGAATTTTAAAAAGGTTTTCTTTTTATTCTAAAGTTGTTGTTCTCTTCGCCGTGGCCTTGTTGTTGAAATTACCTTCTCAACTACCTAATCATAATAAAGAGTTCACAGTATAATTAAAAAACATTGATCGGCCTAACTAAACGGGAGAACATGCCTCAATCATAGCATCAAGAAAAGGCATGTCAATGCACCTGAATGGATCACACATTCAGGGGAAAAAAGGCGAAGAAGAGAGCGGTATATATACAATTGATCTTGCTTGGTAAATTTATCAGTGTCTATCTCGTATCCTTCCCGATATTATCCCTGCAGAGAAAGGCTGAATAGTTTCATTGCTTCCCCACGATGAGACTAGATGAATTTAGGACTGAGTATGGCTGAATTGTTTAGTCAGTGGATTGGCCTAACTGAATCGGGAAACAAACCGATATACAGCTGATTCTTGCTTTGTACTCCTTATATCCTTGACGACGAGAAATTTAGGACTGAGTATGGCTGAATTTAGGACTGAGTATGGCTGAATTTAGGACTGAGTATGGCTGAATTGTTTAATTTAGTTCTTACCATTGTCCATTTTCTTCTTATATCCTTGACGACGAGAAATATTAACATGGGCCCTCTCAGTTACCTCATATTTTCACATGGGAGCTAAGAAGGTAGGAGTTACTCAGACAGACTACTTAATGAAATCAACGGCTCATATTTATCATATACTCTTACCTCTCATGTGAAAATAGAAGGTAAGAGGGACCATGTTAGGAAAACCTACCGACGAGTGTATCCACTGAAATGGTTGCAGCAAATCAGGGGAGTCGTCATGTCAATGTCATGGACCAGCAAGCTAGTATAGTACTCTTTTTTGTGTGTGTGTGTGTGGCATTAGGTGTTGCGTATCCTCTACACGCACAATTTCTTCCCTCTCCTTTTCATTCTTTTGCCCACTACAGCTTGTTCTTGCTCGATGGAAAGCGAAGTTTCAGGCACGGCCAGAAAACATGAGACATCCGGCAACATCTTCACATCCTCCAACATGTAGCTTCCTAATTAAAGGTTAACCGCAATCACATCTCCTGCGTTGGTTCCACTGGCAAGCGGTCGACTGAACCTCACTGTAAATCAGCTAATTCGGAACAAGTCAGAAGGGCATCCTATGAACAAAGATTGAGGACAAGTCATTGTCAGTTGGGAGGAGCAAGCTGCTCACGCAATGAGCATTGCTAGTTGACCTCAGCAATCACTCTCACAGAGAAGAGGACGAGAGTGAGAGGTGTCCAGACACAGAGACCTCACTCTCACACTCACTGTCCACCTGCCTACCTGTCTATATGTCTGTTAACAACAACAAGCTCATTGAAAACAAGCAAAATTGTTGTTGCCCTTCTCCTTGATGTTGCTGTTGAGGTGTTGAAATCACATTAGCTATACCGAAAAAGGCTTTCGCCCCGCTTTATAAATAAAGCAAACCGTCACAAGACATACAACCACAACAGGTCCACACACACACACCACCCAAGTACCACAACAAAGTATTAAGGTTCTGCCGAGGGCACAGCTCAACAAGCCCAGAAGAAAGAGAAAAAAACAAAGCCTGCCCAGTGCAGGCGATCTAGTCAGGCTCCGGCGGAGGAGGCGGCGGCGGGGGCGACAGGCGGACGGCCATCGAGCGGAGATCGGCGATGAAAGCAGAGACGGCGTCCCGATCCAGGGGGTGGCTAAGCGGCTGCCAAAGCTACAAGAAACCCGAGAATTTGTAGAGAGCATCAGTAGCGCGACGAAGAGGAGTACGCTGGATCACTAGCTTATTGCGAACGGTACAAAGCGTCCAGGCAAGGACCCCAACCTCGAGCCACCTAATGTGGCGAGAGGACGAAGGGGACAATTGGAGTTCAGCAAATAAGTCCGGGAAATTGGTGTGGCACCAACTCCCACCGATAATCTCGCGAAAGCAGCTCCAGAGGAACCGGGCGGAGACGCAGGTGAAGAACATGTGGTTGGAGTCCTCGGGAACAGCACAGAGGGGGCAGATACCAGTGCCCGGGCCATTACGCTTGCGGACCTCCACACCGGACGGGGTCCGTGCACGGATCCACTGCCACATGAAGATGCGAATCTTCAGGGGGACGCGGACGGACCACACCATCGATAGGGGGAGGGGAGCGGAGGAGGGGGCAATGGCCAAGTATAGCGATTTGGTAGAGAACTGGCCCGACGGCTCCAGGTGCCAGCGCACAAGATCCTGATCCCCATCCACCACCGGCTCATGCAGAGCAACGCAGTCAAGCAACTCACGCCAGGCGGCGGATTCCGCCGGCCCAAATGGGCGACGGAAAGCGAGGCGCCCTAAGTCAAGAAGGGCCCTATCAACAGAGATCATGGGGTCGACAGCGATAGAGAAGAGGGTGGGGAAGCGGGCCGCAAAGGGAGAGTCGCCGGCCCAGCGATCAAACCAGAAGAGCGTCGAGAGGCCAGACCCCATCGAGATAGAGGTACCAATGCGGAGCACCGGAAGAAGCTGGACGAGGGACTGCCAGAACTGAGAACCTCCCGATTTCTGGCAGAAGGCAAGGGGTTGACCATGCAGGTACTTATTCCGGATAATGTCCAGCCAGAGGCCACCATCACCCTGCGTGATACGCCACAACCACCGAGATAGAAGGGCAATATTCATCCGTTTAGAGCACATGATGCCCAATCCACCCTGCTCCCTGGGCTTGCAGATGTCAGGCCAGCTGACCATGTGATACTTCTGCTTGCCATGCTCGCCAGCCCAGTAGGATCGGGACTGGATTTTGGCGATCTCCTTATGGAGAGATTCATGGAGGCTGTAGAAACTCATAAGAAACAAGAGGAGGCTGGAGAGGGAGGAGTTGATAAGGATAGTCCGGGCCGCCTTGGAAAGCCACCTCCCCTGCCAGGGCTCACATCTGGTCTGGAGCTTGGTCACAGAGGGGCGTAGGTCTGCGACAGAGAGGCGCGAGTCACTAATGGGCGTCCCAAGGTAGGTAGTGGGGAAAGAGCCCAGGCGGCAATTAAGTCTGTTGGCAATGGCCACAGACTCAGCGGGGGAATATCCCATCACCATAACATCGCTCTTATCGAAGTTGATCTTGAGGCCCGACATCTGTTGGAAGCAAAGAAGGAGGAACTTGAGGTTGGTGATGTCCATCTCTGAGCCTTCGACCATGATGATCGTGTCGTCAACATACTGGAGGATGGAGATTCCCGAGCCCCCAGAGAGGTGGGGGGTAATACCTCGGATGTGGCCCGTGGCTTTAGCCTTATCGAGAATGGAGGCCAAAGCGTCCACGACCATATTGAAGAGGAACGGGGAGAAGGGGTCGCCTTGGCGCACCCCACATAGGGTAGGGAAGAAGGGACCGATCTCGCCGTTGATGCTGACCGCCGTGCGACCGCAAGAGACCATTTGCATGACTCTCGTGATCCACCGGTCGTCAAAGCCCTTCCGAAGAAGGACTTCCCTAAGGAAGGACCAGCTAACCGTATCATAGGCTTTGTGAAAATCGATCTTCAGAAAGACCGCCTTCAGGCGCTTGCCCCAGACCTCATGAAGAACCTCATGAAGCACCAGGACACCATCCAGGATGTACCGACCCTTAATGAAGGCTGATTGGTTAGGGTGGGTAATCCAATCTGCAAGCAGGGGCACCCTATTGGCGTACCCCTTGGCCAGGATCCGGAAGATCACGTTAATGACCGTAATCGGGCGGAACTGGCGGATGTCAGTCGCCCCAGGGACCTTGGGGATGAGGGAGATGGTCCAGAAGTTGAGGCGGCATAGGTCAATAGATCCCACGAAGAATTCATCAAAGATGGCCATGACCTCTGGTTTAATCACGTTCCAGAAGGTCTGGAAGAAAATGACCGGAAGACCGTCCGGGCCCGGAGCAGAGGAGGAGTTCATACCCTTGATGGCCTCCCAGACCTCCTGCTCAGAGAAGGGGGCCGTCAGGGACGCGTTCTCTGCGTCAGAGACAAGTTGGGCGCCGGCCCAACAATCAGGGGCGAGGGAGATGCCGCTCCGAGGAGCGGGAGAGAAGAGGGAACGATAGAAGCCGGCGACATGGGAGCGGATGTCCCGGGGGTCTTGGAGGAGGGTTACCCCGTCCCAAAGGCAGGGAATGGTGTTGCGTCTACGGCGCCCGTTGGCAATCTCCTAGAAGTAAGCCGTATTCGCGTCACCCTTCAGGACCCAACGCTGAGCACCCCGAAGGCGCCAATAGGCTTCCTCATCGGTGTAAATCACGGAGAGCTGGTCTTCGAGGTCATAGCGGGAGAGCCACTCGTCCGGGGAGAGACCCACCGCGTCAGCCCGAAAGTCGAGGGCCTGGATCGCGGTGAGCAACGCCTTCTTACGCTCCCTGGCATCACGGCCCAGGTTGGCCCCCCAGCCCTTCATAAATTGCCGGCCATGCTTCGCACATAAGTGCCACGCGTCAATAGCAGAAGGGGGGTGAGGGTGGGGGTGGGACCGAGCCTCGATCCACCGAGCACAAACGACGTCGGTAAACCCGGCCTGGGAAAGCCAGAAGGTCTCAAACCGGAACCGAGGAGGGATCGGCGGACGCTCGTCCGCGGAGGAGAGGAGCAAGGGGACGTGGTCGGAACCAATCCGGGTGATGGCGCGAAGAGAGGCTAGGGGGCATCGGAGGTCCCATTCCGGGGAAACTAGGACCCTGTCAAAGACGGACAGGGTCGGGGAGGCTTGTTGGTTGGTCCAAGTAAAACGGGCCCCAACCCGATCAATCTCCCGGAGGGCGACATCGGCAATGAAGTCGTTAAACATGTCCATCCGGGCAAAGCAAACATTGCCATTGTTCTTGTCCTCTGCAACGCGCCGCAGGTTGAAGTCGCCCCCGACAACCACGGGGAGGGAGGCGGCCGAGATTTTCTGGTGGAGCTCCTCCAAGAAGGAGGCCAACCTACTATGATCGGCCGGTCCATAGACAATGATGATCTCCCACTTGAAGTTGAGTGACCTCTCGAAAAGCTCCATGCTGACGAAGAATTCGCCCCTATCCATGCTGCCCACCTCAAAGGTGGCATCCTTCACACCTAAAAGGATGCCACCCGAGTGGCCCGCGCTCCCACTAGAAGGGAGCCAGTGCCACGCAAAGAGGTGAGAGCTCAGTCGGTCAAGCTCAGGGAGCGCAAAATCGCGACGCATGGTCTCTTGCACAGCCACGATGTCGATGTGCTCATCTCGCATGTATTCCACTAACTGGCGGCGGCGGCCATCATGGCCGAAGCCGCGGATGTTCCAGAAGAGGGCCCGCATTAAGGAGCCATCGGGGGGCTGCTTGACCCCAGAACACAGGAAGCGCTAAGCGCACGAAGGGCCGCCGTGTGGGAGCGGGTGCGTCCCCGAATCTTCGGCACGGCCACCGAGGGAGGAGGGGCCGTCGGCTGCGGCCGAGGCGGAGAGGAAGATCCCCCAGACGTAGAGGCGGCTGGGGGAACGAGGAGGGCCGCCCGGGCCTCCGCAAGTTTCCCATCGAGAACCTCACGGGCTCTGATGGCCGCGATCTGGGCGAGAGGGGGGCCAACTTCCCCTCGGAAAATGATCGCGGAGTCGGAGGCCACTTTGGCGAGATGACCCAGCGGAACAGACTCAAGCGCAGAGAAAGAACAAGACGAAGCAGAGGGGGGAATGGAGGGCGTACCTGGCTCCAGGTTACGGGCGGCAGCGCGGAGCTCCGCCCGCTCGGGGATGGGCAGCGCCGGGCTGCCCTCAGGGTGGGCAGCGTCCAGCCGAGCACTCCGGCGGGAGGCCACCACCGGGGAGGAGGCCGACCGACTGCGACGGGAGTAGACGGCAGACCGAGGAGGGGGTGCTGGGCCGCCAGAGGCGTGATAATCCGGGCCGCCCCGCCCCAGGAGACGACGGAGGGGAGGGAGCAGACCCGACCCAGCACAGCCGAGGAAGATCTGGGCCGGGGGTGATGGTGCGGCCAGAGGGGGAGGAGGCGCACTGGGGGCCGGAGAGCAGGCCTCCGAGGGAGCCCGTGGAGACGACGGGGCCGGAGGAGCGTCAGGCTGCGGGGAGGAGACGGCGACGAGGGGAGGCGAAGCCAGAGTGGGGGGACAACCACAGGAGGCGTCCCCCCACCCGCGGGCGCCGCCGAAGAGTCGGAGAGCAGGCCGCCGAGCAGGCCGACCGGGGCCAGCACAGGTGGCGGGGACGAGGTGGGGGAGCGCGGGGAGGAGGCCGGGCAGACCACCAGGCCCACGCTGGAGATGTCGCTCCCCTCGGATGGCGACACGTCAGAGATCGGCGGGCCATCCACCGGGGGGCGAGAGGCGGCCTGGCGGCCCTTGCCCCCAGCAGACGGAGGGGGAGCGAGGGGGATGGGGAGCGGGAGTCCTCGGACGCCCCCTCCTCATCCGAGCGGTGAGAACGGGAGCGGTGGCGGCCGTGGTAGTCTCCACCGGCCCCCGGGTTGTCACCAGGGGGGCCGACGTCGAGGAAGCGGGGACGCCCAACGTGGTTGGGAGGCTCGGGGGCGATCCTAAGGTCGAAGCCCTGGTCGTTGAAGAAGACCCGGACCGAAGTGCGCAGCTTGGAGGAGTCGAGGCACTTGACCTTGACCCGCACCTCCTCCTCCTTGCGCAATGAGAGCTCGTCGACCACCACCACCTTGCCCAAGAGGCGAGACATCTGGCGGATGACGAGCTCGGACCGCGCAATATCGGGGAGACTGGAGATGAGGATCCAGGCGGTGTCGAGGACAGCCACGGCCTGAGCGTCGAGTACTGGCTCGGATATCTTGACAACCAGCTGGTTGAGAGCGAGAGTGATCCGGCCACTACGCGTCGCGTAGCCGAAGCTGACGGAGTCGGGGAAGACGACGGAGAAGATGTGACCGGCTGTGGGGGTGACCACCCAGTCCCACTGGTGGCGGTAGAGGTGGTTGAGCTCAGCCTCGATCATCTCTGGGGATGCCACCCCATCAACGACCGCGACAATCGCCTGAAGGGAGGGCAACGGAGGAGGGGCGTCCGGGACCTCGAGGTGGAAGAAGCCCAACCCCTCGATCCCATGCCCATACATCATGAGCTCCGAAACCACCGGTCTATCCGGGCACAGAATGGCGGGGTGGCCGGGATCCTTGCAGAGGTAGCAGCACTGGGGGTTGACGCAAGCAACCTGAGAATGCCCCCTCATCCCACAGTTGAAGCATGGGGGGCGAGGGAGATCGGAGACGGGGCCCGGAGCGGAGGAGGCTCCCGGACCCGCGGGGGGAGGCACGGCCGGAGTGAGGCGGACACCCCGGCGCTTCTTCTTCTTGGCAGGCCCAGGACGGCGGCGGGAGGTGCCACCACCATGAGCCGGAGCCGGGGCCGCAGCCCCAGTGGAGGCCGCGTGCGGAGGGACGTAGCGGCGAGTGTCCGGGGTGGGGAGGATACCGTCCCCCGGGCGAGGCGAGCCGACCCGGGCCGGACGGGAGGGGGACGGGGAGCGTTCCCGACGACGGGACGGCGACGGGGAGCACCGGCGGGCGCGCCAGTCCCCCGACGACGCCCGCGGCGACCGGGACCGCGCCCGGTCATCATGGCGGAAGGGGGAGCGGCGACCGTCCCGAAGCTCCCGGAGGTCGCGCCGGAGCTCCTCCTCCC
>NC_041381.1:8746982-8749595 GCF_002162155.2 Triticum dicoccoides
GCGACCGGCGCGGAGGGCATCGGCGGGGCCGCAGCCGGAGAGGCCGGCGGGGAGGGGGCGGGGAGGGGCGCCGGCGGCGCGGAGGCAGAGGCGGCGGAGGGGCGCGCGAAGGCGCCAGCGGAGTCGCCCATCCCAAAACATTAGCTATATATAGCTAGCCAATCATAATTAGGAATTAGAAAATCCATTGCATGCATGGAGTTAAATAAGTGACATTGAAAAAGGTTTTCTTTTCTGAAGTTGTTCTCCTTGCTTTTGTTGTTGTTGTTGTTGTTTTTTCTTTTTTGCGAGGATGCTCTTGTAGTTGTTGCTGAAATCAAATCACCCACGCATGCAACAACCTAATCATAGGAATTAGCTAAATTATTTTCATGCATGGAGCTTCCAACAGGATATAATAATTTAGAAAAGTAATAAACCTTTTTTCTTTTCTAAAGCGCAAGTGCAAAAGGTGTGACCAGAGAATATTAGATTTCTTTCCTGAAGCGCAAGTGCAAAAGGTGTGACTAGAAAATGGGCGATGTGGTCGTAGGCGGTAGGGAAAGCGAAACGTCACCAACCGAATGGCGATGACACAACCGAATGAGAGCTCTCACGCCTTCCCCTCCACAATCACACCATCCTCCTCTGCTCCCCCTGCTCCTCTTCACCTCTGCTCCATTACCTTCTTTCTCTGCCTGCCTGGGGGAGCTAGCTAGAAAGAGAGAAAGAAAGAAGCTCGCCGGCGTCGGGGAGGATGTCGGACTGGGGGGCGGTGGTGATTGCGGTGGTGCTGTCGCCGGGGCTGCTGCTGCAGCTCCCCGGGAAGCACCACTTCGTGGAGTTCGGAAACATGCACACCAGCGCCATGGCCATCCTCGTCCACGCCATCCATCCATCCCAACTGGACTTGTTCGACAGGAAAGGAAGATGGCTGATTCCCCAGCCTGCTCTATATGTTGGGCGGAGGAGGACACTTGGCACCATTCACTACTCAGTTGCTGTATGGCAAGATTTGTGTGGGTGTTGGAAGACGAAGAGCAGCTCGAGCATGTGATCTCAAACCAAAACGAAGATGCAAGGTTATGGCTGTTCTGGCTCTTTAAGACAACAAACCAACAAGATCTTGCTCGAGTATTGGTAACTATGTGGGCAATATGGTGGGCTCGGAGGAAGGCAATCCATGAGAATGAATACCAGAGCCCGCTCTCAACTAGGTGTTGTATCAAGAGATTTCTGGAGGATCTTGAGATAGCTGAACTTAACTGTGATGCAGCTAAACTTAATGCAGCTAAACTTAACTATGATGCAGCTAAACTTAACTGTGAATGTGCGGTCAGGCCTCGGGCAAGAATTTGGTTACCTCCTTCGGGTGATGCAGCTAAACTTAACTGTGATGGTGGTCTATCAACTCTGGGGGAGAGAGGAGCAGCTGGAGTTGTCTGTCGAGACAAGTTTGGGAAGTTTTTAGGCGCGTCAGCGGTGGTCTTCGACGGCCTGACCAACCCGGCAAGCTTGGAGGCACAAGCTTGCAGCGAGGCGCTAGCCCTCACACGGGATTTCAATCTACAGGAGCTAGTGATTGCCTCAGATTGTGTCGAAGTGATATCAAATATCAACAAGGCAGGTTCACCATCTTATGCTCCTATCCTAGGACGAGACTTGCCTGCTCCCTTCCCGTGCTCCTATCCGTGCTCCCGCGTACGTGGCTTGATTTGATTGGAAGAAAATAAGGCCCGGCCCCACCCCCTGAAAATCAGGGGGGAAGATGATTAGATTTGAAAAGAAAAGGAGAAAATGACAGCCGTAGGATGAAGTGGGAGCACGGATGGGAGCATGGAAAGGGAGCAGGCAAGTCGGATCCCTATCCTAAGGGAAATTCAAACCAGTAGGACCAACTTTTCTTCTGTTGCTTTTCGTTTTGAGAGTACAGATAATAATTTTGAGGCCCATTCGCTTGCAAAAGGACATGCGTCTCTTGCGGTGGGTCGCCATGTGTGGCTAAGGGTTTTGCCAGAGATTACATGTATTCCAGATGTTCTGAATTTTGAATAAAATCCCTAGTTTCCCTAAAAAAAAATAGCGAATCGTCTATTCTGTTTCAGCGCCGACGCACGACTCGCTGCATGCGCGCATCTAGGGTAGTTGGGCGAAACTTGGCCGGCGGCAGCACTGCGCAACCAACCCAGATCAGCGGCGACGGCCGAAGCTGTCATGTCGTGCCCGGCGACCACAACGAGAGACGCGCAAGAATACAAATCCTATGGGCAGTCTCCCTGTTGACTAGTATCATGTTACCGATCCAAAAATCCGAATTAGGTCACATCATTTTCTTTGATTTAGATGGAATTAGCTAGGCCAGTGGTTTCTTGTTTATGCTCACAAACCGGTACTGCAAATTAGGCATAATGCATTCATTATATCATTCAGATTTAATTTTTTGTCAGTCGTTTTTGTATATCATGAAGAGAAAAATTATATATTCCTTCGAAACAATCATAGGCACATTTGCTCTTCTTGGCAGTCAAGAAGCCAAACTTAAGCAAGTACAAACGTAAAAAAATGCCCCACTGACCATATAATTTATCAAAAACATTCAATATATTTGTCATGTTATTTTCTCTTTTGTTGTCA
>NC_041381.1:8749753-8752260 GCF_002162155.2 Triticum dicoccoides
GCTCCGCCCCTGCCAGCTAGCTACCGCGTGGCTTTAGGTGTTGCGTATCCTCTACACACACATTTTCTTCTCCTCCTTTCGCCCTCTGCCACATATTCTTGCTCGATGGAAAGCGATGTTTCAGGCGCGGCCAGAAAACATGAGAGATCATCATCATCTTCATGTAGCTTCCCGAAGGTTAATCGCAATTACATCTCCGGCTCTGGTTCCACTGGATTGTATTCTAGATTCTGGTACAACATGGTGGAGTAGATAAGAAAAGTTCAGGACAAGTCGTTGTCAGTTGGGAGGAGCTAGCTGGTCAAGCAATGAGCATTGCTAGTTGACCTCAGCACTCACTCTCATGGAGGACAGGACGAGAGTGAGAGGTCTCCAGCCACAGAGACCTCACTCTCACACTCACTTTCCCCCTGCCTGCCTGTCTATTATCAACAGGCTCACTAAAAAACAAGCAAAATTGCTGTTGTTCTTCTCCTTCAATGTTGTTGTGGCGTTGAAATGCCCTAGATATAGCTAGCCAGTTAAACAAGTGAAATTTTAAAAGGTTTTCTTTTCTGAAGTTGTTCTCCTTGCTCTTCTTCTTGTGGTTGTTGAAATCGCCTACATAAAGCACTCATATAAACTGTCAAAGGAAAATAGGTAAGCCTCCCCTCCAAGTTGGGGTTTCTCTTTCCCTCTCGCGAGTGTGGCGGCTAGGATATTCATCCCTTCCCAGCTTCGCTGGCGAGCCCGTGGATCCACCTCCCATCCGCCTGCCACTCAGGCGGATGGGGGGGGGGATCCCGGTGCCTCGACTTTGACTATTAGTTTGGGTTAGGTTTTTTTTTTTCTCGCATGAGCGGCGTTCACGCAGATAGCAGTGGTTCATTTCGAGTTGGTCTTCCGGACTTCGATTCTCATCGAGTTTGTCCATCGGGGTGGAGCCCCGGTGTAGATTCTCTATGGTGTGATGAGGTTAGAGTTTCTTGCTGTTTGTGTGCAACGATTAGATTTTGAGTCAGATGTTTTAGATCTATTCAAGAGTTCAGTGGTGATGATTTCAGCTCTAGTACGCCACACCTCAGGGGCACGTGCATGAAGACATCCCGGCTGTCATCAAGAAAGTCAAACCGGCTCAGGTAGGGGAGAACCGCATAGACGGACATTCCGACTGTGGCAGTGGTCCTTCGGTGGTGCTTGATTTAATTTTATTATGTATATAGGATGTGTTGCCCTTTTTACGAACCTTTGTAAAAGATCTAGGTCCTTTTTCACAAAAAGGACTACCTAATCATAAGATTTGAATAAATATATTTGCATGCATGTAGCTGCTAACAGTATACAATAATTTAGAAAAAAAAACTTTTCTTTTCTTTTCTGAAGCGCAAGTGCAAAAGGTGTGACTAGAAAATACAAGTGCAAAAGGTGTGACTAGAAAACGGGCGATGTGGTCGTAGGCGGTAGGGAAAGCGAAACGTCAGCAAACGAATGGGAATGGCGATGAAAGGGAGCCCTCACGCCTTTCCCTCCACAATCACACCATCCTCCTCCTCTGCTCCCGCTGCTCCTGGTTTGCTCTGCTCCATTGCCTTCCTTTCTCTTCCCCGAGGAGCTAGCTAGAAAGAGAGAAAGAAAGAAGCTCGCCGGCGTTGGAGAAGAGGGGGAGGATGTCGGACTGGGGGCCGGTGGTGATCGCGGTGGTGCTGTTCGTGCTGCTGTCGCCGGGGCTGCTGCTGCAGCTCCCCGGGAAGCACCACTTCGTGGAGTTCGGCAACATGCACACCAGCGCCATGGCCATCCTCGTCCACGCCATCATCTACTTCGCCCTCATCGCGCTCTTCGTCATCGTCATCGGCGTGCACATCACCACTGACTAGAGACCGGCGGAGCTCGATCACCCCGGCCGGCCAGCTCCAATTAAGCTGCTCTTCCCCTTCTTCCTTTTTCCAATTTTCATCCGATCCATCTGACTCCTGCCTCTGTGTTTCGTTTTGTTCTGTTCTTGCTGCTTGCAACTACTTGTAGTAGTACATGGGATCATGTTTGTTTGTTGCCATGCGTAATTAATCTCGCGCGTATGTAGCTTCTTGATTAATAAAGAGATGTGTGTACTCAATTTTCCATGGAGTGGCACAAGTTATTTAATCATCTGAAGCTCAAGATGAACCGGTAGATGTGTGCATATAGTAAGGCTTGCATTTTTTTTCTTGCAAAGCAACGACCTTCATTTCAGCTACAGCGCTTTTCAACTACCCCTGCGATATCCAGAGCATAGATTGATTATAACCAGTAGTTTTGCCCATGTGTCATTCTTGGGTTCATGATTCTGCTGATACAATGAATTAGCTACTCCCTCCGTCCCATAATGTAAGACACTTTTTGACACTAGTGTAGTGTCAAAAAACCTCTTACATTATGGGACGGAGGGAGTACTTGATAGCTGAATTTAACCAAGTAATTATGCAATACTCCATCAATTAAGTACTGATAATCCTAGACCTACGTAGCTTTACGAAGCGGTTTACGTA
>NC_041381.1:8752453-8766667 GCF_002162155.2 Triticum dicoccoides
CCCCGATTTTCAGGTGGGTGGGGCCCCTTCCTCCCCCTTCTCCAATCACAATTGTCCATGTGGCAGGTTACGTAAAACATATAAAATTCTTTACGTGGATGTAGCATTACTCATTAAGCATGTATGTTGATCAATGAGAAAAGTAGCTACCCACACATACGCTTTCCATCACACATAATACATGCTTGATTACTCCAATTGCCGACCAAGATTACGTACTCCATTTTGATTGCCGAACAAATCAAAATTTGAAATGATACAAGGTTAATTAATTAGCTAAAGTGGTAATGAGATTTGTTATGACGACTTTTGTTAGTCCTGTGCATTCCAATCAAAGAGGAAGATGAGGAAAATCATTGTGCAGTCGTACTGCACTGTACACTTGTGCTGTTGATGGCTGGGTCGGGTGGGCGGCTGGCCGGTGTGCACGTATGGCACGCCCTAGTCCCACACCAATCAATCGATCGGTCGTGATCAAGCTGACGGTGATCACTGCCGGTCCAACCACTACCACGGCAGCTACCGCCTTAACGTTGATGCTGCTAGAATATTGCCTAGCTACAAAAGCAGCTCTTTAGTAGTATTATTTCTCTTTTTTTTTGTGGCGATTAAGGAGCTTTAATTAATTGTGCAACTGAAATGTCTTTATAATCAAGCATGTATGGGCTCGATCCACTTGAAAGTAGTCACTCCCTCCGTTCCGAAATAAACGTCGTGGTTTTAGATTTCCGTTTATTTTTGCGGGGTGTGGTTTCAGTTCGTTGTTCTCAGCCGACTGCTTGTACCCATCATCCTCCATTAGAAAAAAAAGGCCCTCCATGGTGATGTCGTCGTCGTCGTCGTCCGAGAAATTAGCTGAGCCATTGGAAATTTCCTTCTCTCGATTGTGCTCCGGCGCCTTCACGACGTTATTCATGTTTTTTTTTGTGAAATGTGCAAGCATTTCAGAGGGAGAAAATAAATTAATTAAGCAGGAGGTGAATAAAATAGGTTAGTTTGTAGTAGATGCTACGCAAGCGTCACCTTCATGCGTCTACACTTCAATCGACGATCGTCCTGGTTAGTGGCAACGACAAAAGGACACGATGATTCTGGTTACCACTAGCAGCTTGTCTGTGTGGAAGGAGCTATGGCGCCTAATTCGCCTAGGTGGCCTGGTGCGTGGTCTCCATCAATGCAGATAAGAAGAGAAGAAGAAGAAAGCATGATGTGCACATGAGCGGCCATGCATCCATCCATCCATGCTCTCATGTAGCATGATGACTTTCTCTACCGGGACATCACCATCGATCGACACCATTATTAACATTGGGAAACCTCATTTACTAAGACTTTTATGAAATATGGGATTTGTTTATTCCAATTTAGCTACCTCTAAGTTGCCTCAAAATAATATATGGGTCAGTCGAGTTCACATGAAGGAAGCAACCGCTGGCTCGCCAGCGAAGCCCTTTGTGTCTATCTTAGGGTGGCAGGCGACCACGGTGTCTATATTAGGGTGGCAGGCTCGCCGACTATCTATCTTAGCGGGGAGGGTGCTGGTCCACCGGAAAAAATCTGTTTATCGCCAGGGTTAGAGGGATGGCCAGGGACGATGGGAGCGCGGCGGTGCGCGGGGATGTGAGGCTGGCGTTGGAGCGCCGCTGGCCGTGGACGATGGCGGTAGGCCTTTAGGTCGGTCGTACCTGACGGCTTGGGGTAGAAGATAACTGGGAAAACGATTGAGAGGTAGAAAAAGGCATCTACGCCATTGGATCTGTATCTGAAGGCTGGAAACGATTCGACAAACACAAAATTCTTTTTCAGTCAACTGGTCTCTAACCTATGTTACTCTAGGAATCAGCAAACCATGTACGGCCAGCTCTTGACTAGCTAATTGGACGAAATGAATCAATGAAATTGGCCAATGTACATGTGACAACAAATAAATCAGTACCAAGCTAAATATATAGTTGTCTCCACTGACCCTAATAATTCTCTCAACATGCGAGCCAACTCACCCCCGTAAAAAAAACAGCTATGTCAACTCATCATGCATGCCACCGCGCATGTGCATGAAAATAATCCACATTAACTTAACATGCATCATGCGTGTTACTCATATTCAATAAATATTATACAGCTATACACTAATCAAGCTACAACACTTTATACAAATTTAGTTCGCATTGTTAATCTAACTAATGATGTTTCATACAACCAATTCTTATTAAAATAGTTACAACCAAATTCCGTGGCAATCGCATGGGTATTTATCTCCCGCTTATTAATAAGAAAAAGGTAGGAACAAGGTAATTAAGGAATGTATGGAGTGCAAATTGGTTATTTGGCTTGGGTGGATTATATAGAGAGCTCAGCCTCTGCATTTGTTGGAGCTCTCGCAGCCGCGGGTGTACTTGTTGGCCTCATCTTCCTCGTGGGTCAGCCCGTTGCGGCCAGGCACCTCGTCCGCCTGCATCACGTCGTACAAGATCATCTTGGCGTCGGCGCGCCCCGCATGCTGCGCCAGCAACAGCACCGCCATCGCCAACGCAACCAGCAGCACCCGGCCCACCGCCGGCGATCTCTCCTTCCTGTGGTACGCCATTCTAGCTAGCTTTCCATCGATTGCTCAACGAAAATGTAGCCGGCCGGGGTAGGCGATCTGCCTCAACTTGTCGGTTGGACCATCCGTTATTCTTAGCCTCCGGCCTACCTATATCACTACTATATCAGCAATGACGCCAAGCAAAGGAGGAGGAGGAGGAGACCAAACAAAAGGCAGACACACAAACAGGTGACAACAAGGCAAACCGGCTATACATAGAATTTCTAATAAGCATGCCTAATAAGCGAGATGACGCAGTTCCCGACCGCCCCGCTCCGACTATCGGTTCCAGCGTGGCATTTGAATTATGCCGCGCTAGATGCCTTTTTTTCGGCGAGGAACAAGTGGGGTCAAGCGTGCTTCGGCAATTCCCGCCGTCAGAAGACTTCCTTGTAGTCCGGTGTAGCTAGAGGTGAGGTTGTAGGGAGATGCACCGACTAGGAAGCAATGACCACACGAACGAGCATATGTATGATGTGATTAAGTCTCTCGATCGGGTATCTGGTGCCTTACGGTGTCTTCTTTCTGTCAACCTTTGCCATCTTTCAGTTGGAGTGTGTGGCATTAGGGTTGTGTACGTTTTGTTATTCAGTTGCATGGTGTGTACTCTATACGGTTGTATCACCTCGATGTGTGAGTCAATGTGTTTGAACCAATGTAGAGTTTCATGTGACTGCTCCAAGCGTGATCGATATGTTCATGTTATAACCGCAGTTGCCTTGGTAAGAAACTGAAAGAGCAAACCGTTATCGTGTTAGGACAAAAGTCATCACTGAATATAAGTTGCTTCTCTAGAACAGCCACACCTTGTGAAAGAACATGGCAAACACCCAATCATGTCTGGTTCGATATGGGCGCGGCTATGGGTAGCTTGTAGCCACACGGAAGCCAGCATCACCTGAAGAAACGCCTGGGTGGGCCGGCCTAGAGACAGATTTCTTCATTTCTACCCTTAGTTTTGTTTTTCTCCCGTTTTTTCTTTATATTTTCATAAAAATTCTAAAAATACAGATGCTTTGAAAAAAAATATTGTCCATTTAAAAAATGGTCATAGCATTAAACAAATGGTATTATAAAATAACTTTTAGAAATGTATATAGTGTATTTTAAAATGTTAAATATGTATCAAGAATTATTTCATAAGTATACAATAGATGTACAACGTGTATGAAAATTACGTAGACATCAGAACATATTATAGAAAATGCTAATCATGTATTTAAAAATGTTAAACACACATGCATAAAAATGTTTTTGATGTATATAAAAAATTGTACATAGTGTGTGAAAAAAGTATGCATTGAAAAAACAAAAATCTTGTTGGAAAAAAATCTCAAGTTGTATATGAAAATTTAAAATGTCTACGAAAATAATTAGATATATGTTTAACGAAATAAGGAAAGAAGGCACGAAACAATCCGATCAACACCAAGATAGGAACAAGAAAACCTGACGAAGACCATTGAAAAAAAAGAAAAGAATACAAGAAAGAAGAAGAAAAACAAAAAAAATGAAGAAGCTGATGCAAAACAGGGAACTTAGTGAAAACGAATAAAAATTGATGAAAACCGAGATGAAAAACAAGAAAACTGAAGAAAAAAATAAGAAAAATATGTAAAAAGGAAGAAAACGATGAAACATTGCGAAAGAGTGAAATACTATGAAAACCAAAGGAAAAAAGACTCAAAAAAAAAGAACGTACAGCGAGCGAATGAACAACAACTGAGTGAACGAGCGACCATGCGAGAACACGTTGATTGTCCGGCCCATACTTGTGGACTCCAGAGCAATATTTTAAATAGCGCGCTACAAAATATAGCGAGGCCCTTCTCTAAATGCTACACAAGTTCTAGCGCGCTAATAGCGTGCTATATTTTAAAATAGCGTTTGCAAAAAAAATCAAATATATCTAGAAATAAAGTATTTAAGCAACTAAATTTTTCATAGGAGCAAGCAATATATGCATAAGGGCCAAATCCAGCACATAAAAGTAGTAAGTCTCAAACATCAACAACCATAGTTTTAAGAGTCTCTAACATCAACAGCCACCGGGGCAGCCACCTGGGCTTGCTGGTTAGGTCTCGTGGGAGAATCTGATAAAAGGAGTGAGAAAGCTAGTGGTCGTGGGTTGGTTTTGGCCTACTGGGCCTGCTCGGCTGTGCTTATTTCAGTTTTGCATGGTCTGCACATCGTAACGTTACAGCGTTACAACGTTATAGCGTGTGTAGCGCGCTAATTACGCAATTAGCGGCGTAGCGTCCGATTTTGCCAAAACGTAACGTCTCCCTTTCAAATATGCTATAACCGCGTTATAACGGCGAAATAGCGTGCTATTTAAAATATTGCTCCAGAGGCGAGCCTGAATAGGCGAGATATAGCTATGACGATTTGATACCCTTCATAGCTTCACTAATGCTATATCTCGCTGACAGCGAGAGTATCTTCTGTCTAGCCTGGGAGAGTCAATTGTGTACAGTCGGATTACACAGCCCTTGACAGACAAGACTCATCAGTGGTGTAGAAGGACAAGTTATGGGCTGTGCAATCTCGATGTATTGATCGGTGCACCAGGCACGTATATATAAGTACAGAGGTGGGCCACAACCCCAACTATACAAGGAAACAGGAGGTGGGCCCTACACACACATATACACGTACATAATATACTCAACACCCCCCCGCAGTCGAAGCGTCGCCAGTGACGCAGAGACTGGAACGGAACTCCTCAAAGATAGAAGTCGGCAGTCCCTTCGTCATCACATTGGCGAACTGCTGAGCGGTCGGCACATGGAGAACCCGCATGCGTCCAAGAGCCACCTGCTCGCGCACAAAGTGAATGTCCAGCTCGATGTGTTTAGTCCGGCGATGATGAACGGGGTTGGCGGAGAGGTACACCGCAGAGACGTTGTCACAGTAGACAACAGTGGCCTGTGAGACATCGTGATGTAGCTCCTGAAGTAACTGTCGAAGCCAGGTGCACTCGGCGACAGCGTTGGCCACAGCTCGGTACTCAGCCTCCGCGCTAGAGCGCGGAACCGTGGGTTGTCGCTTGGACGACCATGATACGAGGGAAGGACCGAGGTAGACGCAGTAGCCAGAGGTAGACCGACGAGTATCGGGGCAGCCGGCCCAGTCTGCATCAGAGTAAGCCACCATCTCCAGAGAAGTGGACGCCATAAGTGTCAATCCGAGGGACATCGTGCCGCGGATGTAGCGAAGGATCCGCTTCACGAGAGTCCAATGAGAGTCACGAGGGGCGTGCATGTGGAGACACACCTGCTGTACAGCATACTGAAGATCCGGTCTGGTGAGAGTCAAATACTGTAGAGCGCCGACAATAGACCGGTAGAAAGGAGCATCCGACGCAGGCGAACCCTCAAGAGCAGAGACCTTGGCCTTCGTGTCGACAGGAGTAGCAACAGGATGGCAGTTGAGCATGCCAGCACGCTCAAGAAGCTCATGTGCATACTTCTGCTGATGAAGAAAGAAACCGTCCGGACGCCGAACGACCTCAATGCCAAGGAAATAATGTAAAGCACCCAGGTCCTTGATAGCAAACTCGTCACGCAGCCGTAGAGTAATCTGCTGAAGAACGGCTGCGGAGGAGGCTGTCAGGATGATGTCGTCGATGTAGAGCAGCAAATAGGCAGTCGTGTCACTGTGGCGATATACAAACAGTGAGGCGCCCGAGCGAATGACGCTGAAGCCCAGTGTCTGAAGAAACCCGGTGATCCGCTGGTACCAGGCTCGGGGTGCCTGCTTTAGCCCGTAAAGAGAGCGAGACAGCAGGCACACATGGCCGGGAAGTGAAGCGTCGACGAAGCCAGTGGGTTGCTCACAAAACACCTGCTCCTCAAGATGGCCGTGGAGAAAGGTGTTGGAGACATCCATCTGGTGAACAGGCCAGCCGCGGGAGACGGCGAGCTGGAGGACGTTGCGGATCGTGCCCGGTTTGACAACCGGGGCAAACGTCTCTGTGAAGTCAACTCTAGCACGCTGGCGGAAACCACGGACCACCGAGCGAGCCTTGTAGCGCTCAAGTGTACCGTCTGAGCGAGTCTTATGGCGAAAGACCCACTTGCCGGTGATGACGTTGGCGCGAGGAGGCCGGGGAACCAGGGTCCAGGTGCGGTTCCGTTGAAGAGCGTCGAACTCTTCCTGCATCGCCGCAAGCCAGTGAGGATCACGGAGGGCAGCGCGAGCGGACGCAGGAATGGGCAACGGCTCCACGGCGGAGGCGGCGAGGACGTACTCATCACGCGAGTACCGGAGACTCTGACAATGAATGCCGGCGCGAGCGCGGGTGACGGGGCCGGACGGAGCCACCGGAGCCACCGGCGAGGCGGCCGGCGTCGGGGCCGGCGAGGCGGCCGGCGTCGCGGCCGGCGAGGCGGCGGGCGTCGCGGCCGGCGTCACAGCCGGCGACGGAGCCGGCGTCGAGGCGGCAGAGGAGGCGGCCGAGCCGGCAGCGCCCGACCCCGCGGCGCCCGAGTCGGGGCGGCGGGTGAAGGCGGGGCGCCGGCGGCGCCGTCGGAGTCGGCCGAGGAGGCCGTGTGGGTGGGCGCCGGCAGGAGGGCGCGGGGACCGCCAAAGCCCGGAGGCGGTCCACGAGCCAGACGTGATCGTCCACCTAACGAGGTCGTCGATGGGCCGCCGGTGGCTGGCGGCGACGAGACGACAAGGGGTACCTGCTGCTGAAACGGGAAGACCATCTCATCAAAGTAAATGTGTCGGGAGGTGAAAACACGGTGGGAGACGGGATCGTAGCAGCGGTAGCCCTTAGTGTTAGGTGGGTAGCCGAGAAAGATGCAGGCGACGGAGCGAGGTGCAAGCTTATGAGGCGCAGTGGCGGCGATGCTAGGGTAGCACAGGCAGCCAAAGATGCGAAGCCCTTCATAAGAGGGAGGTGCACCGAAGAGAAGGTGGTGAGGTGTAAAGTTCCCGCGAGTACGGCATGGATGGATGTTGATGAGGAGAGAAGCGGTGGCTAGAGCATCAGGCCAAAAGCGCGGAGGCACATTGGCATGAAAGAGAAGAGTCCTAACGCAGTCATTAAGAGTGCGAAGGATGCGCTCAGCATGACCGTTCTGCTGCGAGGTATACGGGCAAGTGAGACGAAAAATCATGCCATGTGTGGTGAGAAGATTACGAACAGCGGTGTTGTCAAACTCCTTCCGTTGTCTGTCTGCAACGCGAGAATGGGTCGACCAAAATGCGTGAAAACGTAAGAGTAGAAAGCGGCAAGGGTGGATATAACATCCGACTTGCGGCGCAACGGGAAGGTCAACACATAATGCGAAAAATCATCAAGTATGACAAGATAATATAGAAAGCCCGTATTACTGGCAACAGGAGATGTCCAAACATCACTATGAATTAGTTCAAACGGGTACGATGCAACAAAGGAAGAAGGCCTAAACGGAAGACGAGCATGTTTTCCGAGGCGACATGCATGACACGAGTGATCCTCGTTCTTATTACACGTGAAAGAAAAACTCCGAAGTATGTGGCGAAGGGTGGCAGGATTAGGATGACCCAAGCGAGCGTGCCAGAGATCCACTCCGGTGGCGAGAGCGACAGGGGCGGCGGAAGTGGTGGAGGTGGCGGAGTGAACCGGGTAGAGCTCGTCGGGGCTGTCACATCGGTGGAGCACCATCCGCGTGCGAGCGTCCTTAACAGAAAAACCACATTCGTCAAATTCAACAGTGACCGGATTTTCACGTGTAAGAGAACGAACGGAAACAAGATTTTTAATAAGGTTAGGAGAAACAAGAATATTACACATGGATATAGGAGTGGAGTTGGATGGAAAATATGTATGTCCAATATGGGTGATGGGAAGAGAAGAACCGTCACCGACGGTAATGCGGTTGGAGGTGTGGACAGGATGGGCAGTGTGGAGGTTACCGGGATATGCCGCCATATGAGCGGTGGCGCCACTGTCCATGTACCAATCGCCGCCGCCGGTGTAGTTGGACGGGGAAGGGGCGGTGTGGAGAGCCACCAGAAGGGCCGGGTCCCACGGTGCCGGCGGGAGGGGCGGCGCAGCCGTCAGGGGCAGCAGCGGCGGCCCACCTAGCGGCGGCTGCTGCCCGTAGGGCGCTGCATAGGGCTGCGGCGCGGCGTAGTACGCCTGGTGTGACGGAGGCCGAGTGCCGAGAAGGCCCGGAGTAGGAGCCCGAGGAACCGGCATGGAGTAGGCGTGGACAACGCCGGTCCATGGGTTCTGGCCGGCGTACCACGGAGCCGCCGGCTGAGGGGCTGGCTGATGCTGGCGAGGTGCTCCTCCCTGAGCGCCGCCGCCGCCTCCCTGCTTGCGGCCACCCCGGCGGCCGCCGCTACGACCCCCCCCCCCATTGGCCGCCGGCTGGGGAGGCGGGAAGGGGGCGGCTGGGGCGGGTGGGAAGCCGGGCGGGAAGGCGGGCGCCGCCGGCTGGGGCGGCGTCGGGCGGGGCGGTGGCGGGGCCGAGCCCCCACGGGTGCCGGCGACAAGGGCGGTGTGGGACGCGCGCGTCCGTGCCACCCGCATCCGGCGCTCCTCTAGCTTGAGGTACGCGACCACCTTGGCGAAGGTGGGCTCCGGGATGAGGGTGAGGTTGGAGGCGGCGTTCCCGAAGTCCTCGTTAAGGCCACCGGAGAGGGTGCTGATGAGGAGCTCGTCGCCGATCTTTTCCCCCAGATCACGGAGCTCATCAGCGAGCTTCTTGAGGCGCATGCAAAAATCATCGATGGACGAGTCAAGTTGCTGGCACCCGTAAAACTCACCATAGAGGAGGACCTTGCGCTGCAGCCGATTGTCGGTGAAGAGGCCGTTGAGCTTGGTCCAGACCGCATAGGCGTCGTCCTCGTCGTTCACCACGGTGTGGAAGATGTCGCTGGAGATGGTGAGGTAGGACCAGCGGATGATGGTGGCATCGAGGATCATCCACTCCTCGTCGTTGATCATGAGCGCCGAGTCCACGGTGCCGTCCACGTGGCCGTGTAGGAGGTACTCACGGAACACAAGCGAAAAATACCGCTTCCAAGCGGAGTAGGAGGCGGTGGTGTGATCGAGCTTGACCGGGACGCGCTCATGGATGTTGAGGTTGCGGACGAGGGTGACATCGGGACCGGCGAACGGGTTGGAGACGGTGGAGGAGGAGGAACTCATGGTGGTTCGGCTCGGGTGGTAGGGTGCGGCGCGGGTTAAGGGAGAGAGGGGGTAGGGCGCGGCGCGGGGAGAGAGGGAGGGGCGCGGCACGGGTGGAGGGGAGGGAGGGTTGCGGCGCGGGTGGAGGGAGGCGGAAGGGTTAGGATCGTGCTGCGATAGATACCATGTAGAAGGACAAGTTATGGGCTGTGCAATCTCGATGTATTGATCGGTGCACCAGGCACGTATATATAAGTACAGAGGTGGGCCACAACCTCAATTATACAAGGAAACATAAGGTGGGCCCTACACACACATATACACGTACACAATATACTCAGCAAGTGGGTCCACTATAGGAATCATGTCATTTGCCGTCAACCGAGAACAGACGCGAAGACTTTGCCGTCGGCAAGTTGACGACAAACACAGTCAGCAAAGACTATATCGGCAAAGAGCTAATTTGACGTCAACTTTTCATCACGGACAATGACTTTACCGTCAATTAAACTATGTGTTTGTCGTCTGTAGAAAAAACACAAGCGGCAAAGAAAAGCATCTTTGCCATGAGCAGCTGATGCGCATGTGTCGTCAGCTAGACTCGTCTTGTCACTAGCCTCAAATATCACAGATCGCAAAGAATTTTTAAAAAAAAAATCTGCATCGACCACCCTACTCGCTCGTGCAGCCACCGCCTGGCCGCGCTCGCCTGCCCTGCTCAGGTGTCCTGCCGGCTTGCGCCGTCGCTACCCGGCAGCGCTCGCCCAGCCCTGCTCGGAATAACTGGAAGTCTTCTGGAGCGTCGGTCTCGGATGCGTCACATAAAGGTACTTAAATGAAAGAGTTGGAGAGCTTTCAGAGATGGGATGTAGTCGAAGAGACTCAAGAAGAACACATACACTTTCCTTGTCTGGAGGAACTATCAGTTGAGAAATGCCCAAAGCTGACAGTGTTACCTGAAGCACCATTGCTTCAAGAACCATGTAGTGGAGGTGGTTATAGATTGGCACGCTCAGCGTTTCCTGCCTTAAAGGTGCTTAAAATGAAATGCTTGGGGAGCTTTCAGAGATAGGATGCAGTCGAAGGTACATTGTTTCCTCAGCTTGAGAAATTGTCAGTCCAGAAATGCCCAAAACTAGTAGCATTGCCTGAAGCACCAAAACTCAGTGTATTATAAATTGACGATGGCATGCAAGAGATATTCCACTGTGTAGACAGGTATTTGTCTTTATTGAGCAATCTGACACTGTGGCTAGAACACACAGAAACAACATAAGAGGTTGAATGCATTTCAATTGTACCTGTGGACAGCAAAGAGAAATGTAACCAGAAATACCCTCTTATAGTTGTGGAGTTAGGATGCTGCAACTCATTATTTGGACCAGGTGCACTAGAGCCGTGGGACTATTTTGTACACCTTGAAAAGTTGGGAATTTATAGATGCGATGTGCTCGTCCACTGGCCAGAGAATGTGTTCCAAAGCTTGGTATCCTTGAGGAGATTAGTGATTAGAAACTGCGAAAATCTGACTGGATATGCACAAGCTCCTCTTGAGCCATTGGCATCTGAAAGGAGTGAACAGCTGAGAGGTCTGGAGTCTCTTTTCTTAAGAAACTGACCAAGGTTAGTAGAGATGTTCAACGTCCCGACATCTCTCAGGAAAATGTATATTCATCAGTGCATTAAGCTTGAGTCCATATTCGGCATGTAGCAGGGCATGGCAGAGTTAGTCCAAGTACCTTCTAGCAGTGAGGCAATCATGCCTGCAGCTGTATCAGAATTTCCCTCCACACCCATGAATCACTTCTGTCCATGCCTAGAAGATCTAGGTTTATTTGGATTTGGAAGTTTACAAGCGGTTCTACATCTGCCTCCATCCTTAAAGACCATATTAATTGTTGCCTGCAGTAGCATTGAAGTCCTATCATGTCAGCTGGGTGGGCTCCAGAAACCAGAAGTCACTGCCTCCATAAGCAGAAGTCCCATCATCCTAGAGCCACCAGCAGCAACAGGACCAACTGCAAGAGAGCATTTACTTCCTCCCCATCTTGAATATCAAGTAATACGGAACTGTGTTGGCATGTTGGGTGGGACTCTTCGTCTGCCTGCACCCCTCAAGAGAGTGCGCATTATTGGCAAGAGTTGGTTGACATCATTGGAGTGTCTGTCGGAAGAGCACCCCCAATTGCTGGAAACCCTTGGTCTTGAGAACTGCAGTACCCTGGCATCCCTACCGAATGAGCCGCAAGTATACAGGTCTCTCTAGTAGACCCTCTGCATATACCGCATGTGCATGCTTCAGAATCAACCGTGCGGGTATTATCTCCCGCTTATTATAAAAAAAGTAGGAACAAGGTAATTAAGGAATGTAAGGAGTACAAATCGATCATTATAGTGGATTAATACATCTCAGCCTCTGCATTTGTTGGAGCTCTCACAGCCGCGGGTGTAGTTGTTGGCCTCGTCTTCCACGTGGGTCAGACCGTTACGCCCGCAATGCGTTGTACAGGATTTTCTCGGCGTCGGCGCCCCCGGCCCCGCACGCTGCGCCAGCAACAGCACCGCCACCGCCACCAGCAGCACCCGGCCCGCCGCCGGCGAGCTCTCCTTCATGTGGTACGCCATTCTAGCTAGGTTTCTACTGATTGGATGCCCAACAAAAATGTAGCCGGCCGGGGTAGACAATCTGCCTCAACTTGTAGAATCAGGAGCCGCATGAATCAGGAAGGTCATGGAGGAGAATTCAGTCGTGTAGCCTGACAGTGATGTACATTTGTGGCTTTTCTAGCTAAATAGCTTTGTACCCTATGTGGATGCCACTTCAAATAATCGTCAACATAATTCTCCTGCACGCGTTATACAAATGGCGAAGAAGAAGTTCGCGTGGAACATTTTGTTTCTTATCGATGTCCGAGAGAAAAGCTCCTAGGAAGTTCGTCCACTCGCTGGATTATAAGTTTAAGTTTGTTACAACATCCAATCATCCATATAATCTCTGTGTTTCTTCTGTTTTCTACCAGTCATATTTCACATGTGCATCAGAGGAAAAATGCTTTCAGCGGGCATGTTGGAGCGCGCATACCAAGTTCCCACATTGCAAATATGATCCTAGCCATTAATATGTTTAATTCCACATTTTCTTGATCTAATTTGTAAATGATTGGACAACCTGCTATAGTCTTATAGATTATGAGCCGCCAAATCCACATTTCTCTTGGTCTAATTTCTAAATGATAATGTGCAGCATCTATCTCCTGGTGAACCTTTTTTTCTTGCGACTGTATCTCCTGGTGAACCTATTTTACGATAAGATTTTTTTAGGGCATTCTTTAATGATTTTTTCCTGTAGCCCTTAAATAAAATCAAGTGCAGTTCACAGTAAGTTTACTGCTCCTAGCTAGTTGTAAATAACAAGTTCAATTCAGTCTGATTTAGTTCTTGACATGACCGTGCTGCCAGCAACTCCCTTTCTCTAGGTAGCACAATAATTGTACTGGTTTGATGTAAAGGACATAAATACAAAGAAATAAATTGGAAGCTTATTTCAAATTAACTAGCTAGTGGTGTTTGTGAAGTTCAAGAAAAAGCTGGTCTTTTTTCTCGACAAATAAGTTAACATGCAAAGAATCAATGAATATATTTGCAAGAAAGCAAACATAATTAACGATAAAACTGGTTGTGATTGTCACCGTAGACAATTGTAGTAGTTGGAACTAGATACAAACCAATAAAAAACAAGATCTCAAATCTCCAACCAATAAAGAGTTCAACCCAAATTTTACAGTAACACTATTATATGTAAATAGTGATTATTCCAATACATGGATAATTAATTAAGGCACCAGGTTGCGCTTGTGACCAGGAAAGATAAACTTATGAACTTGCAAGCATGGCAATCAGATCGACATCCACACAATGCCAATATGAACATTGTCTTGATACAACTTTATTTGTATTTTATTTTAGAATTTAAACAACTAGTTTGGGCGGGTCACACATGACGTTGTGTGACACTTTATTTGTCACCGCTGCATCGACATATCCATCGACTAAACAAAGGTGATCCAACTATATATTACTAGAGATCTTTCCTTATTAGTAGCCACCAACTCCGGTGCCAACGCCGAATGGCACCCTAGTGGTGGTTCTATACAACGGCACATTAACATTGCACATTGTTGGCAGGGTACGGAGCGCAATGGAAGTCATCACCTCAAGCTGAGCTATTTGGTGTGGCTGCAAGAAGGTACCCTGTGCCAATTGTTGTTGTTGAGGTTGTTGCCCGAGTTGCTGTTGCGACTGTTGTTGGGGTTGGGAAACGCATTGGCCCAACTGTTGGGGTTGCTGCTGCTGAGTTTGGATGGAACCCTGAACCTGTTGTTGTTCTTGCAGGATGATGGAGTAGACGATAGCACGGATTGCCTCATAGCGGGATTGCTGGGGGATTTGCGGCAACTGCTGGCAACATTGTTGTTGCATCACATGGCAACTGCTCTGC
>NC_041381.1:8766677-8767809 GCF_002162155.2 Triticum dicoccoides
GCGAAAATGATGGTTGTTGTGGTAGAACTGGTTGTTGTTGCTGTGAAAATGGTGGTTGTTGTTGCTGCGAAAATGGTGGTAGTTGTTGCTGCGAAAATGATGGTTGTTGCGGTAGAACTGGTTGTTGTTGCTGTGAAAATGGTGGTTGTTGTTGCTGCGAAAATGGTGGTTGTTGTTGTTGCGATAATGGTGGTTGTTGTTGTTGCTGTGAACATGGTTGCTGTTATGGAAATTGGTGTGGTTGTTGTTGGATGGGTTGTTGTTGTTGGTGGTGCGATAATGTTTGTTGTGGTGGTAATGGTTGTTGCTGCGATGGTCTCTCCAAACCAGGGATGTGGCTATTCTCCATTTGTGCAATGGCACTTGTCGCCGCAACGGCGAGGAGGGCAAAGATGAGGAAGGTCTTCATGGTGGACTAGTGTTAACTAGTCTTGCTTGGTTTTGATGCTTGTGCTTGTGATGATCTTTATACTTCATGCCTATTTATAGTAGCCCGGGCACCACCTCTTTTCTTCTTTGCATTAGCTTTAATAATTTTGTTTGGATGCATCTAAAATGATTTTTGGTACATTGTGTTAGGTTGCACTAGCTACAAGCGTACTTTTGGATATTGGTCATCAAAGTTGCTTTTTAGTTGTGCATATGATCACACACAAAGTACAAAAACCCCGATGTTTGCTATATATGACTCATCTTATTCACTTTATATGTCACACACTTATCAAGATAGTATCACTTTTGCAACCGATTTTGAAACCTTGTATAGGCTGTCAGCCATAAACAAAAAAGGGAAAGATTGTGTAGGACTAAGTTGCAATCGTGTATGGGTTGTTTAGATATGCTCGATTGTTAAAGCCTTGCGTGTGGAGGGTTCTTCTAGACTCGGTTGCTTTTCATCAAACTAACTTTGTATTGTTCTCTAAGATGATAAGATGAACTGACGCCTGTAGAGCATGACATGACTCATCGAATTCCCTTTACATGTAAAAGATGGTAGTTGCTTACAAGCTACTCCTACTAGCATATATCCGGTCCTAACTCTAGACACGTCATCATCAGTTCCATTTTTTTTGAGATAAATCATTAGTTCCATGTTTTTTTTAGACAATCAGTTCCATCTATGTTTTTTTTT
>NC_041381.1:8804719-8809385 GCF_002162155.2 Triticum dicoccoides
GGTGCCGTCCACGTGGCCGTGTAGGAGGTACTCACGGAACACAAGCGAAAAATACCGCTTCCAAGCGGAGTAGGAGGCGGTGGTGTGATCGAGCTTGACCGGGACGCGCTCATGGATGTTGAGGTTGCGGACGAGGGTGACATCGGGACCGGCGAACGGGTTGGAGACGGTGGAGGAGGAGGAACTCATGGTGGTTCGGCTCGGGTGGTAGGGTGCGGCGCGGGTTAAGGGAGAGAGGGGGTAGGGCGCGGCGCGGGGAGAGAGGGAGGGGCGCGGCACGGGTGGAGGGGAGGGAGGGTTGCGGCGCGGGTGGAGGGAGGCGGAAGGGTTAGGATCGTGCTGCGATAGATACCATGTAGAAGGACAAGTTATGGGCTGTGCAATCTCGATGTATTGATCGGTGCACCAGGCACGTATATATAAGTACAGAGGTGGGCCACAACCTCAATTATACAAGGAAACAGAAGGTGGGCCCTACACACACATATACACGTACACAATATACTCAGCAAGTGGGTCCACTATAGGAATCATGTCATTTGCCGTCAACCGAGAACAGACGCGAAGACTTTGCCGTCGGCAAGTTGAGGACAAACACAGTCAGCAAAGACTATATCGGCAAAGAGCTAATTTGACGTCAACTTTTCATCACGGACAATGACTTTACCGTCAATTAAACTATGTGTTTGTCGTCTGTAGAAAAAACACAAGCGGCAAAGAAAAGCATCTTTGCCATGAGCAGCTGATGCGCATGTGTCGTCAGCTAGACTCGTCTTGTCACTAGCCTCAAATATCACAGATCGCAAAGAATTTTTTAAAAAAAAATCTGCATCGACCACCCTACTCGCTCGTGCAGCCACCGCCTGGCCGCGCTCGCCTGCCCTGCTCAGGTGTCCTGCCGGCTTGCGCCGTCGCTACCCGGCAGCGCTCGCCCAGCCCTGCTCGGAATAACTGGAAGTCTTCTGAAGCGTCGGTCTCGGATGCGTCACATAAAGGTACTTAAATGAAAGAGTTGGAGAGCTTTCAGAGATGGGATGTAGTCGAAGAGACTCAAGAAGAACACATACACTTTCCTTGTCTGGAGGAACTATCAGTTGAGAAATGCCCAAAGCTGACAGTGTTACCTGAAGCACCATTGCTTCAAGAACCATGTAGTGGAGGTGGTTATAGATTGGCACGCTCAGCGTTTCCTGCCTTAAAGGTGCTTAAAATGAAATGCTTGGGGAGCTTTCAGAGATAGGATGCAGTCGAAGGTACATTGTTTCCTCAGCTTGAGAAATTGTCAGTCCAGAAATGCCCAAAACTAGTAGCATTGCCTGAAGCACCAAAACTCAGTGTATTATAAATTGACGATGGCATGCAAGAGATATTCCACTGTGTAGACAGGTATTTGTCTTTATTGAGCAATCTGACACTGTGGCTAGAACACACAGAAACAACATAAGAGGTTGAATGCATTTCAATTGTACCTGTGGACAGCAAAGAGAAATGTAACCAGAAATACCCTCTTATAGTTGTGGAGTTAGGATGCTGCAACTCATTATTTGGACCAGGTGCACTAGAGCCGTGGGACTATTTTGTACACCTTGAAAAGTTGGGAATTTATAGATGCGATGTGCTCGTCCACTGGCCAGAGAATGTGTTCCAAAGCTTGGTATCCTTGAGGAGATTAGTGATTAGAAACTGCGAAAATCTGACTGGATATGCACAAGCTCCTCTTGAGCCATTGGCATCTGAAAGGAGTGAACAGCTGAGAGGTCTGGAGTCTCTTTTCTTAAGAAACTGACCAAGGTTAGTAGAGATGTTCAACGTCCCGACATCTCTCAGGAAAATGTATATTCATCAGTGCATTAAGCTTGAGTCCATATTCGGCATGTAGCAGGGCATGGCAGAGTTAGTCCAAGTACCTTCTAGCAGTGAGGCAATCATGCCTGCAGCTGTATCAGAATTTCCCTCCACACCCATGAATCACTTCTGTCCATGCCTAGAAGATCTAGGTTTATTTGGATTTGGAAGTTTACAAGCGGTTCTACATCTGCCTCCATCCTTAAAGACCATATTAATTGTTGCCTGCAGTAGCATTGAAGTCCTATCATGTCAGCTGGGTGGGCTCCAGAAACCAGAAGTCACTGCCTCCATAAGCAGAAGTCCCATCATCCTAGAGCCACCAGCAGCAACAGGACCAACTGCAAGAGAGCATTTACTTCCTCCCCATCTTGAATATCAAGTAATACGGAACTGTGTTGGCATGTTGGGTGGGACTCTTCGTCTGCCTGCACCCCTCAAGAGAGTGCGCATTATTGGCAAGAGTTGGTTGACATCATTGGAGTGTCTGTCGGAAGAGCACCCCCAATTGCTGGAAACCCTTGGTCTTGAGAACTGCAGTACCCTGGCATCCCTACCGAATGAGCCGCAAGTATACAGGTCTCTCTAGTAGACCCTCTGCATATACCGCATGTGCATGCTTCAGAATCAACCGTGCGGGTATTATCTCCCGCTTATTATAAAAAAAGTAGGAACAAGGTAATTAAGGAATGTAAGGAGTACAAATCGATCATTATAGTGGATTAATACATCTCAGCCTCTGCATTTGTTGGAGCTCTCACAGCCGCGGGTGTAGTTGTTGGCCTCGTCTTCCACGTGGGTCAGACCGTTACGCCCGCAATGCGTTGTACAGGATTTTCTCGGCGTCGGCGCCCCCGGCCCCGCACGCTGCGCCAACAACAGCACCGCCACCGCCACCAGCAGCACCCGGCCCGCCGCCGGCGAGCTCTCCTTCATGTGGTACGCCATTCTAGCTAGGTTTCTACTGATTGGATGCCCAACAAAAATGTAGCCGGCCGGGGTAGACAATCTGCCTCAACTTGTAGAATCAGGAGCCGCATGAATCAGGAAGGTCATGGAGGAGAATTCAGTCGTGTAGCCTGACAGTGATGTACATTTGTGGCTTTTCTAGCTAAATAGCTTTGTACCCTATGTGGATGCCACTTCAAATAATCGTCAACATAATTCTCCTGCACGCGTTATACAAATGGCGAAGAAGAAGTTCGCGTGGAACATTTCGTTTCTTATCGATGTCCGAGAGAAAAGCTCCTAGGAAGTTCGTCCACTCGGTGGATTATAAGTTTAAGTTTGTTACAACATCCAATCATCCATATAATCTCTGTGTTTCTTCTGTTTTCTACCAGTCATATTTCACATGTGCATCAGAGGAAAAATGCTTTCAGCGGGCATGTTGGAGCGCGCATACCAAGTTCCCACATTGCAAATATGATCCTAGCCATTAATATGTTTAATTCCACATTTTCTTGATCTAATTTGTAAATGATTGGACAACCTGCTATAGTCTTATAGATTATGAGCCGCCAAATCCACATTTCTCTTGGTCTAATTTCTAAATGATAATGTGCAGCATCTATCTCCTGGTGAACCTTTTTTTCTTGCGACTGTATCTCCTGGTGAACCTATTTTACGATAAGATTTTTTTAGGGCATTCTTTAATGATTTTTTCCTGTAGCCCTTAAATAAAATCAAGTGCAGTTCACAGTAAGTTTACTGCTCCTAGCTAGTTGTAAATAACAAGTTCAATTCAGTCTGATTTAGTTCTTGACATGACCGTGCTGCCAGCAACTCCCTTTCTCTAGGTAGCACAATAATTGTACTGGTTTGATGTAAAGGACATAAATACAAAGAAATAAATTGGAAGCTTATTTCAAATTAACTAGCTAGTGGTGTTTGTGAAGTTCAAGAAAAAGCTGGTCTTTTTTCTCGACAAATAAGTTAACATGCAAAGAATCAATGAATATATTTGCAAGAAAGCAAACATAATTAACGATAAAACTGGTTGTGATTGTCACCGTAGACAATTGTAGTAGTTGGAACTAGATACAAACCAATAAAAAACAAGATCTCAAATCTCCAACCAATAAAGAGTTCAACCCAAATTTTACAGTAACACTATTATATGTAAATAGTGATTATTCCAATACATGGATAATTAATTAAGGCACCAGGTTGCGCTTGTGACCAGGAAAGATAAACTTATGAACTTGCAAGCATGGCAATCAGATCGACATCCACACAATGCCAATATGAACATTGTCTTGATACAACTTTATTTGTATTTTATTTTAGAATTTAAACAACTAGTTTGGGCGGGTCACACATGACGTTGTGTGACACTTTATTTGTCACCGCTGCATCGACATATCCATCGACTAAACAAAGGTGATCCAACTATATATTACTAGAGATCTTTCCTTATTAGTAGCCACCAACTCCGGTGCCAACGCCGAATGGCACCCTAGTGGTGGTTCTATACAACGGCACATTAACATTGCACATTGTTGGCAGGGTACGGAGCGCAATGGAAGTCATCACCTCAAGCTGAGCTATTTGGTGTGGCTGCAAGAAGGTACCCTGTGCCAATTGTTGTTGTTGAGGTTGTTGCCCGAGTTGCTGTTGCGACTGTTGTTGGGGTTGGGAAACGCATTGGCCCAACTGTTGGGGTTGCTGCTGCTGAGTTTGGATGGAACCCTGAACCTGTTGTTGTTCTTGCAGGATGATGGAGTAGACGATAGCACGGATTGCCTCATAGCGGGATTGCTGGGGGATTTGCGGCAACTGCTGGCAACATTGTTGTTGCATCACATGGCAACTGCTCTGC
>NC_041381.1:8810934-8811529 GCF_002162155.2 Triticum dicoccoides
TGTTTGGATGCATCTAAAATGATTTTTGGTACATTGTGTTAGGTTGCACTAGCTACAAGCGTACTTTTGGATATTGGTCATCAAAGTTGCTTTTTAGTTGTGCATATGATCACACACAAAGTACAAAAACCCCGATGTTTGCTATATATGACTCATCTTATTCACTTTATATGTCACACACTTATCAAGATAGTATCACTTTTGCAACCGATTTTGAAACCTTGTATAGGCTGTCAGCCATAAACAAAAAAGGGAAAGATTGTGTAGGACTAAGTTGCAATCGTGTATGGGTTGTTTAGATATGCTCGATTGTTAAAGCCTTGCGTGTGGAGGGTTCTTCTAGACTCGGTTGCTTTTCATCAAACTAACTTTGTATTGTTCTCTAAGATGATAAGATGAACTGACGCCTGTAGAGCATGACATGACTCATCGAATTCCCTTTACATGTAAAAGATGGTAGTTGCTTACAAGCTACTCCTACTAGCATATATCCGGTCCTAACTCTAGACACGTCATCATCAGTTCCATTTTTTTTGAGATAAATCATTAGTTCCATGTTTTTTTTAGACAATCAGTTCCATCTATGTTTTTTTTT
>NC_041381.1:8813084-8823709 GCF_002162155.2 Triticum dicoccoides
ATTCACGAAAACCAATATCATGATCCTCGAGATGAATTGTATTTGGTCATCCGTCAGTTGAGGTAATTGTTTAATTTGCATTCCTGCGACCTCTTGTATGTATATGGAAAGAAAATTCTTACTATTTTCCGAGTTCACAGCCAATGCATTATCACTTCCGAAAAACTGCATTGGATGTACTGACGTAGATATATAATAGAGTGATCTACGTGCAATATTAAGAACGAGAAATCTTCATTCTGACTTGCAATAAGAGGGGTTAGTCTAGCTTTTTCCTGCTAAGAAATGAAGGTACCCATTACTGTCACCAGTTACTGTGCTATGCTAGTTGTCCTTATTATATATCAGCCCCCAAAAAGAATGCCCAGTGCTGAGCTATTGCAAGATCGGATAGTTTGTGATTGGTTCCCAGAAATCAAGCTCATGCACTTGGCTCCCAGAAAGTCAACACTCACGTTGGCTTCCATTTTCCTGACCAGCAAGACGTGCTTCTGCTAATGTAGGCTTGTGCTCCAAAATTCCCCATCAAGCTGGCTCCTGCTCCCCCGAATCCTACCCCCACCCATCCAAAAGCTTCAAGATCTCACAGAAATCTCCCAACTCCCGTTCGTCGGAGTAGAGCCTTCATACAGCCCCGCCCACACATCCACGCGGCGGCTGCTGCCATAACTTCACCGGAGTCGCCTCCTCCTTCCGCGCCACATCACCGGTGCCGGCCAGGCTCTCAATCTTCTGCTGCTGCCGCCGATACGATGCTGGAGCTGGCATCGACATGCTTGTGAGGGCCACTTCTTCCATGCTGTTACTGTGCTGTTGGTTCTGGGTGCTGCTGATCAGGGGCAAGCTCGTGAAGGTAACTATGCCTATGCCTGCAAGATTGGATTTTTACATGTAATTTGTTCAAGATCTACATATAAACGTCTTGCTCACACCATTCTCTTCTTCATTAATTTCTGTAGTGCACCTGTGTTGGAGGAGTTTCCTCCGAGAGTTCCAATGGCAGAGCTGGTGGTCACCATGGCGCTCCGGCCACTGGTTGCCATGCTCAGGGACAAGGCGTCCAATTATCTCCTCGACCAGTACAATGTAATGGAGGGAATGGAGAAGCAGCACATGATTCTGAAACGCAGACTTCCTATCATTCTGGACGTCATCACTGACGCCGAGGAGCAGGCGACGGCCAACAGAGAAGGGGCGAAAGCCTGGCTCCAGGAGCTCGAGAGAGTAGCCTATGAGGCAAATGAAGTCTTCGATGAATTCAAATATGAAGCACTTCGCCGTGAAGCCAGGAAGAATGGACACTACAAAAAGCTTGGATTTGATGTGATAAAACTCTTCCCTACTCACAACCGTGTTGTGTTCCGTCACAGAATGGGTAGCAAGCTTTGCAGGATTCTGGAGGATATCAATGTTCTCATTGCAGAGATGCATGACTTTGGGTTGAGGCAAACATTGTTTGTGTCCAAACAGTTGAGGCAGACACCAGTGTCCAAGGAGTGGAGACAGACAGATTATGTCATCATCGACCCACAAGAAATTGCCAGCAGATCCAGGGGCGAAGATAAGAAGAATATTGTTGGTAAACTACTTGGTGAAGCTAGCAATGCAAATCTCACAGTAGTTCCCATCGTCGGAATGGGGGGCCTTGGCAAGACCACATTAGCACAGCTCGTATACAGTGAACCTGAAATACAGAAGCATTTTCAGTTGCAGCTCTGGGTCTGCGTCTCAGATACCTTCGATGTGAATTCCGTGGCTAAGAGTATAGTTGAAGCATCCCCCAAGAAAAATCATGATACAAACAAACCACCACTGGATAGACTTCAAAAACTGGTCAGCGGGCAGAGGTATCTCCTTGTACTGGGTGATGTCTGGAACAGAGAGGTCCACAAGTGGGAAAGGCTGAAAGCTTGTCTTCATCATGGTGGCAATGGTAGTGCAGTATTGACAACAACCCGTGATAAACAAGTTGCTGAAATTATGGGCGCAGATAGAACCTACAATCTCAATGTTTTGAAGGATTACTTCATAAAGGAAATTATTGTGGATAGAGCATTCAGTTCAGAGAAGGAAAAGCCTCCAGAGCTACTCGAGATGGTTGGTGAGATTGTGAAGAGATGTCGTGGCTCTCCCTTAGCTGCAATTGCACTGGGATCTGTACTTCGTACCAAGACCAGCGTTGAAGAATGGAAGGCCGTATCATCTAGAACCAGCATTTGCACAGAGGAAACTGGAATTTTGCCAATACTGAAGCTTAGCTATAATGACTTGCCAGCACACATGAAGCAGTCACTACTAGGAAAAGGGCTATAGATGGAATTGACACTAATGGCGCACCAGACATGTAGTGCGCCATTAGTATATACTGGGTTGACATCACTGGAGTCTCTGTGGAGAGAGCACCCCCCATTGTTGGAACACCTTTCCCTTCGAAACTGCAGTACCCTAGTATCCTTGCCTAACGACCCGCAATCATATGGATCTCTTCAACAACTAGAAATTAAAGGTTGTCCTGCAATAAAGAAGCTCCCTACATCCCTCCTGCAGCAACTGGACAACATCGGCTTCAAAGAACTAGATGCCCGTTTTGAAGGTACGCACGTCTTTCTATCTTTGCCACGTTCAACCAGAAAAATGCAGTCCTCCAACCGACTCCATTTACAACGTCAACACCTTTGTACAAGTTTGTTCTCCATTTTTTTAATGTCATATAGGTAGAAATCTTCATGCTACATTACTTTGTACAAGTTTGTTAATCTGACATCATTTGTGATATATACAGTAATGGCACTCAAACCAAAGACATGGAAGGAAATACCGAGACTAATCCGTGAGTGGTGGCCGGCAGACAGCGACAGCGACAGTGACAGTGACAGTGATTGAAGGTTGTTTTCAGTTATTTTTCCTTTCCAGGGAAAACCTCGAGAGGAATAGGGTTTCCCGGTTAACAGAGGAATACAGCATGAACCATTTCTTCGATATGTCCCAAGATGCAAATTCCGTAAAGATTGTGCTGTTGCAAATTGTTCCAAAAAAGAAACCATTGTGTGGACAAGTATGTGTCAGTCTACTTGTATATACTTAACAGCCAAGCCAAGAATCGGTGACGCTTTGTGCATCTGTTTGCTCCAAAAAAAATGCAAATTCTGAAGGTTGCTCTTTTGAGAAGTGCCCCCAGAAAGGTCATGTCATGATTACAATTGATTGGCCTTGTTGAACTTTGCCCTTTATCTTGTTCAGATACTTCAAATGTGAATTAGATGCTCCAGAGTTGGTACAAGTTGGGATATATGCCCACATTTGTGAGCTATATATCTAGTTGGTACAAGTTCAGATACTTAAAATGTGAATTAGACGCAGGTCGGCTGCAAACCTTGGTGATGTCCCGACTTATAGTTCATCTGGAGGGACTTAATTTTTATTTAGTGGCAACGACAAATAAGCTGGTAGAGATAGCCAAATTAGAAGCCCAGGCCCAGCCCATCCCAACTTGCCGACCTGCGTCTCCCCTTGTTCGTCTTCCTCGCCGGCCGGACCGCCTCGTGCTGCTCGCCGTCGCCGTCCGTTCATGGCGGCGGCGTCAGCCTCCGCGTCCTCCAAGCCCCCGTCCCACATCTCAGCACGGGCACGGGCGCACGGCCACCGCGGAGGATGATTGGCCATTCCCCTCCCTTCTCCCCCAAATCTCTACTCCTCGTCTGGCGCAGCAGGCCGTCCATGGGTGACATCCAGCCAGGCCTTCCCGCCAACACGAGGTACGGATCCTGTTCGTCCGTCTTCTTCCGCGGATTCGACCCCTCCCTCCTGCTATGTGGTCTCGAGTGGTCTCGAGTGGATTTCCCGTCCGTCCATGGTTGGCAGGCAGGCTACAGAGCTGCCACTCAAGACAGTACATTTTCTTTCCAAACATGGTTACCAACAAAATATGAAAATTCTATCATTACTAGGAGTACTATTTAACAATTCCCTGTATCTGTATGTAGACTTCCATTATGTACCATTGTTTATGTTATTAACACATGGTTTTGCTAGGGAGGACGGAGAGCGAAGATGTGTTCATGTTATGTTCTATTACCAGTTTTCGACACACGGTTTCGTAGCAGACTCTGGATAGAACACACCGCTCAATTATGTTCTGTTATGCAGGATGTAAGAAATGTTTGTGGCAGTGCACAAAAGAAAGTCGAGAGATTGATACAGCTGCTGTCGGTAGTTTTCAGCGAGCTTACCAGCTTTTATGAGGTAAAACTTGTTACACTAGTAACGTGCTAATTGTCTACTAGTATTCTTCAGTCCTATAATATAAGACGTTTTTTGACACTACACTAGTGTAAAAAAACATCTTACATTATGGGACAGAGGGAGTAGTATTCTTCAGTGCTTGAAAAACAAGGATGTCAGCCAATTCGTTCACCTCTAGGACCTACACTTCTCCTTACTGGAGTCATCTATATTCATGAGCGCCTTAATTCCTTTACAACTTGCATTCGAGACGGCAGATATTGGAAGACCCAATATAGTTTAGAAAAAAGAAAGCTCTGCCAAGATAACCTGCTAAGACACTAAGACCTTCCAAAGTATCAATTGGTAACATGCAACTCTGTTTTACAATGTTTTTTTCAGTTACTAAGTCTGTTTTTCATCGAATGGAAAACCATTTTATACGGTGCAAAGCTAGTCTTCCCAGACCCTGGAATTACCATAAGACACTAAGACCTTCCAAAGAAATGCCAATTGTTAATTATTCAACTCTGTTTTACATTGACTTGAAATCTTTTTTTTTCAGTTGTTCAAGTCTGAGTTTCATCGAATGGAAAACATTTTTGTATCTTGCAAAGGTAGTCTTGCCGGACTCTGGAATTACCATATATGCCGATCATTTTGAAATGGGGGAACACCGTGCAAGTGGTGCTGTTGGAATTAATTGTGGTCCTCCATTGCATGCATGCTCGTCCTGTGTGTTGCTCCTATCTTGTCAGCTTTGTAGCACAAGTGGTGCTGCAAATGCCCAAAGACTTGTCTGAACTGAGGGCCGCCGGCTGGAATGACTGCTTCTGAAGCATCTCTATGAGTGGCTGAGACACACAGAGAGCAAGGCCACACAAGAGTCATCTATACTGGTTGCTTCATGATCTCCCAAGCATTTCCCAGAGGAGTAGACGCCTGCCTGCCACAACTTCACAGGAGTAACCGCCTGCTGCCGCTGCTGCCTCTGCAACGGCGGAGCTGCTGCTCCTGTTCGGTGTCCACGTGCCAGTCATCAGAGCTTCAGGTAACTACGGTTGCGAGATTGGATTGTTTTTTTCATTTGTTGAAGAACAGCTCTCGAGGGCTGCACGCATCTTGCTCACACCATTCCCTTATCCATTGATTCTGCAGTGCGCTTGCGGCGTGCCACGTGTTGTGCTGTGTGAGTTTCTTCCAAACCTTCCAATGGCGGAGCTGGTGGCCACCACTGCGATTCGGCCACTGGTGTCCATGCTGATGAACAAGGCGTCCAGCTACCTCCTGGACCAATACAATGTGATGGAGGGATTGGAGAAGCAACACAAAATTCTCAAACGCAAGCTTCCGGCCATCCTTGATGTCATCACTGACGCCGAGGAGCAGGCGACGGCCCACAGAGAAGGGGCGAAAGCCTGGCTCCAGGAGCTCAAGACCGTGGCATATGAGGCAAATGAAGTCTTTGACGAATTCAAGTACGAAGCACTCCGCCGTGAAGCCAAGAAGAAGGGGCACTACACTAAGCTTGGCTTCGATGTGATAAAATTCTTCCCTACTCACAACCGCATTGTGTTCCGTTACAAAATGGGTCGCAAGCTTTGTCGGATTCTACAGGCTGTTGAGGTCCTCATAACAGAGATGCATGCCTTTAGGTTCAAGTACCGGCCACAGCCGGTGGTGTTCAAAGAGTGGAGGCAGAGCGATTATATTATCACTGACCCAAAAGAAATTGCCAGCAGGTCCAGAGACAAAGATAAGGTGAAAGTTATTGGTACACTACTTCGGCAAGCTAATAATGCAGATCTCGCAGTTGTTGCCATTGTTGGAATGGGGGGCCTTGGCAAGACCACATTAGCACAGCTCATATACAATGAACCTGGAATTCAGAAGCATTTCCATTTGTTGTTGTGGGTATGTGTCTCTGATACCTTTGATGTTAACTCCCTTGCCAACAGTATAGTTGACGCATCTCCTAAGAAAAATGATGACGCAAACAGACCATCATTGGAGAGACTTCAGAAATTGGTGAGCGGGCAGAGGTATCTCATTGTATTAGATGATGTCTGGAACAGAGAGGCCCCTAAGTGGGAAAGGCTGAAGGACCATCTTAAGCATGGTGGCATGGGTAGTGCGGTGCTGACAACAACTCGTGATAAAGGAGTTGCTGAAATTATGGGTGCAGATACCCACCTTCTCGGTAGTTTGGAGAATAGATTCTTAAAGGAAATTACTGAGGCTGGAGCATTCAGTTTGAGGAAAAAAAGCCTGCTGAGCTAGCCAAGATGGTTCATCAGATTGTGATCAGATGTTGTGGCTCTCCTTTAGCTGCAAGTGCACTGGGCTCTGTACTTCGTACCAAGACCAGCGTGAAAGAATGGAAGGCTATAGCATCTAGAAGTAGCATTTGCACCGAGGAAACTAGAATCTTACCAATACTCAAGCTTAGCTACAATGACTTGTCATCGTACATCAAGCAGTGCTTTGCCTATTGTGCTATATTTCCAAAGGATTACAAGATTGATGTGGCAAAGCTGATCCAACTATGGATCGCAAATGGCTTTATCCCAGAACACAAGGAAGATAGTCTTGAAGCCATTGGACAACTTATTTTCAATGAGCTTGCCTCAAGGTCATTTTTTCTGGATATTGAGAAAAGTAAAGATATCAGGGGGTATTATTCCAGATATACATGTAAAATCCATGATCTTATGCATGATATTGCAATGTCTGTTATGGAAAAGGAATGTGTTGTTGCAACTATGGAACCAAGTAAAATCGAGTGTCGTGCAGATACTGCTCGGCATTTGTTTTTGTCATGTCCACAACAAGAAGGTATTTTGAATGACTTTATGGAGAAAAGATCCCCTGCTATCCAAACCTTGGTATGCGACAGTTATGTGTGTTGCCCATTGCAGCATCTATCAAAATACAGATCTTTGCACGCCTTGAAGCTCTGTATCAGAGGGACAAAATCATATCTTCTGAAACCAAAGTATCTGCGTCACCTGAGGTACCTTGATCTCTCAAACAGTGATATTAAATCACTTCCTGAAGATATAAGTATTCTATATAACCTGCAAGTGTTGGACCTTTCCAACTGTGATGATCTTGTTCGACTTCCAATGCAAATGAAGTATATGACCTCCCTCCGTCACCTCTACACTCATGGATGTCGAAAGTTGAACAGCATGCCACCAGAACTAGGAAAACGCACTGAGTTGCTGACACTTACATGTTTTGTAGCAGCAATTACTGGACCTGATTGCTGTGATGTTGTAGAGTTGCAGCATTTAAACCTTGGTGGTCAGCTAGAGCTACGCCAGGTAGAGAATGTTGAAAAAGCAGAGCTAAAAGTGGCAAACCTCGGAAACAAGAAGGGTCTCAAAGAACTGACATTAAGATGGAATTCTGTTTGTGACACCGAGGTGCTCAACAATTTCGAACCACATGATGGGTTGTAGGTTCTGAAGATATATTCCTATGGAGGAAAGTTCCTGGGTATGTTGCAAAACATGATTGAAATTCTTCTTGTTCATTGCGAAAGATTGCAAATTTTGTTCAGATGTGGTACATCGTTCACTTCTTCAAAACTGAAGGTGCTTGCGCTCGAACATCTCTTAGGTTTTGAGAGATGGTGGGATATAAATGAGAGGCAAGATGAACATATAATATTTCTTGTGCTTGAGAAGTTGTTTATTAGTAATTGTGGAAAGCTGGTAGCATTACCTGAAGCACCATTGTTGCAAAGGCCTTGTGGAGGTGCTTATACATTGGTACACTCAGCATTTCCTGCCCTAAAGATGCTCAAAATGGAAAACTTGGAGAGCTTTCAGAGATGGGATGCATTTGGAGAGACTCGAGGAGAACGGATATTATTTCCTTGTCCAGAGGAACTGTCAATGAGAAATTCCCAAAGATGTCGGCGTTACCTGAGGCACCATTGCTGCAAGGGCCTTGTGGTGAAGGTGGTTATAGATTGGTACGCTCAGCGTTTCCTGCCTTAAAGGTGCTCAAAATGAAAGACTTGAAGAGCTTTCAGAGATGGGATGCAGTTGGAGAGACTCAAGGAGAACAGATATTGTTCCCTTGTCTAGAAGAACTATCAACTGAGAAATGCCCAAAGCTGTTGGTGTTACCTGAAGCACCATTGCCTCAAGAACCATGTAGTGAAGGTGGCTATAGATTGGTACGCTCAGTGTTTCGTGCCGTAAAGGCGCTCAAAATGAAAGATTAAGAAAGGTTTCACAGATGGGATGCAGTCGAAAGGACATTGTTTCCTCAGCTTGAGAAACTGTCAGTTCAGAGATGCCCCAAGCTAATAGATTTACCCGAAGCACCAGAACTAGGTGTATTAGAAATTGGGTGTGGCAAGCAAGAGCTATTCAATTTGGTAGGCAGATATTTGTCTTCATTGACGAAACTGGTATTGAAGCTAGAATACAAAGAAACAACATCAGAGGTTGTGTGCACTTCAATTGTACCAGTGGCCAGCATGGAGAAATGGAACCAGAAATCTCGACTTACAGTTATGGAGTTAAGATGCTGCGACTCCTTCTTTGGAGCAGCTGCACTAGAGCTGTGGGACTATTTTTTACACCTTGAAGAGTTGGAAATTGATAAATGTGATGTGCTCGTCCAGTGGCCAGAGAAAGTGTTCCAAAGTTTGGTATTCTTGAGGAAATTAAAGATTGTAAGCTGCCCAAATCTGACTGGATACGCACAAGTTCCTCCTGAGCCATCAGCAACCAAAAGGAGTCAACGCCTGCCAGGCCTGGTGTCTCTTGAGATAGGATATTGTGCAAGTTTGGTAGAGATGTTCAACATACTGGCATCTCTCAAGAGAATGAATATTTATGGGTGCCGTAAACTTGAGTCCATTTCCGGCATGCAGCAGGGCATGTCAGAGTTAGTTCGAGGGTCTTCTTGCAGTGAGGCAATCATGCGTGTAGCTGCATCAGAGTTGTCATCCTCACCCATGAATCACTTTTGTCCATGCCTAGAAGATCTATGGTTATCTAGATGTGGAAGCTTACCAGCGGTTCTGCATCTTCCTCGGTCCTTGAAGACCATATCGATTGCTAGCTGCAGTAGTATCCAAGTCCTATCATGTCAGATGGGTGGGCTCTAGAGACCAGAAGTCACTACGTCCATAAATGTAGCAGAGCCATCCGTAGAAGTAGTAGCAGCAAGAGAGCATTCACTTCCTCCTCGTCTCGAATCTCTAACAATACGGTGTTGTCGTGGCATGTTGGGGGGGATTCTCCGTGTGCCGACGTCCCTCAAGGAACTGCGCATTGATAGCATCGATGAGTTGACATCGCTGGAGTCTCTACTAAGAGAGCACCCCCCCATCATTGGTATACCTTAGGCTTAAAAACTGTAGTACACTGGCATCTCTGCCGAATGAGTCTGAAGCATACAGGTGTCTCCGAGAGGTTGCAATTAAAGGCTGTCCAGCTATAAAGAAGCTCCCTAGAGGCCTGCAGCAACAACTGGGCAGCATCGTCTTCAAAACACTAGATGCCCGTTATGAAGGTACACACGTCTTTCTATCTTTGCGTCATTTAACGAACAGATGCAGTCATCCATCCCATGACATGTACCACATCAACACACTTGTAGAAGCTTGTTCTCCATTATTTTTATGTCACACATTATAAATTTTTATGCAGGATTGGTTTGTACAGGTTTGTTCTGACATCATTTGTGACATGTACAGTAATGGCACTTAAACCAAAGACATGGAAGGAAATATCAAGACTAGTCCGTGAGCAGAGGGAGGCTGCTCAAGAAGTCAGGGCACGCCAGCAACCCACCATGCCGGAGTAAACAGGGCGGAAACCATCATAGGAAGCTTCAAATAGTGTATGTAGCAGGTGACTGTTATGGGCTTCAGATATATTCCTGTAATGCGAATTAGTTCACCTCCTTCATCGTTTCCCAGGTTTAGCAGAAGTTGGGATATATATACTCACACCTGTGAGCTATCTATGTATGTACACATCTAGTTTTAGTCATACTGATTGTTGGGTTTAGTCCCACATCGGTTGTGGAGGGAGACATAACACGACTTATAAGGGCGGGGGTGTCCCCTCCTAACAGGCTAGTCTTTTGGGGGGAGAGGGCCCAAGGCCTGTCATAAGTCGGTGTTGCTCTCCGGTTGGGCCTGGTTGACGCATGTGGGTTGGAAACGCTGGTGATAGCGGACCCGGGATTGCGTAACAATTGGTATCAGAGCCCAGGTGCCCGGAATGAATCTCGGTAGACTCACGGGTGGTCGGTCATGGTTGGTGGGCTGGAAACGCTGGTGTTAGCGGGCCCATGGATGACCGATGTGTGAGGGGGAGATTGTTGGGTTTAGTCCCACATCGGTTGTGGGGGGAGACATAACACGACTTATA
>NC_041381.1:8824952-8872144 GCF_002162155.2 Triticum dicoccoides
CGGAATGAATCTCGGTAGACTCACGGGTGGTCGGTCATGGTTGGTGGGCTGGAAACGCTGGTGTTAACGGGCCCATGGATGACCAATGTGTGAGGGGGAGATTGTTGGGTTTAGTCCCACATCGGTTGTGGGGGGAGACATAACACGACTTATAAGGGCGGGGGTGTCCCCTCCTAACAGGCTAGTCTTTTGGGGGGAGAGGGCCCAAGGCCTGTCATAAGTCGGTGTTGCTCTCCGGTTGGGCCTGGTTGACGCATGTGGGTTGGAAACGCTGGTGATAGCGGACCCGGGATTGCGTAACACTGATGGTACGCCGGCACTGCTGGTTACTTGGGAGTTATCGACAGCTTGTCACATGATCCTTTTGGCAAGAGGAATTAATAATGCTTCAGCTTGTTGAGAGATTTTAACTGCTCTGTAGGCTCAAGCCCTGGGGAAGGATGTTTGTTTCTTGGATAATAGATATGCCTCCCTCCCTGATGGCTGCTCTGCTGGAGTGCCAGGGGAATACTACTCCACATCAGTCACCCTCGACCGAGAACTGTCGTGGCATGCAGTGTAGTGTAGGGCGTCTGCTCTGCGTTGAGCTGAGCATCGCTGAATCACATCCCAGGCCGAGATGGTCTGATCTGGATTTGGTTCGCTACTGCTCCTTTGGGCGGGTGTGTACAACAGGGCAAGCAGCTGTTTAGTCTTCAGTTTCTTCTGTCTGATCCTTGCTGTAGACCAGTATTGTAGTTGTACTTGTAGGTATGAATAACTGATTATGTACTGATCCGGTTGCCAAGCTGTACTGATTACTGATTACGTAATGGATGAAAACTCTAGTGCGTGTACCAGTCTGCTCGTCACATATTACCAAAGCTGAATCAAGACATCAGAGCTGAATCAAGCCAGCCATCAACTCTTGGTCTTCATATTGTTTTTCAGAGCGGAGCGATGACGATTTTGTTTCTGAAAGTGGACTTTAGAAAATCATAAAAGGAGACTTAAAATTGCTCAGCCAATTGCCAAACTGAGATGAATTCTTTTTCACTTTTGCTTTGGCAAAAATGTTTGGCCGCAGAAGAAAATTCTTTTGGCATGGTAGTTGAGTTTTGCTTGGCTGTAGCAGATTTGAATCGCATGGTGGACTATTTCATGGGCTGTTTTGGCAATGGAATGTTGCTGTTCAGAACTAACTCTGTTTCACTCTTGAGTAATGCAGCAGCAGAACTGACGGTGTGATTCAGAATTATAGCTTCTGGCCAGGCGAGTTCAGGCCTAGGTAAACAGCTTCAGTTTATGGTTTGCATACAGAAATTAAGCAAGGGTAAACGGCTTCTTGCCAAGTATTTCTGTAGTCTTTATTATCTTTGCAGTCTTATGTAGGCAGTCAGTGCTCTGCTTCTATAGTCTTATGTTTGGCACAAGGAGACATGCATTTGCGTACTATACTTTTCCAATATCTTAACTTCCTTGGCATACCTATTTAGCATTTTCCGGTCTATTCTAAGACCATCATGGGTAATTATTCTGTTGGACTGGGTCTACTCTTTGTCATGCAGTTAACGTCGCCCAACTGCAAAGCCATTCATGATATTTTTCCAGTTAAACCATATGGTCATTTGTATGCAAGTAGCTCTACTATGTCACACAATTTTTGTTGCGTACTCACATGAAAAAGAAATGATAACGGTTCCTGAATGCATGCTTAACAGTTAACACATATCGCATGCATGCTTGCCAGTATATATATGTCAGGCCTATATATATGTACTCGTTCACCGGACTTGCCTAGGCTAGGATGCAAAAGTGAGGCTTATTTTATATGAGAGGTTTCATATCTATTCTTTGCTTTATTCCGTTTCAATCAATATGTTTGAAACATTGGAGGAAAACAGAAAAACACGGTAGATCTGTTGCCATGTTGTCTTTCTTTAGCAAGGGTGTATATTGTTATATTGTTCTTTGTGGATTGCGAAGCTGTCGTGGCGGCCCGACAAACGACCCCATTACCGATTATGTACGGTGAGTAATGGACGAAAACTCTAGTGTGTGCAACAGTTTGGTGGTCACATATTGCCAAAGCTGAATCAAGTCATCACCTCTTCATCTTGGGATTTCTTTAGTGTCTATTATCATTGCAGTCTCATGTATCTAGTCAGTGCTCTGCTTCTATAGTATTATTGTTTGTAATGCTCCGCAAACTCTGTTGGGATTCCGCCCACAGGATCGATCACATCAAAGTAGACGATGACGCGCACGCAGAAACTTTTGCCAAAGGCACGTGTCGTGCCTCTCTTCTCTTTATTTCTTTTCTGATTTTTCTCCATGGTGTTACAACAAACAGACGCCTAGGTTGTGCTTATATACACGTATAAGAAACCGACTCAAGCAACCCAAAGAGCTAAACCTATTCGTACAAGACTCATAAACCTACACGGACACGTGCAGCTGCTAAGCCACGTACATGACCAAGTCTAGTATCAACCGGACTCCAACATACACGTAGGTAAACAGAACTACCACTACTAAACTCTCCTCACGTACACCCTAGTAGGAATCCAACTTGCATAAACCTGCCTACTACTCCTACGTAACTCAATTAACTCAAGATTATTTCTAACAAACTCGCCCTCACCCTCGCCCTGGGATGTGGGAGGCTGCCGCCGGAGACCATTGTCACCCGAGAGTCCTGTGTCTCTGCTATGCCTGTACTAGCAGCTATCGGACTGTATCCTTGTTTCTTCAGTTAATTAACCTGAAGCGCCTTCTGCTCTGTTGGTACCTTAATTAGCATCCACTTCTGTAGAGTATATCAGATTTCATGCATACATGTGGATACTGTTTCTAGTCAACAATAGCTTGTACTTGTTGCTTGCTTACCTGATTAGTTCTCTAACCATGCTGCTTTCCTGTGGACATTATGTAAATGGAGTGGTGTGCAGGTGCTTTGGCAAGAGGTTGGTTATCCCCGCCCGTGTGATCAGGACAAGGAATGCTTTTTAAGGTATCACAGGAAGGGACATGTGCAGATAGCCAAAGTATCACTTCGCGGCAGAGACGACCCTTATTGACTTACGCCGTCTCGCTTTCCGGCGCCCCTTTGGCCCCCTCGAGGTGGCCGCTTGGGACTCCCTCCTCCAGCACACCGCATCAGAGAGAGGACTATAAGGTCAGTGTTATTATGCATGTAAACCCCTTACGTTGTCTCTTTTTCTTCCTTTTCAACATTCAGGCTTGATAAACCCTGAAACTCATATGATGTGTGCTGTAGTTGTTCATTTATTTATTTACTCCTAGAAAATTGGTTTCGTAGCAGAAAATGGCCAGCTTCAACAAGTCAAGAGAGGCTTCATTTTTTTATAGAGATTGCTGAAAGCAAAATGTTATAGGTCAGGTCATCATCTACTACAGACGCTCTCTCTCTCGTTCGCTTCCATTCCTTCGAGGACAATGCTGGTAGCAGAGGGCGGATTGCCGTAGTTGATGTACCTGGAAACAGAGTTGCATCACCACCGTTGGCACCTCCCATGGTCGCCACTGGTGGGATCGATCGTCCGTAGTCGTGGCTATTGTTATGAGATTTATAATGCCAGTTGATTAGCTTCTATGGTGAGGGGAATTAACAAAATTAGGTACGGAGAGGAACTAACAATGGACTATAGGCGCCCTGTGCTTCTATAGCCCTGTTTCTTTATAGAACAGCCTCCTGTAGTCAGTGGGTCGGTCAGTCCTCTCCTTCTATAGCCTTGTTTCCCTGCTATTCCTGAACCAACGTTTAACTTACATCGGACTAGGTGTGATTGAGATTTATAGTTTGATTACTTGTGGCTTTATAGAATTGCCTTGTTTGTAATGCTCCACAAATTAGCCGTTATCGTCGCTGTGGGAAGGAGCCACCAGAGACGGCCACCCGAGAGGAGAGCCCTGTTTCTCTGCTTTATATGCCCTGTTTGTACTAGCAGGTACTTAACGTCAGGCTGTGGCCTGTTTGTTCAATTAATTGTCCTGAAGCACCAGCAGTGTCAGCTCCTGTTTAACCACTTTTTCTAGTCCGTTTAGTTATCAACTTTTGTAGAGTAGATGTCAGACATTGCACGCATGTGGATACTGTTTAGCTAACTAGCATGGTAGACTTGATTTATCATATTATGAGTGTCATCGATGTCTGAAATACACTTGTTCCGTTTGGGGGTGTCTGCAATGTTTCTCCTTATGATGCAGGAAAGGGGAATTGTGTTTGCTTCAAATAATGTACTAGGTTGTGTCATGATTATTATGGGCTTTGGTAAACTTTACTAAAAAATGTTCAGATATTTTGTAGTGTGGCTTATCTCCTTCACCATTCCCCCAAATTTGGTACCAATTAGGATACTCTGTCTATAGCAAAAGATGCTAAGGAAGATGGTGGCATGTTAGGAAATTAATTAACCAGCTGAGAGAGATGCATTCTTATCTTCAGTGGTCTGAACTTGGAGCAATGATGTGTGTAAATTTCACATTCAGCCTGTGTGTAAATTTCAACCCCGCTCACCATTGCTTAGCCAATCGCCAGACAAAGACATTACATCAGTTTCCTTTCTTCGGAAGACAGTTGCATGCAGGGGATGTTCCGGCAAATCTGTTGTATCATGCATAATTCCAGCCTCACTTGATGGTCCTCCTATATAGTTTAGGCTAATCTCAACCGTGTTTTCCTCAGTTCATGCAAGAGGTATATATCTCTGTGAACATTTGTTGCATTCTCCTAGAACCAAACACAATGTTTTATTCACTCTGTTCATAGCCAAACTTCCTAGGAAAGGGATAGATATCTAAACATGCAAGTTAAATGTCAACATGCATGATTCTCTTGTGTACTCACGTGGGCCAAATGATTTGGTAAGTATTTCCTGGATGGTTGTTCACACCCTAGCAGATGATTCTATATAGCACATTTCGTTTTCATAACAAGGGATGTATGGGAGTCTATATATTCTGGCCTTGGATACCGAATTAAGTGAGTGGGATATGAATACTAATTTGTGTATCTGTTTATCCAACTTCATATCGTCTGAAATATTGGAGTAAAACAAAAATACCATGGCAACATTTACTGCCTGTAAATCTATATTGGCTTGTGATATTTAAAATAGAGTGTTGTCAGTGGTTCCAACTACTGTTGTTCTCTTAGATACTCATAGCGGCGTTTTGGCTCCACCCATTGTCGAAATACACATCTTGAAAAGTTGAAAAAATCGGAACAAAAATCCCACATGTATATCCGAACATTTTTGGTGAAAAACGACGTTTTTTGTGCCTTTTGTAAAAAACATAAAGAAATGCCTCGTGAATAGTTACACTAGTAGAAAAACACCTAATAGTCCCGGTTCGTAAGGGCCTTTAGTCCCGGTTCATGAACCGGGACTAATGGGTCGTTACTAATACCTCCACCCATTAGTCCCGGTTCAAACACGAACCGGGACCAATGTGCCTCCACGTGGCCCTGTGCGCCGAGCCCAATCAGGAGGCCTTTGGTCCCGGTTGGTGGCACCAATCGGGACCAAAAGGCATCCACGCGTCAGCATTCTAGTGGCTGGGGTTTTTGTTTTTTTTGAAAGGAGGGGGGGGGGAGTTTGAGGATTTTGGGGGGTTAATTTAGGTGTTTCATATATTGTGTTAGCTAGCTAATTAATAGAGAGAAGTGTCCTCTCTTATGTCCGAGCTTGGTCGACACTACGTACTATATACATAAGTGATCGAGAGAACCATTGAGTACAGAAGTTCGTCGTGCATACCAAGAGAAGTGATCGATCGGCCTCTCCTTCTCCGAGAGATTGGTTGAACAACAAGTTTTCGTATTATGTATCCGACGCTACTGGCTACATACATGTACAATATGTATAAGATCTCTTAATTACAATCCCCTAGCAATTGAAATCAATTTCCACATGGTATTCTCCGGCTTTATTGATGACATGGTCAAGAAAGAATCCCGCCAATTCCTCTTGAATTGCTTTCATGCGATCTGGTTCTAGGAGTTCATTCCGCATCTGCCACGTCTAATTTGAAGAAGGGGGTTAATTAATACATATATATGAATGAAACTCAACAGAAATGATGGTGTAATAAAATGAAATTGTGAATATTATTGCTTGCGCACTTCATATTGTCTTTTAGAGTAGCCCCGCTTGTTTTTTAAAGTCGCGTTGTGGATGAACTCGCACACGTAGTATCCACAGAAATCATTCCCTTGTTCCTGCCACAAGCACTTTACGAGAAATAGAGGTCAATCAAACTGATAATGAAGCACTATAAATGGCATTGATGAAAGTATAGCTATAGAATCAACGGAAGATGCGCACAACTAGCTAGCCAGTAGTACTTACTTTCGGGTATGTATATCGCAGCTCCTTCGGCAGTCCCGGAGCTTCTGCGGTGAACTGTTTCCAAACCCTGCAAGACAAAGAAAATAATAATTATTACTTGAGATATCAGGAAATGAACAAAAATTTGCCGATATGGTGCGATAATGATCGATTGAACTTACTTGTTCAGCAATTCAGTCATGTCAGCATAGGTTTCGGGATCTTTCCGTCTCGAGTCTAAGACGGTTACTAGTTCTCGCTCAAGCTTAATCTCCAGAAGAACATAGTGGTACCTACGCACGCATGTATAACTCATCAATTACATTACTATAACCTCGCTTGAGTAATAAGGGAAACCAAATATGCACACGACAGTAACACTCACTTGTCGTTGTAAGGAAAGAGTATGGTATCTTTGTTTTGATTTTTGATCAACGATCGTAGCAAGTTGTCCTCGGCCTATTTGACGTCCTTTTTAACCAGAAATTCATCTATGATATTTGTGTTATTGAACCCAATATCATAAATTTCTTGTTTTCTGCACTCGACGATCTTCAATCTGCATAATATATTGAGGATAATTAATTATAAATACATGAAATGAAAGAGCCGACCTATATATAGAGACTTAATGACAGAAATAGTACTTACAGACAGTAGCAAAAGACCATTAGTTTATCGAGGGCCTTTTGATTGAAGAACGCGAAGAACTCATCAAATGGAACAGTCAACAGATTAGTTGCAACGAGGTCGTGCTCCTCTTTAATATTGAGATAGAAAGCATTCGTCCCCCAGACTCTCTGTAGGTTTTCATGTACCAATTATGGAATCTTTGCATCATTGTTGTCAGAGATTTTTCATCTTTGACGAGAGGCTTCCCGTACTCGTATCTGTGTTTGTCTATCTCCAAGAAATCTGGAAGTTGATCGTCAGACAGGTAATCTGCAAGATTGCCGTAACCGGCCACCGTCCCCGGAGCATTAGACACATTGAGCGGGGGGCACGATTGTTGTGCTTGTTCGCCGAGCTGGGCAATTTTTTCCCCTTTGCTCGTTCTTTTTGTTGGAAATATGCCCTAGAGGCAATAATAAAAGGATTATTATTATATTTCTTTGTTCATGATAGTTGTCTTTTATTCATGCTATAACTGTATTATCCGGAAATCATAATACACGTGTGAATACATAGACCTCAATATGTCCCTAGTGAGCCTCTAGTTGACTGGCTCGTTGTGATCAATAGATAGTCAAGGTTTCCTGGTTATGGACATTGGATGTCGTTGATAACGGGATCACATCATTAGGAGAATGATGTGATGGACAAGACCCAATCCTAAGCATAGCACAAAGGTCGGTTAGTTCGTTTGCTAGAGCTTTTCCAATGTCAAGTATCTCTTCCTTAGACCATGAGATCGTGTTACTCCCGGATACCGTAGGAGTGCTTTGGGTGTACCAAACGTCACAACGTAACTGGGTGACTATAAAGGTGCATTACAGGTATCTCCGAAAGTGTCTGTTGAGTTGACACGGATCGAGACTAGGGTTTGTCACTCCGTGTTACGGAGAGGTATCACCGGGCCCACTCGGTAGTGCGTCATCATAATGAGCTCAAGGTGGCCAAGTGTCTGGTCACGGGATCATGCATTACGGTACGAGTAAAGTGACTTGCCGGTAACGAGACTGAACGAGGTATTGGGATACCGACAATCGAGTCTCGGGCAAGTAACATACCGTCTGATAAAGGGAATAGTATACGGGGTTGCTTGAACCCTTGACATCGTGGTTCATCCGATGACAACATCGAGGAGCATGTGGGAGCCAACATGGGTATCCAGATCCCGCTGTTGGTTATTGACCTGAGAGCATCTCGGTCATGTCTGCATGTCTCCCGAACCCGTAGGGTCTACACACTTAAGGTTCGGTGACGCTAGGGTTATTAGGAAGACTTGTATGTGATTACCGAATGTTGTTCGGAGTCCCGGATGAGATCCCGGACGTCACGAGGAGTTCCGGAATGGTCCGGAGGTAAAGATTTATATATGGAAAGTTGTTAAACGGACTCCGGAAAGTTTCGGGGGCATACCGGTATTGTACCGGGGCCACCGGAAGGGTTCCGGGGGTCCACCGGGAGGGGCCACCCCTCCCGGGGGGGGGCACATGGGCTGTGTGGGAGAGGGAGCCAGCCCCTGGTGGGCTGGGCGCGCCTCCCCACCTAGGCCCATGCGGCTAAGGCATGGGAGGGGGAAACCCTAAAGGGGGCGCCCCCTTAGCTTGGGGGGCAAGCCTCCCCTCTTTCCCCTCTCCCTTTGGCCGCCGCCCCCCCTCTAGGGTTTCCCCTAGAGGGCCGGCCCCCCTTGCCCCTTCCCCTATAAATAGAGGGGTGAGGGGAGGGCAGCAACACCACAAGCCAAGGCGCAGCCCCTCCCCTCCCCAACACCTCTCCTCCTCCGTACGTGCTTGGCAAAGCCCTGTCGGAGTACTGCTGCACCAACAACACCACGCCGTCGTGCTGCCGTTGGAGCTGTCTTCCTCAACCTCTCCTTCCTCCTTGCTGGATCAAGACGGAGGAGACGTCGCCTGTACCGTACGTGTGTTGAACGCGGAGGTGCTGTCCGTTCAGCACTTGGTCATCGGTGATCCGAATCACGTCGAGTACGACTCCATCATCACCATCCCCTTGAACGCTTCCGCACACGATCTACAATTGTTATGTAGATGCAAACTCACTCCCTTGACTCGTTGCTTAGATGAACTCATAGATGGATCTTGGTGAAACCGTAGAAAATTTTTAATTTTCTGCAACGTTCCACAACAGTGGGTGTAAGACTGTTTTACACATGCAAAAACACTTAGGGTTAACTTGACGAGCCTAGCATGTACAGACATGGCCTCGGAACACGAAGACCGAAAGGTCAAACACGAGTCGTATGGAAGATACGATCAACATGAGAATGTTCAGCGACGATGACTAGTCCGTCTCACGTGATGATCGGAGACGGCCTAGTCGACTCGGATCGTGTAACACTTAGATGACTAGAGGGATGTCTAATCTGAGTGGGAGTTCATTCAATAATTTGATTAGATGAACTTAATTATCATAAACTTAGTCTAAAACCTTTTGCAAATATGTCTTCTAGATCAAATGGCCAACGCTCATGTCAACTTGAACTTCAACGCGTTCCTAGAGAAAACCAAGCTGAAAGATGATGGCAGCAACTATACGGACTGGGTCCGGAACCTGAGGATCATCCTCATAGCTGCCAGGAAACAATATGTCCTAGAAGGACCGCTAGGTGACGCTCCCGTCCCAGAGAACCAAGACATTATGAATGCTTGGCAGTCTCGTGCTGATGATTACTCCCTCGTTCAGTGCGGCATGCTTTACAGCTTAGAACCGGGGCTCCAAAAGCGTTTTGAGCATCACGGAGCATATGATATGTTCGAGGAGCTGAAACTAGTTTTCCAAGCTCACGCCCGGGTCGAGAGATATGACATCTCCGACAAGTTCTATAGTTGTAAGATGGAGGAAAATAGTTCTGCCAGTGAGCACATACTCAAGATGTCTGGGTTGCACAACCGTATGACCCAGCTGAATATTAACCTCCCTGATGAGGCAGTCATTGACAGAATCCTTCAGTCGCTCCCACCAAGCTACAAGAGCTTTGTGATGAACTACAATATGCAGGGGATGGTAAAGACCATTCCTGAAGTATTTTCTATGCTGAAGTCAGCAGAGGTTGAAATCAAGAAAGAACATCAAGTGTTGATGGTCAATAAGACCACTAAGTTCAAGAAGGGCAAGGGTAAGAAGAACTTCAAGAAGGACGGCAAGGAGGTTGCCGCGCCCGGTAAGCCAGTTGCCGGGAAGAAGTCAAAGAATGGACCCAAGCCTGAGACTGAGTGTTTTTATTACAAGGGGAAGGGTCACTGGAAGCGGAACTGCCCCAAATACTTAGCGGATAAGAAGGCCGGCAACACTAAAGGTATATTTGATATACATGTAATTGATGTGTACCTTACCAGTACTCGTAGTAACTCCTGGGTATTTGATACCGGTGTCGTTGCTCATATTTGTAACTCACAGCAGGAGCTGCGGAATAAGCGGAGACTGGCGAAGGACGAGGTGACGATGCGCGTCGGGAACGGTTCCAAGGTCGATGTGATCGCAGTCGGCACGCTACCTCTACATTTACCTACGGGATTAGTTATAAACCTTAATAATTGTTATTTTGTGCCAAGTTTGAGCATGAACATTGTATCTGGATCTCGTTTGATACGAGATGGCTACTCATTTAAATCCGATAATAATGGTTGTTCTATTTATATGAGAGATATGTTTTATGGTCATGCCCCTATGGTCAATGGTTTATTCATAATGAATCTCGAGCGTAATATTACACATATTCATAGTGTGAATACCAAAAGATGTAAAGTTGATAACGATAGTCCCACATACTTGTGGCACTGCCGCCTTGGTCACATTGGTGTCAAGCGCATGAAGAAACTCCATGCTGATGGACTTTTGGAGTCTCTCAATTATGAATCGTTTGACACATGCGAACCATGCCTCATGGGCAAGATGACCAAGACTCCGTTCTCCGGAACAATGGAGCGAGCAACCAACTTGTTGGAAATCATACATACCGATGTGTGCGGTCCAATGAGCATTGAGGCTCGCGGAGGATATCGTTATGTTCTCACTCTCACTGATGACTTGAGTAGATATGGGTATGTCTACTTAATGAAACACAAGTCTGAGACCTTTGAAAAGTTCAAGGAATTTCAGAATGAGGTAGAGAATCAACGTGACCAAAAGATAAAATTCCTACGATCAGATCGTGGAGGAGAATACTTAAGTCACGAATTTGGTACACACTTAAGGAAATATGGAATCGTTTCACAACTAACGCCGCCTGGAACACCTTAGCGTAACGGTGTGTCCGAACGTCGTAATCGCACTCTATTAGATATGGTGCGGTCTATGATGTCTCTTACCGATTTACCACTATTATTTTGGGGATACGCTCTAGAGACAGCTACATTCACTTTAAATAGGGCACCGTCTAAATCCGTTGAGACGACACCGTATGAATTATGGTTTGGGAAGAAACCTAAGCTGTCGTTTCTAAAAGTTTGGGGATGCGATACTTATGTCAAGAAACTTCAACCTGAAAAGCTCAAACCCAAGTCGGAAAAATGCGTCTTCATAGGATACCCTAAGGAAACCATTGGGTATACCTTCTACTTAAGATCCGAGGGCAAGATCTTTGTTGCCAAGAACGGATCCTTTGTAGAAAAAGAGTTTCTCTCGAAAGAAGTAAGTGGGAGGAAAGTAGAACTCGATGAAGTACTACCTCTTGAACCGGAAAGTAGTGCAGCCCAGGAAAATGTTCCTGTGATGCCTACACCAACTGAAGAGGAAAATAATGATGATCAAGGTACTTCGGATCAAGTTGCTACTGAACTTCGTAGGTCCACAAGGACACGTTCCGCACCAGAGTGGTACGGCAACCCTGTCCTGGAAATCATGTTGTTAGACAACGGTGAACCTTCGAACTATGAAGAAGCTATGGCGGGTCCAGATTCCAACAAATGGCTAGAAGCCATGAAATCCGAGATAGAATCCATGTATGAAAACAAAGTATGGACTTTGACTGACTTGCCCGATGATCGGCGAGCGATAGAAAACAAATGGATCTTTAAGAAGAAGACGGACGCGGATGGTAATGTCACCATCTATAAAGCTCGACTTGTCGCTAAGGGTTATCGGCAAGTTCAAGGGATTGACTACGATGAGACTTTCTCTCCCGTAGCGAAGCTTAAGTCCGTCCGAATCATGTTAGCAATTGCTGCATCCTATGATTATGAGATATGGCAGATGGACGTCAAAACGGCATTCCTTAACGGTTATCTTAAGGAAGAACTGTATATGATGCAGCCGGAAGGTTTTGTCGATCCTAAGAACGCTAACAAAGTATGCAAGCTCCAGCGATCCATTTATGGGCTGGTGCAAGCATCTCAGAGTTGGAACATTCGCTTTAATGAGATGATCAAAGCGTTTGGGTTTATGCAGACTTATGGAGAAGCCTGCATTTACAAGAAAGTGAGTGGGAGCTCTGTAGCATTTCTCATATTATATGTAGATGACATACTTTTGATGGGAAATGATATAGAATTCTTGGACAGCATTAAGGCCTACTTGAATAAGTGTTTTTCAATGAAGGACCTTGGAGAAGCTGCTTATATATTAGGCATCAAGATCTATAGAAATAGATCGAGACGCCTCATAGGTCTTTCACAAAGCACATACCTTGATAAAATTTTGAAGAAGTTCAAAATGGATCAGTCCAAGAAGGGGTTCTTGCCTGTATTGCAAGGTGTGAGATTGAGCTCGGCTCAATGCCCGACCACGGCAAAAGATATAGAAGAGATGAGTGTCATCCCCTATGCTTCAGCCATAGGATCTATTATGTATGCCATGTTGTGTACCAGACCTGATGTAAACCTTGCCGTAAGTTTGGTAGGAAGGTACCAAAGTAATCCCGGCAAGGAACACTGGACAGCGGTCAAGAATATCCTGAAGTACCTGAAAAGGACAAAGGACATGTTTCTCGTTTATGGAGGTGACGAAGAGCTCGTCGTAAAGGGTTACGTCGACGCTAGCTTCGACACAGATCTGGATGACTCTAAGTCACAAACCAGATACGTGTATATGTTGAATGGTGGAGCAGTAAGCTGGTGCAGCTGCAAGCAGAGCGTCGTGGCGGGATCTACATGTGAAGCGGAGTACATGGCAGCCTCGGAGGCAGCGCATGAAGCTATTTGGGTGAAGGAGTTCATCACCGACCTAGGAGTCATACCCAATGCGTCGGGGCCGATCAAACTTTTCTGTGACAATACTGGAGCTATTGCCCTTGCGAAGGAGCCCAGATTTCACAAGAAGACCAGGCACATCAAGCGTCGTTTCAACTCCATCCGTGAAAATGTTCAAGATGGAGACATAGAAATTTGCAAAGTACATACGGATTTGTATGTCGCACATCCATTGACTAAACCTCTCTCGGGAGCAAAACATGATCAGCACCAGAACTCTATGGGTGTTCGATTCATCACAATGTAACTAGATTATTGACTCTAGTGCAAGTGGGAGACTGTTGGAAATATGCCCTAGAGGCAATAATAAAAGGATTATTATTATATTTCTTTGTTCATGATAGTTGTCTTTTATTCATGCTATAACTGTATTATCCGGAAATCATAATACACGTGTGAATACATAGACCTCAATATGTCCCTAGTGAGCCTCTAGTTGACTGGCTCGTTGTGATCAATAGATAGTCATGGTTTCCTGGCTATGGACATTGGATGTCGTTGATAACGGGATCACATCATTAGGAGAATGATGTGATGGACAAGACCCAATCCTAAGCATAGCACAAAGGTCGGTTAGTTCGTTTGCTAGAGCTTTTCCAATGTCAAGTATCTCTTCCTTAGACCATGAGATCGTGTAACTCCCGGATACCGTAGGAGTGCTTTGGGTGTACCAAACGTCACAATGTAACTGGGTGACTATAAAGGTGCATTACAGGTATCTCCGAAAGTGTCTGTTGGGTTGACACGGATCGAGACTGGGATTTGTCACTCCGTGTTACGGAGAGGTATCACTGGGCCCACTCGATAGTGCATCATCATAATGAGCTCAAGGTGGCCTAGTGTCTGGTCACGGGATCATGCATTACGGTACGAGTAAAGTGACTTGCCGGTAACGATACTGAACGAGGTATTGGGATACCGACGATCGAGTCTCGGGCAAGTAACATACCGTCTGATAAAGGGAATAGTATATGGGGTTGCTTGAACCCTTGACATCGTGGTTCATCCGATGACAACATCGAGGAGCATGTGGGAGCCAACATGGGTATCCAGATCCCGCTGTTGGTTATTGACCTGAGAGCATCTCAGTCATGGCTGCATGTCTCCCGAACCCGTAGGGTCTACACACTTAAGGTTCGGTGACGCTAGGGTTATTAGGAAGACTTGTATGTGATTACCGAATGTTGTTCGGAGTCCCGGATGAGATCCCGGACGTCACGAGGAGTTCCGGAATGGTCCGGAGGTAAAGATTTATATATGGAAAGTTGTTAAACGGACTTCGGAAAGTTTCGGGGGCATACCGGTATTGTACCGGGGACACCAGAAGGGTTCCGGGGGTCCACCGGGAGGGGCCACCCCTCCCGGGGGGGGCACATGGGCTGTGTGGGAGAGGGAGCCAGCCCCTGGTGGGCTGGGCGCGCCTCCCCACCTAGGCCCATGCGGCTAAGGCATGGGAGGGGGAAACCCTAAAGGGGGCGCCCCCTTAGCTTGGGGGGCAAGCCTCCCCTCTTTCCCCTCTCCCTTTGGCCGCCGCCCCCCTCTAGGGTTTCCCCTAGAGGGCCGGCCCCCCTTGCCCCTTCCCCTATAAATAGAGGGGTGAGGGGAGGGCAGCAACACCACAAGCCAAGGCGCAGCCCCTCCCCTCCCCAACACCTCTCCTCCTCCGTACGTGCTTGGCGAAGTCCTGTCGGAGTACTGCTGCACCAAAAACACCACGCCGTCGTGCTGCCGTTGGAGCTGTCTTCCTCAACCTCTCCTTCCTCCTTGCTGGATCAAGACGGAGGAGACGTCGCCCGTACCATACGTGTGTTGAACGCGGAGGTGCTGTCCGTTCAGCACTTGGTCATCGGTGATCCGAATCACGTCGAGTACGACTCCATCATCACCATCCCCTTGAACGCTTCCGCACACGATCTACAAGTGGTATGTAGATGCAAACTCACTCCCTTGACTCGTTGCTTAGATGAACTCATAGATGGATCTTGGTGAAACCGTAGAAAAATTTTAATTTTCTGCAACGTTCCCCAACACTTTAACCTTTTATCACTGACAGTACTTCCCGACCGCTGGGCTTCGAGATATGTCTGTTCAGTAATGCGCTGATAGTTGGTTCTCAGCGGAGACTTTGGTAGTTTCCTCAGGGCATCGATAGTGCGCTTTGCTTTCACAGGATCTACCTTCTCCTCTGGAGGTGGATGTCTCTTTGCTTTCACCCCTTCAAAGAACTCCTTCACGTGGGTCCGCACAATCATATCATTTTCGTCCTCGGTCCTCTCGTACGGTAACTTCTTTAGAGGCTTGATAGGTGGAACGTATCTGTATTGCCTCCCGCCTCTGGTTGTGCTGCTAGACGCCGGAGCAGACGGAGCGGCTGCGGCGTCTGTCTTCTTTCGTGCTTGCTTACGAGGCGAAGGAGAAGGAGTACGACACGCCAGAGCAGCTGGGGTGGCGGCGGGTCTCTTCCGCCCTTACTGGCGAGGCGGAGAAGGAGGAGGCTGCTGGCTGCTCGGGAGCGCCAGCGCAGGCGAAGAAGGAGGCGGAGTGCCGCCATGCGCCGGAGAAGGAGGCGGAGTGCCGCCACGCGTTCCCTGATCGTCACTCGCCGGAGGAGGAGGCGGAGTGCCCTGACTCGCTGGAGGAGGAGGAGGCGGAGGCGTCCAGTTCGGAAGGTTGATGAGCTCCTTCCGCCATAGGCATGGAGTCTTCAAAGCAGAACCCAGCCTAGTCTCCCCTTCACCGGTAGGGTCGTCAAGCAGGAGGTCCTCAAATCCCTCCGTTATTTCATCCACCATCACCTTAGCAATATCCTTCTAGAATCGGCCGGCAGTTATAAGTTGCTCCAGATCCAGTAAGATAAACAGAGCCAACAGCCGCCTTGACCTTCAAATTCATCCATCGCGCCATAATGTGGCAATGTTGAGACTCCGTGATAGCATCCACGGGATAGCTGGCAGGAGCCATCAAGACATGCTCCGGCTGAAGCAGCTCGGTGGAAGCCACGCTGCTTCTCCGCTGAGATGGCGGGGTAGCTTCGAGGGAAGCTTCGGTAGGTCGTTTGCTGCGATCTGCTGCTTCTCGTTCCTCTTCTCGTTCCTCTAGCCCCATTACCCTTTTGTGCAGCACCTACAGTTGGCCCTGCTCCAGTTTCTTCCTCCTCTCGTGGGTTTTGTAACCCCCTGCGTCCGGAAAACCAACCTTCCACGAAATGGAGCCTGGCGTGCCTCGTGTCCGTCGAGGGTGCTCAGGATTCCCGAGGGCCATTGTGAGCTCGTCCTTCTCCCTGTCTGGAACGAAAGTCCCTTGCTGTGCTGCATTGATATAGTGTCGAAGGTTCTTGAGGGGTATTTGCAGTTGCTCGTCCGTCCAACGGCACTCCCCTGATACAGGGTCCAAGGTTCCGCCAGCCCCGAAGAACCAAGTCCGGTAATAGTCTGGCCATCTCATTGTCTCTGGTTCGATCCCTTTTTCAAGCAGATCATTCTCCTCCTTGGACCACTTAGGCCGGGCTTTGAGGTAGCCACCTGACCCCGTGCGATGGTGAAGCTTCTTCTTCGCAGCATTTTTCTTGTTCGTCGCTGACATCTTCTTACTCTTTTCCGATGTCTTGTGGGCCACAAATGCGGGCGAGTGATCTTTGATCTTCTCATATTTGCCGATGAATTCTGGTGTCTTTTTTTTGTCGACAAAATGGTTCAACTCTTTCCTCCACCTCCTGAATAGGGTTGCCATCTTCTTAAGAGTACAAGACTTGATTAATTCCTCTTTAACTGGCTTCTCCGGATCCTCCTCTAGCGGTAGGGTGAAATTTGCCCTCAGCTGAGTCCAAAGATCTTCTTTCTGCATATCATTGACATAAGACACGTCAGGGTCGTCCTTAGGCTTATACCATTGCTGGATGCTGATCGGGATCTTGTCCCTAACAAGAACCCCGCACTGAGCAGAAAATGCGTTCTTTGTCCGGATGGGTTCAATCGGTTCGCCGTCGGGCGCGATTTCTATGATCTCAAACCTTTCATCCGAGCTCAACTTTTTCTTCGATTTCTATGATCCGGAGGGCTAGAAATAAAACGAAGAAAGATGAGAGTAATTAATATGTGTACATATACCAAAACAATGGATGCATCAATTAACTAGTCAGCACGGGCTTAACTAATATATATATACCTGGCCGGACTCGGTTCGGTCATCGGAGCAGTCAGCACGGTCTCCTTCTTGTACCTCCATTGTGTCACCGAAGCCATCATGAACGTAGCCCTCTTCTTGTACCGGCATTAATGGGCCGAAGCCATCATGAACATATCCCTCTTCTTCACCCAGTCCTTCCAGCTAACCATCGGTGTCGTTGAGATATGACGCAACTTCATCACTTCCTTGTGCGATTATGTGCCCCAACATCGCTTCTGTTGCTTCATCTCGGGAGTGCTCCATAGTTTCTGCAAATATTTACAGCATGTCAATTATTATTCAAACATGGTACAGATGGATATATATATAATGGTGGCAAACGTAGAACTAGCTAGCTAATCACATTAAGGAATCATGTTAGTGGCCTCGACGTTGCTTCTCTAGGGTTTGGGATCGCCTCGACTCAACGCTTCAAGGGTTTAGGGTGGCCTCGATGACAACGCTCTTTTAACTTGGTAAATTTGGGTGGCCTCGAGAGTTTTGGTCGAGCGAGAGGGCCGAGGGGGGTGCTGCCATTGTATAGGTTATCACGGTCGAGAGGGGGTATATATATCGACCGCCCCTCATGTCGAAGTTATCTCGAGGGGGCGGCGAGGGCGAAGGCGAGCAGCCTGACGGCGACAGACCCGATAAAACATAAGAAAACAAAGAAGAAATAAAAAGCGGAGAAGAAGAAAGGAATAGAGGAGAAGATCGAAGAAAAAAAAGAAGAAAAAAGAAGAGGAGAAGAAGAAAGGAATAGAGGAGAAGAAGAAAAAATAGAAAATAAATCTATTTTCTATTTTTTCTTCTTCTCCTCTATTCCTTTCTTCTTCTCCTCTTCCTTTTCTTCTTTTTTCTTCTTCTTATTTATTTCTCCTCTTCTTCTTTCTTTCCTCTTCTTATTTTCTTCTTTCCTATCCTTCTTTTTCTAAAATTGTAACTTTTGCATATATAAAACTTTTCTCAAATTGTAACTTTCTATATATGAACAAAAAACTTTCTATGAACAAAAAAACATTTTTAACATATATATTTAGCAAATTCTAGCCATATACATCGCATACACATATACATTATAGCCACATACACATATACATCACATATGAACAAAAAAATAAACTAATAAAAATAAAAAAACATATAGCAACATATGAACAAAAACATATAGCCACATACATACACATACATTATATATATATATGAAAAAAATTAAACTAATAAAAAAACAGAGCCGGCCGGGCAGAGGGGCATGGCGGCAGCGGTGGCGCCGGCAGGGCAGGGCAGGGGTGCAGGAACGAGGCAAGGCAGGGGAGCCAGACAGGTGCTCACAGGGGGGTGGCGGGGCACGGCCGACGGCGTCGGGGCACGGGGAGCGGCGCCGGCGTCGGGGCAGATGGCGTCGAGGGCGGCGGCGACGGTGAGGTTGACTAGCCTGACGGCGTCGGAGGCGGCGGCGACGACGAGGTGGAGCAGCCTGACGGCGTCTGAGTAGGCAGCGACGACGAGGTGGAGTAGCCTGACGGCGTCCGAGGCGGCGGTGATGACGAGGTGGAGCAGCCTGACGGCTCGGCGGCGACAGCGACGAGGCAGAGAAGCGGGCGTCGGGCGGAGAAGAAAGGGATGGATTTTGGAGAAACTGCTAAGTGCTAGTTATATATGAAGAGAATTGGTCCCGGTTCGTGAAACCTTAGTCCCGGTTGGTGGTTCATGAAACCTTAGTCCCGGTTGGTGCCACCAACCGGGACCAAAGGCCTCTTTTCACCTTTAGTCCCGGTTGGTGCCACCAACCGGGACCAAAGGACCCTGTGCTGCCCGCGTCGGGGCCAAAGTTTAGTCCCACCTCGTTAGTCGAGAGGGGCGCGCAGTGGTTTATAAGCCCCACTGCCGCACCCCTCTCGAGCTCCTCTCCACCGTAGGCTTGCGGGCCTATTTGCTACTGCTTTGCCTGATGGGCCTTCTGGGCCTACTGCGGGCCTGAATCCTGGTCCATGGTAGGGTTTCTAGTCGTATTCAGGCCGTGGGGGCCCAGTAGGAGGCATTTTTTTGTTTTCTTTCTTGCTTTATTTATTTTATTTTGTTTCTACTTACAACAAAATACTTATTGTTGCTATTTTTAATTATTTTCCAGTTTTTTTGTTTTGTTTTCTGCATTATTTATTTTCTTTTGTTTTTTGCTTTATTTTTAATTCTTTTTGCTTTTAGTTTTAGAAAAATTATAAACTTTCTGTTAGTGCCATTAGTTTTCAAATTTGAAAACACTTTTTTTGTTTTTTTGTTTTCTTTCTTGCTTTATTTATTTTATTTTGTTTCCACTTACAACAAAATACTTATTGTTGCTATTTTTAATTATTACGAGGGCCGAACCATAAGACATTAAAGCATTTCAAATGAACTATGAAAAAGTTGAAAGTTGGCATGGTATCATAAATTCACCCACATAGCATGTGCATGTACAAAATGGACAATGGTATCATACTCGTCTGTTACAAAGTTGGCATGGTATCATCATAATAGTTGCGGGAGAAAGTCTTCACTTTTTCTTCGGTTGTGTCATTTGCTTATTGCGCCCTAACCATGGATAATCTTCATCGCTTATCAGGATGCTGGGGTCAGCCTTGACTTTGAAGGGAGGAATTTCATGAAACTTTTCATAATCTTCAGACAGTCTGTCTTGCCCTCCACTCCCACGATGTCCCTTTTTCCTTAAAGAACTATGTGGCGCTTTGGCTCATGGTATGATGTATTCGCTTCCTTATCTTTTCTTTTTCTCGGTCCGGTAGACATGTCCTTCACATAGATAACCTGTGCCACATCATTGGCTAGGACGAACGGTTCGTCAGTGTACCCAAGATTTTTCAGATCCACTGTTGTCATTTCGTACTGTGGGTCTACCTGTACCCCGCCTCCTAACAGATTGACCCATTTGCACTTAAATAAAGGGACCTTAAAATCATGTCCGTAGTCAAGTTCCCGTATGTCCACTATATAACCATTATATGTGTCCTTTCCCCTCTTGGTTGTTGAATCAAAGCGGACACCGCTACTTTGGTTGGTGCTCTTTTGATCTTGGTCAATCATGTAAAATGTATTCCCATTTATCTCGTATCCTTTCCAAATCGTAACAGTCGAAGATGGTCCCCTGGACAACAAGTACAGCTCATCACAAACAGTGTTGTCACCTCTGAGACGTGCTTCCAACCAACTGCTGAAAGTCCTGATGTGTTCACATGTAATCCAGTCGTCGCACTGCTCCGGGTGTTTGGAGCGCAGACTGTTCTTGTGTTCATCGACATACGGGGTCACCAAGGTAGAGTTCTGTAGAACTGTGTAGAGTGCTTGAGACCAAGAATATCCGTCCTGCATATTATTGAGTCCCTTCCAAGCGTGCCTTTTCCAGTCAGTCTCCCCTCATACCGCGATTGAGTGAGACCTATCTTCTTAAGGCCAGGAATGAAGTCAACACAAAACCCGATGACATTCTCTGTTTGATGGCCCATGGAGATGCTTCCTTCTGGCCTAGCACGGTTACGGACATATTTCTTTAGGACTCCCATGAACCTCTCAAAGGGGTACATATTGTGTAGAAATACGGGGCCCAGAATGACAAGCTCGTCAACTAGATGAACTAGGACGTGCGTTATGATATTGAAGAAGGATGGTGGGAACACCAGCTCGAAACTGACAAGACATTGCACCACATCACTCCTTAGCCTTGGTATGATTTCTGGATCGATCACCTTCTGAGAGATTGCATTGAGGAATGCACATAGCTTCACAATGGCTAATTGGACGTTTTCCGGTAGAAGCCCCCTCAATGCAACTGGAAGCAGTTGCGTCATAATCATGTGGCAGTCATGAGACTTTAGGTTCTGAAACTTTTGCTCTGACATATTTATTATTCCTTTTATATTCGACGAGAAGCCAGTCGGGACCTTCATACTAAGCAGGCATTCGAAGAAGATTTCCTTCTCTTCTTTGGTAAGAGCATAGCTGGCAGGACCTTCATACTGCTTTGGAGGCATGCCGTCTTTTTCGTGCAAACGTTGCAGGTCCTCCCGTGCCTCAGCTGTATCTTTTGTCTTCTCATATACGCCCAAGAAGCCTAGCAGGTTCACGCAAAGGTTCTTCGTCACGTGCATCATGTCGATCAGAGTCAGACTCCTCCTCAGACTCCACCTCCGCCTCCTCAGAAGAAGACTCCTCTGAATCCATTTTCTTGCCAACAAAAGCACGAGACTTGCCAGATGAGCTCTTCTTGTGTGATGAAGACTTGGAAGAAGACTTGGAAGAAGACTTTGAGGATTTCTTCTTCTTCTTGTCAACAGAATCATATTCCTTGCTCCTCTTCTTCTTCTTTTCATTGTCCCACTGTGGACACTCAAAGATGTAGTGACCAGGTTTCTTGCACTTGTGGCAGGTTCTCTTCTTGTGGTCATGGGTAGAAGCTTCATCATTCCTTGAGCTGGATCGCGAATACTTTCTGAAGCCTTTCTTCTTAGTGAATTTCTGGAACTTCTTCACAAGCATAACAAGCTCCTTTCCAATGTCTTCAGGATCACCAGAACTGCAGTCAGATTCTTCTTCAGATGAGGAAGCAACAGCCTTTGCCTTCAAAGTGTGAGTTCAGTCATAGTTGGGGCCATAGATATCTCGTTTCTCACATAGCCGGAATTCATGTGTGTTGAGCCTCTCAAGTATGTCAGATGGATTGAGAGTCTTGAAGTCAGGGCGTTCTTGTATCATCAGGGCTAAGGTGTCAAATGAGCTGTCAAGAGATATCAGTAGTGTCTTCACTATTTCATGCTTCGTGATCTCAGTTGCGCCGAGTGCTTGGAGCTCATTTGTGATATCGGTGAGGCGATCAAATGTGAGCTGGACGTTCTCATTATCGTGTCTCTTGAAACGGTTGAAGAGGTTGCGGAGAGTACTGATCTGTTGATCTCGCTGAGTTGAGACGCCTTCATTGACCTTGGAGAGCCAGTCCCAGACTAGCTTCGATGTTTCCAGAGCACTCACACGGCCATACTGTCCTTTGGTCAGATGACCACAGATGATGTTCTTTGCGGTAGAGTCCAGTTGAACGAACTTCTTGACATCAGCAGGGGTGACACCTTCACCAGTCTTGGGAACGCCGTTCTTGACGACATACCATATATCGACATCAATGGCTTCAAAATGCATGCGCATCCTATTCTTCCAGTAGGGATATTTAGTGCCATCAAAGATGGGGCACGCAGCGGAGACTTTGATTATCCCTGCAGTCGACATAGCTAAAACTCTAGGTGGTTAAACCGAATCACACAGAACAAGGGAGTACCTTGCTTTGATACCAGTTGAAAGGGCTAGTTATCGACTAGAAGGGGGGTGAATAGGCGATTTTTATGGAAGTCTTCAAAACATGGGAGTTTCAAAGACAAACAGTAGAAACGACACTATTCATATGCAGCGGAAGGTAGACTACACTAGACAAGCCATAGTCAGGTATTCAATGAAGTGAAAGCACGAAGACTATTAGCAGCTAGGTAGTAAACATCAAGATGGAAAATAGTATGAAGCCAATCAGAACAGGTAGTCACACAGTGAAGTCAAACAAATAATGCATGCAGGCAATGACTTCACGAAGACAAACAGTAAGTAAAGAAAAGTGAGAGATAGAACCAGTAGCTTCAGGAGGACAGAGATTTGTTCGACCAGTTCCAGTTGTTGTGACAACTATACGTATGGTTAGGGAGGCTGAGATTCAACTCAGAAGACCGCGTCTTCACCTTATTCCCCTTGAGCTAAGGACACCTAGTCCCTGCCCAATCACTCTGGTAAGTCTTCAAGGTAGACTTCCAAACCTTCACAGACTTCGTTCATCGACAATCCACAATGACTTTTGGATGCTCAGAACGTGACGCCTAACCGGCTGGAGGATTCACAGTCCTCAAGTGTAACAAGTCTTCAGATCATGCGGACAGAAAGATTTCAGTTATGCCAAACACTCTTTGGGCTCTGGGTGGTTTGGGCTTTGTCCTCACAAGGATTCTCTCTCAAAAGCTTCGTCAGTGGTTGCTCTCATACGACAAAGGCCGTGTACTAACTCCAAGCAGCCACCAATTTATGGTGTAGGGGGTGGGCTATTTATAGCCACTGGGCAACACGACCTGATTTGACCGAAATGACCCTGGGTCACTAAGGAACTGACACGTGTCGCAACGGTCAGATTTCAAACACATGCGGCAGCTTGACTTGGGCTACAAGTAAAGCTGACTCATCCGACTCTGGATAAGATCTGCTCTCATTGTCTTCGCTCGAAGACATAGGATTTGGTTGAGCATCACTTAAGTCACTCTGAATTTGTTCACTTGGACCCCACTTAACAGTGCGGTGGTTACTATGACTCAACAAACAAGAAAGGGAAACAACTAAACAACTAAGTCTTCGCGCTCCATAGTCTTCACTCGATGTCTTCTCATGTTATAGTCTCCAACGTGAATAGCTTAACAGACCACCATTGTCTTCAATGTCTTCACACATTTTTAGGGGTCATCTGCGGTAGGTAAACTGAATCAATGAGGGACTACTACCTGTGTTATCCTGCAATTCTCACAAACACATTAGTCCCTCAACCAGGTTTGTCGTCAATACTCCAAAACCAACTAGGGGTGGCACTAGATGCACTTACACCTTGAAGTGGCTTAACTGCAATCTGTTGCACCACTCACAATTCTGCCTAGCTCTAGACTCTCCCCTACACTGTTTGCTCTGTTGATTGAACCCAAAGCCTTTAATTTTTCTCTTGAGATAGCACGAGCGCTGGCAACAGGTGGTAAACCTTACTCCTTATTTTGCCTTTGCGAGATGGATTGTTGTTGCTTGTCTGCTATCAGATTCAATTTGATTGCCACATAGTTTCTATTTCCATTTACCCCCTGTGCCAGACTGCTCAAGTTTGTACAAGTATTTAAGTGTTGATTTACTGGTTCTACACTAAGGTACCTTGCGAAGTTAATTCATAAACTAGTGGGGAATGGTATTCTAGAACCTCGTGTTGAGGATTCTTAGCTTGTTTGTTTGTGTCTATGTCTTGAGCGTATGTATGTTGTATAGGCGAGTTGCGCTCTTAATAGGGTGGATGGATATTGTTTTATCGGATGAGAATTAACATGTATCACATTCGCAATGTTGTCAATAGATACGAGAGCGCATGTGTTTAGGGAGGCTGAACCTTACTTATTCCACCTCTCATATCATTACTAATGTGCTGAATTTAGGAGAGGTTTCTTCTTACCAGCCCTATGAATTAATATTTTTGAGCTATTTATGTGTCTGGTTTGAGCGGGGTATTACTTAATTGATAAGACCTTGAACATGTTGAGAAACTTTTTAAACCGTGATTTTATCTTTGTTAGTGTGGATGGAGTGATGTATGGTTGAATAATAAAAATAACTTACTAATTAATGTATTCTCTGCTTCCTTTGCTGCTGCGTTGTGGGAGACGCACAGCTAGTGATGTTCACTCTTGCTTTGGAAAATGTCTGGCTAGTGAGGTGAAGGAAGAAACTGAAGATGCAGATCAATGCAGTTTTTCTTGGATTTTATAGATTTGAACCAAACGGTGGTCTCTTTCATGAGTTGTTTTAGCAATGGGATGTTGTTGTTTGAGATTTGTAGAATGAACTGACTTTGTGTTCATTTGAGTAATACACATGATTTGTTCATGGTCAGAAGTATATATAGAGCATATATACAAGGAGATTTGTTGGGTTTAAAGTTGATTTCTTAGCCAATCACTAGACTGAGAAATTAAAGAAGTTTCCCTTCTTCGAAAGAGTGTGTACCCATGTCTGTGCAAACTATCTGGTGATATATATGATGCAACATTTATCTCGTGAACATTTGTTGTGTTCTTCTGCAACCAAACATAATGTTTCTATTCACTCTGTTCATAGCTACTTCCTAGGAAAGATATCAAAAACTAAATACGCAAGTCAAATAGTCACATGATTATGTAGTTTACTCACGTGGTACATATGATGGGATAAATGTTTCCTGGATGGTTTGCTCACAACTATCACATGATTCTTTAATGCACTTTGTTTTTATAAGAAGAGATGTATGAGATTCCTATATATACCTTCTACCCTAAGATATCAAATTAAGTGACAGGGATATGTTCCTGCAAACAAAAGTGGGTTATGAATACTAATTTGTTTATCTCTTTATGCATCTTAAGATCGTTTGAAATATTGGAGGAAAACCAAAATATCATGGTAACATTTACTAAGAGTAAATCTGTATCAGCTTGTGATATTGAAAATAGAGTGGTCAGTCCTCTTTGATACTCACATCTAAATTCCAGATCCCATAGTCGATGGTAGCAGCTGGTCAATCTCGAGGCATACTTCCAAAGGTTAACGAATATCCTTTTCCATTGCGTACTTATAGTTTCATGGTTTGCAATTATATCAAAAGCTTGAACAATATTTTGCAGGACTGGCAACTCTGAGATATTATTTGGATGACAAAGCACTGGATATAATGCTTTCAATGTAGTGCAACTAAATCAACTATTATATGTTCTTCAAGTAGTTCCTTTTTTCCTTACTTGCATTAACACTAGAACTGCACGTGAACTTGGGATATCAATTAAGTGAGTAGGATATGAAAACTGATTTGTTTTTCTCTTTATCCTACTTCAATTCGTCTGAAATATCAGAGGAAAACAAAAATAGTATAGTACTTCCTCCGTCCGAAAATACTTGTCATCAAAATGAATAAAAAGTGATGTATCTAGAACTAAAATACGTCTAGATACATCCCCTTTTATCCATTTTGATGACAAGTATTTCCGGACGGAGGTAGTAACATTTACTTAGTGTGAATCTCTATTGACTTGTGAAAGAAAAATAGTGTTGTCGGTGATTCCAACTACTGTCCTCCTAGATACTCTCTTTCAATTTTTTTTCTGAACTCCAGACCCCACCGCGCATCATTGTAGCCGTTTGATCTCCATAATAACTGTCCTTTCCCAGTGGCTACTTACAGTTTCATGGTTTGCCATCATATCTAAGGCGTGTATAATATTTTGCAGGACCGACAACTCAGCGACATTATTGACCTCGCCGGCTGCCGGCTTACCTGGGTCTCCTCCTCACCCAAGCTCAGACCACTAGACCAGTTTAGCAGGCTTGAGCGCATTAATATCTTGCGGGTAACATGTATGGATGAATCACGAACAAGAAATAATCACTGTAGACAATTTTTTTTGGGTCAAGCAGTAGGAGTTTAGCTTCTTCCTGTACTCTACTCATTATTTAAAAAATACACAGTGGGAAGAAATGAGCGCATTAATATCTTGCGGGTAACATGTATGGATGAATCACGAACAAGAAATAATCACTGTAGACAATTTTTTGGGTGTCAAACAGTAGGAGTTTAGCTTCTTCCTGTACTCTACTCATTATTTAAAAAATACACGGTGGGAAGAAATGAGCGCATTAATATTTTGCGGATAACATGTATGGATGAATCACGAACAAGAAATAATCACTGTAGACATTTTTTTGGGTGTCAAACAGTAGGAGTTTAGCTTCTTCCTGTACTCTACTCATTATTTAAATAATACACGGTCGGAAGAAATTCCCACAGGTTCCTAGTACTTATATTTCATATGAAAAAGTCAAAACAACTATTCTATGGTCTATTGGAGTAGACGAGTACAAAGACAACTCCACTGGAAACGAAAAACATGAATCTGAAAGTAATTTATCTCTAAGACGATATCCATAATGAAACTAGCTATAGGTAGGCATAGCGCGCTAATACATTAATTAGCTATGTAAACAATGAGGCCAGCCGACTCCTCAAAGTCACGGATGGATGGTCGGTTAGGCACTTGAGCATGGCGGCCTGCGCGGTGGTGCACGCCAATGATTCGATCTTGTCCAGCCCCGAGCATGCAGCAGCCCACGCGTCCACCTTGTCCACGCATTCGCCTTTGCCCTCCTGCACGCAGAATTGTTTGGTAGCTCTCGCGTCGTCGGAAGTTATTTTTGCCACCGACCTGTCGATGTCGGCAAAGGATTCTTCGAAGGAAGATGTTGTTGGTGTGCTCTTCCTCCCCATGGCGATGGCCGCGATGGTGTTGATGGCGTGAAACTCTGTGTCAATGTCGATCGCCGTGGCCGGGAGGACTCGATCGATGTTTCTCCTATGGACGGACGTAAAGGATCTTGTATGTTTATAGGTGCACGTAGGCGCTGATATATAGGAGTAGATGAATTCGGCTCCAACTAGGACTTGTATTGGTTTTGGAATCTTTTTCTCGCCACCACCAACACCAACTAGTACCTTGATCTTAAGGCAGAGAAGGAAACAAACTGTCAAATCGGTTGTTGTAGTACGGACGACGGCCCCTTCTTTCCTCTTCCACAAATCTGCTTATAAGAGTAGTACAAGCAGGTATTAGAAAAGACGAGTCCGGCGTTCAGGACAGGTGCAACTAGTAGCGCATGCATGGCCTGAGGCTCCAGCGTCGGGTCTCGACTCACCACATGCAACGTCATGAGCCCGGAGGACGGCGGACGGTGGCCGACGGTGACGGTGACGGTGACAGATGGCAGAAGCTAGTGGCAACCGGGACGGCGACGGAGGGCAGCGCGCCAGTGCTGACCGTGACCGATGGAAGCGGCGGCGCCTGCTGGCGGCCTCGTGGTTCTCCCCGACGGCATGGTGCTGACCGTCTCCCTCTAGGTCGTGGAGCAAAACGTCCTCATCGTATCGATCAAGGGCAACACCTCCGAAATGTCTAGCCTGATCAATACTTGTGGCCAAGGTTTTGGTTACCGGTCGAAATTTCGAGATTTCCCGTGGTTACCGCATATTTCCGTGCCCCTCGGTAAATCCACGTACCAAGCAAAAAATACCAGTTTTTTGAATTTTTTGAATTTAAACACTCGATTTGTAGTAAAGTACGTAGGATCTAATTAATGTCATGAGAGTTGGTTCTGGCATGTTGGTAGCAACTTAGTTCATGTTTTAAGAGGTCTTTGGTTCAAATATTCGTTCATTAACTTATTTGAATTCAAAATTCAACTATAAATTTCGTTCAAAATATTCTCGGTATTTATCGGTATTTCTCGGTAACCGTGGTAACCGCGTTTACCAGTCCCCCTCGGTAAAAATGCCTCATTCGGTAACCAAAACCTTGCTTGTGGCACAGTTAAGAGAGTTGTGGACCGATCAATGACTGTGAATTGCATGGATTTGGCGGCAGGATTCAGCTTCTTGGAAAGCTTCATCGATATGGCGTGTCTAGTATAGGCAATACTAGTTTGAGTCAGATTAGGTCTTGCCTAGCCTGGTCATGACCGCATATATGTATGCGTGCATATAGGTTTTGTAGGGAAAACGTTCTAATTAAACCGGATGATTTCTCGTTTTCGCAAACCGTCTCGTGGTGTTGACACGCGTCCCGTGGGACTGATGCATCCGCCCATCCCGCAACCTTATCTTCAACCCAAATCCAGTCGTCCTCATCCTCTCGGCGCGCCCGAGCTCCTCTCTCCCCATCCCACTGTAGCCTAGCTCTGTTCTCGCCGCGAGCGCCTCCCCTCTCTGTCCATGACCTGACCATCCCGTTCAACAGAGCTGCTGCTGCTACGAGGCCGCCGGTACTGCAGCCGTGGACGGTGACGCAAGGCGGCGCCGCTCGCCGGACATGCTGATTTTTCTCATGGTGTGGGCGGCGAGGGGTGCTGCAGCCGTCGATGGTGTCGTAAGACGGCACCGCTTGCCACACATGTTGCGAACGTGAGGCCGAGGAGAGGAATTGTGTAACATCAGCGAGCTCACCGCACGGCGTTGTTGTGCTGCAGGATGGCCGGCGGGCTGCAACAACCGGTGAAGCAAAGAGGGACTCGCCGGCGTTGCGATGAAGCATCACTGGGACTGCAGGCGCCGGAGCTGCAATGAAACGCCGCAGGTCGTCGGAGCTCCGCCGTGGTTACAATGAAGTGTTGCCGGAGCCGCAATGAAGCGCCGCGGAAGCTCCGCCGGGGCTGCAATGAAGCGTCGCGGGTCGTCGGATCTTCGCCGAGGCTGCAATGAAGCCTCGCCGGAGTTGCAATGAAGCGCTGCCGGAGTCATTGAAGCTTCGCCGGGTTGGCAATGAAGCGTGGTCGGCGCTGCCATGGAGCACCGTTGGTACTGCACGCTGCTTCCATGGAGCTGTTGTGTAGTGTTGCTTTGGGAGCGCCTAATCGTACTGCACGCTGCTTCCATGGAGCGGTTGTGTAGTGTCTCTGGAGGCGGCTTAAATTTGGCTAAATCAGCCGGCTGATTGATAGCAGCGGCCGTTTTGTAATTGTGAGATTGTAAGGTGGAGAAAAGGAGAAAATAAATAAAGAGGGAGGGAAGGAGAGGCACGACACGTGCCTTTGATAAAAGTTTTTTTATGCGCATGTTTATCCTCTGATTTTATGTGATCGATCAGTGTGGCATTTCTCGAACTTAAACATGTTTTTCTAAAACCTATTCCTAACAAAAAAAGTAGATAAAATTCTTACTAATGAAAACCAAACACCCATTGCTCTTATCAAAACAACCACTACATGTCTCAGCTCCAACTAATATGAGCTCAGTAGGAACAATAAAGTCTGAAAAAATTAACATTTTTAATTTTTTTTTGACAAACATTGACAAATGTTTAGAATGCTTGTAAAGTTTCATCCTCAAATGGCATTCATTGAATTCATCAGAAAGAAAAACTAGTGTTGGGACATGCTCCGGACCAGCATGAACGGTGCACAAATGCCTCCGCAGCACGCACGGCACCTCGGCCACACGAACGGCCTCACTTTTCTTTAGACTAGGCACATACCCTGCGGCTCATACCATGGATCAAACTCTAAATAGATTCTTCAAGATGGTGGCGGAAGATATGAATCGAAAGGGTAAAACAGAGGTATTATGTTTGTGTAAGAATTGCTCAAACATGATTTCATACCTGCTTATACACAGTGGACATGGTGCAGTGAGGACAAGGAGGATGTTGTTTCTAACATTGAGGGTGAAACAGATGAAGAAGCGGCAAACCCTTTCTATGAAGAGCCGGAAGGAGGGAACTAGCAACTAGTGCCCGACATGAAGAAGATCAGCAGGATGGACATGAAGGATAGTTGGCCTAATGCTTCTACATAACCTGTTGGAAATATGAGCAATTTACCGAATGATTTTATTAACAGAAATACTAGATAAAGCATGGGTAGTATAGCAGTGATAAAATAAACCATGCGATTTGACAGAGAGAAGGTAAGCAGCATGTTCATATATGAACCGTAACTAAACATATGTAAAGCAGACAGTATAGCAGGTTGATATATGAAATAGAGTCTAACATATGTAGGGCAAATACTAGAACAAGGAACTGTAACAGAACCTCCAATAGAAAGGGGAGAAACACGTACGTGACAGCAGCAGGAGCAGAGGCACTGGACTTGGGGTCGGTGTCCTCCATGTCGTCGAGGAGGTTGTCGACGTCGGGGAGGTAGTCGTTGTCGGGGAAGTAGTCGTCGGAGTCCGGGGCGTCCGGGGCGTCCGTGACGAAGAAGTCAGTAGTTGCGCAGAGCGCTCCCCAAAAACCTTGTCACCCTTCTTCCGTACAGGACTCAAAAGGTGCGGTTTCGGAGGCCTACTGTCCCGACCTGCGGTGCACGCCGCAAGCCGGGATGGGGAAGATTGTAGCAGCAGCGCAGTGCTCAGGAACTATGTGGCGAGAGGAAGAGGACCTTCTGATGTGTCTCTCTGGAGAGGAGACGAAGTGAACAGGCAGCACGCGAAGAGGTGCGCCGTTCGTATTCATTATCCACTACCGCAAAAACTTTTCAGCTCCCAAGTGACCTTTCGTATACCCGTAGTGCGTGGCAAAAATTAGACATCGGCTCGGCTCATTCCTGCAACTCGTGACATGATGTGATGTGACGTGACGTGACGTGGCGAGGCGGGCGGCAGAGGAGGAGCGCGCGTGGATTTCCCTCTTGTTCTCATGCTCATACAAGTGGGGAAAGAACCTCCCTTATAAGGAGGTCCAACTCCCACTAAACTAGCATTGTGGGACAAAACTTTAGTAGTATCCCTTGCCTTACACAAATGGGCTAAGTGGGCCTCTAGGATTTATTTAGGAATTTCTGAAATAGTTATTGGGCTGTCCTAAAATAGACTAAATTCCAGCAATCCCCCACCAGATACCAGAGGCACACAAAATTTGCATTTGGTTCAAAAACATTGTTTTATATACCGGTACTGCACTGGAGACTGTTAAGTTGAACTTCCACCTAGAACTCTATGCTACACTAGTAAGCATCTTGAACAGTGGACTAGGCCTTGAACTGCAAGTTTTCTGCGAATCTAGCTTCACATAAAGCCTTGACCGGTACGTGGCTACCGTGGGTCTTCCCCGCGGGTGGAGCTTATACGTCATACTCCGAGACCTTTCATGAGTTTACTAGAGAGAACCCTACTCTCGTAGATTGTGACGTTTAACAATCATACTCATATATGTGCGTTCTTAAAAAGATGTTCTGCAGGACAACATCTCTGCTTCAAAGAGCCACTTAGAACACATTAAGATATACATCAACCTGCCATGCAGATTGGGAGAGTATTGCATCTTCATGGAGTGGTATTTTTAATAGTAAGGGTACTCTTCGCCCAGTTGACCAACAGCTTGTCTTCCACATCTAATTCACGGGATCTCCGATCACAAAGAATAGGTTACCACTGTGAACAACTCATATTGTGGGTCTCATACCCATCTCCCTCGATGCATTATCTATCACATTATGTGATAGACCCTTAGTAAAAGGATCTGCCAGATTTTTAGATGTTTGGATATAATCCAATGCAATAACTCCGGAGTTTCTCATTTTTCTGACAGACTTTAACCTTCTCTGAACGTGTCTTGATGAGTTCATGTTATCCTTTGAACTGTTCACTTTCGTGATCACAGTTTGATTATCGCAGTTCATAAGGATACCCGTACAGGTTTCTCAACAACCGGCAAGTCATTCAAGAGCCGACGAAGCCAATCTGATTCGACCGTAGCTGTATCTAGTGATGTGAGTTCTGCTTCCATTGTTGACCTTGTTAAGATGGTCTGCTTGCAAGACTTCCAAGAAACAGCGCCACCTCCATGAGTGAATACATATCCGCTCGTGGCCTTTATCTCATCAGCATCTGAGATCCAGTTTGAGTCACTATACCCTTCAAGCACCTTTGGGTGCCCAGAGTAGTGAATTCCATAATTTGTAGTTCCTTTCAAATAACGCAAAACTCTCTCTAGAGCTTTTCAATGCACATCTCCTGGTTTTGAGACAAATCGGCTCAGTTTGCTAACAGCAAAAGAGATGTCAGGTCTTGTAGCACTGGCTAAGTACATAAGCGAGCCAATAATCTGAGAATATTTCAATTATTCTCTAGCAATTCTTCGATTCTTTCAAAGCAACACACTGGCATCATATGGTGTTGGAGAGGGCTTGCAGTCACTATAGCCAAAGTGACTTAAGATCTTTTCCACATAGTGAGATTGAAGCAATGTAATCCCACCATCATCGTCTCTCAGCAACTTGATGTTCAGAATGACATCAGCCACTCCTAAATCCTTCATCTCAAAACAACAAGATAGGAAAACCTTGACCTCCTTAATAACATTCAGATTTGTTTCAAAAAATCAGTATGTCATCAACATACAAGCAAAGCATAACTCCCTCGCCCCCACCATGGCGATAGTACACACATTTGTCATCTTCATTCACAACAAAGCCTGCAGTTGTTAAAGTTCTTTCGAACTTCTCATGCCACTGTTTGGGTGCTTGCTTGAGTACATACAAAGACTTCAGCAACTTGCACACTTTCCCTTCCTGACCATCTATTACAAACCCATCTGGTTGTTCCATATAAATTTCCTCATCCAACTCTCCATTTAGGAAAGCAGTCTTAACATCCATTTGATGAACGAGAAGACCATGTGAGGCAGCTAGTGAAAGTAGAACTCGAATAGTGGTCAGTCGAGCCACAGGTGAGTAGGTATCAAAGAAGTCTTCACCTTCCTTTTGGGTATAATCCTTAGCCACGAGCCGAGCCTTGTACTTTTCGATAGTACCATCAGGCCTAAGCTTCTTCTTGAATGCCCATTTGCATCCTATAGGTTTGCACCCATAAGGTCGATCAGTTATCTCCCAAGTTTCATTCGCCAAGATGGAATCCATCTCGCTACGAACCGCTTCCTTCCAGTAATCAGCATCTTCCGATGCATATGCCTCCAAAATAGAACTAGGAGTATCATCTATGAGATACACAAGAAAATCATCACCAAAGGACTTTGCTGTCCTCTGTCTCTTGCTCCTAGTAGGAACTTCATTGTTCTCCTCCACAGGACTTTCAAAGTGTTCCATCGAAATGGTAGGTTCGGTAATTATAACTGGTTCCTGATTCGATGAACTAGGCATCTCCTGATTAGATGCGGTAGCCATATTCTTCATGGGAAAGATATCTTCAAAGAAAGTCACATCATTCGACTCAATGATCGTACCGATATGCATGTCAGGTACCTCAGATTTTACAACCAAGAATGTATAGCCAACGCTATGAAAAGTATATCCCAGGAAAACACAATCCACAATTTTTGGTCCCAGCTTCCGCTTCTTTGGAATTGGCACATTGACTTTCACCAAACAACCCCATGTTCGCAGATAAGAGAGTTCTAACCTTTTCTTCTCCCATTCCTCGAATGGAGTTATCTCTTTGTTCTTTGTGGGGACTCGATTTAGGATATGACATGTTGTCAATATCGCCTCCCCCCACCATGCCTTGGAGAGACCCGATGTGTCTAACATGACGTTAACCAAATCAGTTAGAGTACGGTTCTTTCTTTCGGCCATCCCATTTGACTGAGGTGAGTAGGGAGGCGTCCTCTCATGGATTATACCATGTTCCGCACAAAAAGCATCGAATTCATTGGGAAAATACTCTCCACCACGGTCGGACCTAAGCCTTTTGATTTTTCGATCAAGTTGCTTTTCCACTTCAGCTTTATAGATCTTGAAAAAGTTCAAAGCCTCATCCTTAGATTTCAGAAGATACACACGGAAGTATCTAGTGGAGTCGTCAATTAAGGTCATGAAATATTTCTTTCCACCTTTTGTCAAAACACCATTCATTTCACATAGATATAAATGTATAAGTTCTAGTGGTGCAAAATTTCTCGTCTCCGCAGTCACGTGAGACTTACGAGGTTGCTTAGCTTGCACACACACTTGACACTTAGATCCCTTGACAGTGGTGAAACTAGGGATTAAGTTCAACTTCGCTAGTCGCGACATGCAACCAAAGTTAACATGACAAAGACGTGAATGCCACACATTTGATTCACTATTGTTGCAAATATGATTAACAACTTTATTGCAAATGTCTGACAAGGATAAACGAAACAGGCCTCCTGACTCATAGCCTTTACCGACAAAGGTTCCATACTTGGATATTACAAATTTATTCGACTCAAAGACAAGCTTGTAGCCATCTCTACACAGAAGATATCTGCTAACAAGATTTTTATTGACGAAGGGGACATAATGCATGTTCTTCAGCCGCACGATCTTCCCCGAAGTAAACTTCAGATCAACTGTGCCAACACCATGAACAGAAGCACTTGAACCATTGCCCATCAGCACGGTTGAAGTCCCTGCGGTCTGATAAGACGAAAACATGGAAATATCACCACATACATGCACATTAGCACCCGTGTTAATCAACCAATCAGGAGAAAGAATAGTGGAAAATATACCATACCCAGCATCCTTCATGTCAGTGTCTCCAATGACAACATTAGCGGTCTTGCCGCCTTTTTCCAGGATGACGCTTGTCATAGCGATTAGGGCAACTTGGAGCCCAATGATCAGGATCTCCGCACACATGACAAGCACCTTTCTTCTTGTCACTCTTCTTCTTGAAGTTCCTGTGTTGTACAGCCTTGTTCTTCCCATCAAACTTTGCTTTACCATCAAGCTTGCCCTTGTTCTTGAACTTGTGAGACTGGGAGCTTTTCTTCTGTACCAGATTGGCACTAGATCCTCCCTCAATACCTCGAGCACGTGTGTCCTTTGCTCTTGCCTTTTCTTTCACATCAAGAGTGCCAATGAGATCCGGAACGGAAAACTCCTGTCTCTTATGCTTCAGTAAGGTAGCAAAGTTCCTCCATGAAGGAGGAAGCTTGTTGAGCATCAAGTTCTCCTTCAGGTCTGCTAAGAGTGGCGTCATAGCAACTCATGGTTTGAAACCATAAGACTGCTCTCACGCGCCACCTCTTATAGTGGATACCCTCTGTCGGTGTCAAAACCGGCGGATCTCGGGTAGGGGGTCCCGAACTGTGCGTCTAGGCGGATGGTAACAGGAGACAAGGGACACGATGTTTTACCCAGGTTCGAGCCCTCTTGATGGAGGTAAAACCCTACGTCCTGCTTGATTAATATTGATGATGTGTGTTACAAGAGTAGATCTACCACGAGATCAAGGAGGCTAAACCCTAGAAGCTAGCCTATGGTATGATTGTTGTTCGTCCTACGGACTAAAGTCATCCGGTTTATATAGACACCGGAGAGGGCTAGGGTTACACAGAGTCGGTTACAATGGTAGGAGATCTACATATCCGTATCGCCAAGCTTGCCTTCCACGCCAAGGAAAGTCTCATCCGGACACGGGACGAAGTCTTCAATCTTGTTTCTTCATAGTCTTGGAGTCCGGCCGATAATGATAGTTCGGCTATCCGGACACCCCCTAGTCCGGGACTCCCTCACCCTCAAACATAGGAGGTCTCATGGAAGCAGCAAAACCACTTCGGCTCGGCTCATTCCTGCAACCCGTGGCGCGGCGAGGCGTGGCGTGGCGTGGCGTGGCGAGGCGGGCGGCGGAGGAGGAGCGCGTGTGGATGTCCCTCTTGTTCTCATGCTCATACAAGTGGGGAAAAACCTCCCTTATAAGGAGGTCCAACTCCCACTAAACTTGCAATGTGGGACTAAACTTTAGTAGTATCCCTTGCCTTGCACAAATGGGCTAAGTGGGCCTTTAGGATTTATTTAGGAATTTTTGAAATAGTTATTGGGCTGTCCCAAAATAGACTAAATTCCAGCATAACCGACCCGACAAAGTTGGGCCATATTACCAGGAGAGGCAAAAGGAGCAAAAGTGAGTGTTATAAGAGAGGTTTCAAATTTATTTTATGCTCTATTCCATTTCTATCATTCTTCTTGAAATATTTAGCTTCTCTTCCATCATCTCCCCTTCCTACATCATACGTCTTCCATGGAAACACCAGCAGAGGAAAAGGATGAATCCAGCCCACAGAAAAAAACAACAAAATCTCGATTGCTGCCCAACCTATGATGGAATTCTCAGCCCAACAAAAAAACATATGTGAAGAGTTACTCATTTTGTGATTGTTATTTTGTGTTGTGCAGCTTTCATGATCGCGTGTTGGACCATGAACATCACGTTTATGACCCGCCGGCGTGGTTATTATCTGAATATCTATTAGTTTGCGCCTTTCCTTGCGGGTGATGACCACTTGGTTCTTGAGACATTTATGTTTGGAGAGGAGTAACCATTTGAATATCAGTCTAACAACTTGCGGTGGAAGCCTCGTTCGGGTTGTCCAACTGTTTCCCATTATATCCCCGATACGATTGATTCTTGGCCTGTCGCAGACTATTACTATGAGGTCACACATGACATTCCTTGCTTTTTCCCTATTAGCCTCGGGGTGCGGCATGCGCGAGTACTCCGCAAGGACATATGCTGCTTCCAATGCCACTTCCTGGCCTATCTCCATTTCCAGAGCTGCATCAATATCCCCCTCAGGTGTATCAGTGAGACCACGGTAATTTCTCTCGAACCCCAAGTCCTCACAGCCGTGGAATGGTAAAACCCCAACTGTTATGGCGTCTGACGTGACAAAACACTCAGAGTATCCATCCAAGTAGCCCATGTTATACCCCTTGTCCGCTCTGACCAATAAGCTAGCATATCTCGCATACCTCGCACTGGCAAACCGACAGCTAGCCATGTAAGCGGACATGCAACTTCTAAGGGAGTAAAATAATGCCACGTGTGCTACTGTGTTATCTGATATCGTCCATTCATACTCATGGAGAAAGAGCATACCGCCCCAGTCTTCATTCATCTCGAAGTCCGCGGGGAGAGTTCGTAAACATTTTATTGGCGCTGGTGATCCTTGTCCAATCGGGATTTCTGCTCCAGGCTGTGGATAGGGATCCTCGTCGCCGTCGTCATCGACGCAGCCTACGTCCATGATGGAGGAGAGAATGAGGACCACTACAAGGACACATTCTTTCTTGCTGAGAGATCTACGGGTCATAAACCTGTTGTTCATGGTCCAACTCACGATTATGGCAGCTGCACAACACAAACTAACAATCACGAATGAATAGTAACTCTTTTCCTTAGTAGGGGATCATTCATGTGATCGAGTTCTCACCTCGCCCCCACCATTGACCTTGCCGCCCAACACACATTGCAGGGTCATCCTAATCACACGATGACTCCTCCTGTGGAGGTCACAGCCTATCTTGCTACCATGGTCATCCAGGTCACTCGGCGCCCCCTTGCTGTCCTGGCGAAAACACAAAGAAAAATTACCCGCAGGATGACGCTTTAGTTACCCTGGGGATGGCAAATTTAATTATTTGGGATGGCAAATGTAGTTGTAAAAGCATGGCAATTCTCTCTATTTTGGTTAACTATAGTTGACATGTTTAATTTATGGTATTTGCCGCGTGTAATCAAACAATAGTTGCCGTGTGTGATTACTACTTGCCACATGTGGTCAAAAAATAGTTGCCATATGCGTTTACCTAATTGCCACATGTGGTCCAGCCGTAGTTGTCATGTATGGCTAATCATAGTTGCCATGTGTTTTTAACTGGTTGCCACGTACGGACAACTGCAGTTGCCATCTAGAAATGAATCATAGTTGTCATATGTGTTTACCTAGTTGCCACATACGCGCAACTGCAGTTGTCATCTATCGTTGTACGAGCATCGCGTGGGCGAACAGCAGTTCACCCACATGCATGTGGACCGGGTGGTCACTGTGTGGGCGGGCACTGATTCGCCCACGCGGCGCAGCTGGCAACTGCGATGTGGGTCGTGTGGGTGAGCTCTCTAACGCCCACACATCACACTATGCCTACGTGACACGGAAATTCGAAAGATTCCTTTAAGATTCATACAAAACATAAGAGACGAAGATCAACGCGTATGGGTGAAGTGCAGACATGCCACATGTGTGGGCGTTATCGTTTTATTTTTGTTTTGAAACGAGTATCACTAGTAGAAAAAAGGACCTAATATGAGACACATTAGTGCCGGTTTGATTTTGAGCTGGCACTAATGTGTCCAATAGTGCCGGTTCCAACGGCTAGCCGGCCGTTCTCATTAGTACCAGTTCGTGGCGAACCTTTAGCACCGGTTCGTGCCACGAACCGGTACTAAAGAGAGTGGTGGCAAAACGCAGCCATAGTGCAGGCCCAAGTGGACGCCCATTTTGGACCGAAACCGGCACCGCCGCCAAAGGAGAAAGTGCCTGAGAAAACGATTGACCACTTCATTCATATGGCTAGAGCACCAGCTCCCAAGCCTGTTGACTCAGACTATGAGCGTCAAATCAGGAAGCTACATTGAGCACGGCTACATAAGGAAGCGAGCTCAAGCTCGAGCCAACAAGCAGCTGGCAAAAAATGTGGGAAAACTGTTCCCCAGCTGGGAGAACAGGCGGCGCAAGCGATCCCCCCGCTTGTTGTGCCAACAACACATGAGAGGAGTACGCGCACCAAATATTGTTGTGGGCAAACCGTTAGCGTTCCCCAGCAGGGCGATATGGTAATAACGGAGGAGCATATCATGCAGGCTGAAATGTTCAAGATCTCTGTTGGACAACTCCTCGAAATCGAGCCCATGTCTCCGCTTAAAGAATCGGAAATAAAATGGAAATATGTCTGGGGCCAACCTTTGGTCCATCCAGACAAGGTCAAGGACCTCCCAATGAGAATGTATGAATTGCATCAATGGTACATGAACATGACCAAGATTTCCAATCAAGTGTCCCTCATGGTGAATGTCAAGAAGGAGCATTATTACCATGAGAAAGCTCTGTCCATTGAGTATACAGAACTTTTTCAGTTATCCAATCAAGACGCACTCGACAAGTCTATCGTCAGTTGCTATTGTCTGTAAGTGATTTCTTTCTGTAATTTAAGTCTCAAGCTAATTATGTAGTGATATCAATCATTACATGTAATTATCCTCACTATATTCTTTTCTGTTGTATTATATGCAGGATGAAGATGTATGAAATAAAAATATCTGGACGCTATGGCATTGGGTTCATTGACCCAAATACCATTAATGAGGACATATGGAAGTTTCCATTTTATCAAGCAGGTGTAGAGAAAAGCATGGTAAAGTTCTTGAAGCGCCTCAATAGCAATGAAGATATACTACTTCCTTACAACTTCCCGTGAGTCACACTATCTTGTACTACAAATTCTGTTTTTGCTTACTAGCTAGCTAGATGTTAATAATTAAGTGTATACGGTTTACGGTAGTTGATTAATTTTATGCACATGCCCGCTTATTTAAGACATGCAAACGTGTGCGCATGCAGTTGGCACTGGGTCTTGATAGACATTAAAGTTGAGGAAGAAAAAGTTGAATTACTGGACTCACTAACTAAAGAAGAAAGTGACTTCACCATCGTGAAGGGGATAGTCAACAGGTAATTTCAATCATTATTAACTATATATATCTCGGCCTATTATTAGTTCGTCATTTCCTGATATGAACTATTTAATAACCCCTTTATTAATTTTCTTTGCCGGCGGGCAGGGCATGGGCAAAGTTCATCGCGGTGACTCCGGGCGAATGGAAACAAAAGTTGTTTTGGCATCGACCAAAGGTAAATAATTAAGTAGTACTAGCTAGCTACCATCTCTTTAATTCTTGTTTCAATATCATTAATTAGTTATCATGCTTGATTAATCATTATCTGATTCAATTTCACTCTCGTAAAGGCCCTGAAGCAGGCGTCGGGGAATAATCTGTGTGCATTCTACGTTTGCAAGAACATTCGCATGATGACGTCCGAAAGAAGCAGATCTGATAGACATGACTGGGTACGTTTGTCAGAACACTATTCACACCATTATCGATATCTAGTCACACAACTAACACACATGCATATTGATCTCCTTCTTAACAGTTCAGAGAGGTGCGGGATAAGCTCCTACCATCAGACCGCATACTAGCACTTCAAGAAGAAATAGCCGGATTTTTGCTCGACCAGGTCATAAATTCCAAAGGAAAATACTATTACCACATTCAAATGCGTTTTCGTTGTGTGAGCATTGAGACCACCGTCAAAAACACAAATGTGATGCCATTTTAAAATAAAAGACGTCTACGTATCAAGGTCTCGAGTCGTGGTTATTGGGTTAAGAGCGTGTGTTTTTTCAGTCCCGTTGCAGCGCACGGGCTCTTTTGCTAGTAATAATAAAGCATGGTGGGTTTCTGTCGTCCTCATCCTTATTTGCAAAAAAGTCCCTGCAGTTTGTTGAAATCAACCCGCAATCCATCTTTTAAGTCATACCAAACCGTTTTTTTAGTTTTCTCAGAAAACCCCCTGAGATTTTAGGTAATCAACCCGTCGTCCATATTTAAGTCAAACGAATCGTTTTTTTGTGTTTTAACAGAAAACCCCCTGACCTTTCGGTTAATCAATCCGCAGTTTATCTAAAACAAAATTGTCCATATCTTTTAAATTGTAACTCCGATTTTAACATATTATATATGAAATTTGATTAGAAAAATGTGTAGAATCCAAATATGTTGTTACTTTTAGCTGTTAAATATTTCTAAACTATTAATTTAGATGCAAACTTAATCTACAGTGCACAGTCTATTTTTTTCCCGCACTGGCGGCGATCCAAATTGCAAATAAACACACATTAAAACCAGATTGAGAGGAAAAAAAACATTGATAACCATGCATGCACAACTCTGAAAAACCTCGCGGGAAAAAACAATATTTTTCTCATCTTATTCTCAGCGATTGTGTGCGTGCGGTGTGTGTGTATGTTTGTGTGTGTGTATGTGTGTGAGAGAGACGCCTTAGGACTGACCACATTCAAATGCGTTTTCGTTGTGTGAGCATTGAGAGCACCGTCGAAAACACAAATGTGATGCCATTTTAAAATAAAGGACGTCTACGTATCAAGGTCTCGAGTAGTGGTTATTGGGTTAAGAGCGTGTGTTTTTTTCAGTCCCGTTGCAATGCACGGGCTTTTTTGCTAATAATAAAGCACGGTGGGTTTCTGTCGTCCGTCATCCTTATTTGCAAAAAAGTCCCTGCAGTTTGTTGAAATCAACCCGCAATCCATCTTTTAAGTCATACTGAACCGTTTTTTTAGTTTTCTCAGAAACCCCCCTGAGATTTTAGGTAATCAACCCGTCGTCCATATTTAAGTCAAACGAATCGTTTTTTTGTGTTTTAACAGAAAACCCCCTGACCTTTCGGTTAATCAATCCGCAGTTTATCTAAAACAAAATTGTCCATATCTTTTAAATCGTAACTCCGATTTTAACATATTATATATGAAATTTGATTAGAAAAATGTGTAGAATCCAAATATGTTGTTACTTTTAGCTGTTAAATATTTCTAAACCATTAATTTGGATGCAAACTTAATCTATAGTGCACAGTCTATTTTTTTCCCGCACTGGCGGCGATCCAAATTGCAAATAAACACACATTAAAACCAGATTGAGAGGAAAAAAAACATTGACAACCATGCATGCACAAGTCTGAAAAATCTCGCGGGAAAAAACAACATTTTTCTCATCTTATTCTCAGCGATTGTGTGCGTGCGGTGTGTGTGTGTATGTTTGTGTGTGTGTATGTGTGTGAGAGAGACGCCTTAGGACTGACCACATTCAAATGCGCTTTCGTTGTGTGAGCATTGAGTCCACCGTCGAAAACACAAATGTGATGCCATTTTAGAATAAAGGACGTCTACGTATCAAGGTCTTGAGTAGTGGTTATTGGGTTAAGAGCGTGTGTTTTTTCAGTCCCGTTGCAACGCACGGGCTCTTTTGCTAGTAATAATAAAGCACGGTGGGTTTCTGTCGTCCGTCACCCTTATTTGCAAAAAAGTCCCTGCAGTTTGTTGAAATCAACCCGCAATCCATCTTTTAAGTCATACTGAACCGTTTTTTTAGTTTTCTCAGAAACCCCCCTGAGATTTTAGGTAATCAACCCGTCGTCCATATTTAAGTCAAACGAATCGTTTTTTTGTGTTTTAACAGAAAACCCCCTGACCTTTCGGTTAATCAATCCGCAGTTTATCTAAAACAAAATTGTCCATATCTTTTAAATTGTAACTCCGATTTTAACATATTATATATGAAATTTGATTAGAAAAATGTGTAGAATCCAAATATGTTGTTACTTTTAGCTGTTAAATATTTCTAAACCATTAATTTGGATGCAAACTTAATCTATAGTGCACAGTCTATTTTTTTCCCGCACTGGCGGCGATCCAAATTGCAAATAAACACACATTAAAACCAGATTGAGAGGAAAAAAAACATTGACAACCATGCATGCACAAGTCTGAAAAATCTCACGGGAAAAAACAACATTTTTCTCATCTTATTCTCAGCGATTGTGTGCGTGCGGTATGTGTGTATGTTTGTGTGTGTGTATGTGTGTGAGAGAGACGCCTTAGGACTGACCACATTCAAATGCGTTTTCGTTGTGTGAGCATTGAGTCCACCGTCGAAAACACAAATGTGATGCCATTTTAAAATAAAGGACGTCTACGTATAAAGGTCTCGAGTTGTGGTTATTGGGTTAAGAGCGTGTGTTTTTTTCAGTCCCGTTAAAACGCACGGGCTCTTTTGCTAGTAATAATAAAGCACGGTGGGTTTCTGTCGTCCGTCACCCTTATTTGCAAAAAAGTCCCTGCAGTTTGTTGAAATCAACCCGCAATCCATCTTTTAAGTCATACCGAACCGTTTTTTTAGTTTTCTCAGAAAACCCCCTGAGATTTTAGGTAATCAACCCGTCGTCCATATTTAAGTCAAACGAATCGTTTTTTTGTGTTTTAACAGAAAACCCCCTGACCTTTCGGTTAATCAATCCGCAGTTTATCTAAAACAAAATTGTCCATATCTTTTAAATCGTAACTCCGATTTTAACATATTATATATGAAATTTGATTAGAAAAATGTGTAGAATCCAAATATGTTGTTACTTTTAGCTGTTAAATATTTCTAAACTATTAATTTGGATGCAAACTTAATCTATAGTGCACAGTCTATTTATTTTTCCGCACTGGCGGCGATCCAAATTGCAAATAAACACACATTAAAACCAGATTGAGAGGAAAAAAACATTGATAACCATGCATGCACAACTCTGAAAAACCTCGCGGGAAAAAACAACATTTTTCTCATCTTATTCTCAGCGATTGTGTGCGTGCGGTATGTGTGTATGTTTGTGTGTGTGTATGTGTGTGAGAGAGACGCCTTAGGACTGACCACATTCAAATGCGTTTTCGTTGTGTGAGCATTGAGAGCACCGTCGAAAACACAAATGTGATGCCATTTTAAAATAAAGGACGTCTACGTATCAAGGTCTCGAGTTGTGGTTATGGGGTTAAGAGCGTGTGTTTTTTTCAGTCCCGTTGCAACGCACGGGCTCTTTTGCTAGTAATAATAAAGCACGGTGGGTTTCTGTCGTCCGTCACCCTTATTTGCAAAAAAGTCCCTGCAGTTTGTTGAAATCAACCCGCAATCCATCTTTTAAGTCATACCGAACCGTTTTTTTAGTTTTCTCAGAAAACCCCCTGAGATTTTAGGTAATCAACCTGTCGTCCATATTTAAGTGAAACGAATCGTTTTTTTGTGTTTTAACAGAAAACCCCCTGACCTTTCGGTTAATCAATCCGCAGTTTATCTAAAACAAAATTGTCCATATCTTTTAAATCGTAACTCCGATTTTAACATATTATATATGAAATTTGATTAGAAAAATGTGTAGAATCCAAATATGTTGTTACTTTTAGCTGTTAAATATTTCTAAACTATTAATTTGGATGCAAACTTAATCTATAGTGCACAGTCTATTTTTTTTCCGCACTGGCGGCGATCCAAATTGCAAATAAACACACATTAAAACCAGATTGAGAGGAAAAAAACATTGATAACCATGCATGCACAACTCTGAAAAACCTCGCGGGAAAAAACAACATTTTTCTCATCTTATTCTCAGCGATTGTGTGCGTGCGGTGTGTGTGTATGTTTGTGTGTGTGTATGTGTGTGAGAGAGACGCTTTAGGACTGATCACATTCAAATGCGTTTTCGTTGTGTGAGCATTGTGACCACCATCGAAAACACAAATGTGATGCCATTTTAAAATAAAGGACGTCTACGTATCAAGGTCTCAAGTCGTGGTTATTGGGTTAAGAGCGTGTGTTTTTTTAGTCCCGTTGCAACGCACGGGCTCTTTTGCTAGTAAGAGTATAAAAGCAGATACTCCCTCCGTTCTGATTTACTCGTCGTAGTTTTAGTTCAAATTTGAACTAAAACCACGGCGATTAAATCGGAACGGAGGGAGTATTAGAAAAGACGAGTCCAGCTCCAGCGTACACGACAGATGACGCAACTACTAGCGCATGCATGGCGTGAGGCTCCAGCGTCAGGTCAACATGTAACGTCATAAGCCCGGAGGACGGCGGACGGCACCGACGTCGTGGTCCTCCCGACGTCATGGTGCTGGCCGTCTCGCTCGGGTCCTGGAACACAACGTTCTCATCGTATCGATCAGGGCAACACCTCTGAAATGTCTAGCCTGATCGATACTGGTAGCACAGTTTGGATTCCAATGCAGTGTTGTGAACAGATCATTGACTGTGAATTGCAGGGATTTGGCGGCTGGGTTCAGGTTCCCGGAAGGCTTCAACCACACCACGAGTCCTTGAACCCAAACTTGTTTTTCTTCTTCTATAAAAGCCTATTCTTATCTTACAAGAAAAGTTAGTGATAGCGGTTTTCCTAAAATTCCTACTAAAACTTCTTTGCTAAAAACCAATCACGCATCGTTCTTATCAAAACGACTACTAAATGTCTTCAGCTCCAGCTCATATAGGCTCTGTATATGAAGTTATGAACACTAAAATCCGGGAAATAGATTTTTTTTTTTCAAAACAATCTGAGTTTTGAATGCTTGCAATGTTTCATCATGAAATGAAATTTATGGAGTTTGTGAGAAAGAATAAAATAAAATTAGCACTGCAAAATGTTCTTGAGAATAACTTTTTTGAAGCACTGAATTTATTTTCTTTGCCGCATCGCGCTCGCGCATGAATGTCATTCTGTGATGAAACTTTGCAAGAAATCAGAACATTACCCAAAAAGGCTTTCGCCCCGCTTTATATATAAAGCAACGATCAACAACATCCTGATAAAAACGCACACCACCACAACACATGCACACACTCAAGGTAGGATGCATAGGGGCTAAGCGCAACAACAACTACCCCTAGCACTACCGCGAGGAGATGAGGTCGCATACGACGAACCGAGGGCTCCAAGGCGGCGCCTTTAGGAAGGATACGGCACCGGCGCGCCGCCACCGCCTGATCCAAGGATCGGAGTCTCCCCTGGAGCCGCACGATGGGCAATGAGAGCCACGACGACACCTTCAAGAAGGGAACGAGCTACGCCGCCACTGGTCCGTCCGAAGATACAACAGGTTTTCACGCTGGCCAACACTCATCACCCGAGACCCGTCGCCCCGGCATCCAAGACCAAGACACCACCTCACCCGAGACCCGTCGCTACCCCAACCAAAGAGATGACAGGAAAGGTCTCACCTTTCGCACCCCTGAGCGGCCCCCAGAGCCGAGACACAATAGGCCGGCCAAAACTGGCGTCCGTCAACCCGTCCTGCAACACAGGGTGCGAGACAAGGTCGGTCCTGCTGCACCGTGCGCAAGACGAGCTCGGTCATGCCGCACCGTGTGCAAGACGAGCTCGGTCCTGCCGCACAGGGCGCGAGACGAGTGATGGCCTGCTGCTGGGGGAAGGCCAACTCTTCGACGAAAGTAACAACCGGACCACAAGGAGAGGGGATCGGAGGCCGACACAAGCCACCTACGGACGAGCCAACACCGGAACCTGCTAGCTGTCTCCGCACCTGACCTGCCAAGCTGCCATGGAACCATCCATAGCCAGAGCAGCAACCGTCTACCACGCCACTGGCTCCCCCACCCAGAGGCCATGGAGGAGCCACCCGGCCGCACCCCAAGCCAACTACAACCCGCGCTATCCAACAGGAAGAGCAAAATCCCTCGGCTGGACAAGCACTCACCACCACACAGTACCAGCCGCCACAACCCCCCGCTGCCCCGCACGGGAGGCCATGACCAGGACGTCGCCGACCAGCAACACACGGAAGCTCAGGCGAGCTCCCTCCACCCCCCTGCGCCGCCAGTTGCCTCCCAGGCGCTAGATTCGGGCGGATCTGGCTGGACACCTGCCCGCGCGCTGCCACCCGTGTTGGATCACCCAACAGCCGTTGCACCACCACCGTTGCCCAGATCACTGCTTCGCCGCCACCAGACTACCGCATCGGCGCCCCGCACCACCGGTGCCGTGTCGCTGGGCCCTGCCGAAGCCTAGTGCGTCCACCCGAGAGCTCTGCCCCG
>NC_041381.1:8872366-8881230 GCF_002162155.2 Triticum dicoccoides
CGCTGATCAGGCTTTGCCCGTCAACGCCTGCCGGCGGCAGCGGGGGAGGGAGGAAGGAGGAAGGGCACGAGATGTGCAGCGGCTAGGGTTCCCTCCCCGTCGCTCCAAATCAGAACATTTACCCTATACGAAAGCATCTTCGGCAGTTTCCATTTCTCCTAAAATTAACAGATTTAGGAAAAGTTGCCGAATATATAACACGCACCAACAACTTTCTTATACACAAAATATTTTAGGTGATCACCTCAAAATACTCCATTTGCCCCTGTAAGAAAATTGATGTTAGTGGGAGCCAACCGCCAGACAGTTCACTGTTTCGCACACCATTGCCACAGCTAGTGATCCCGCCGTCCATGTTGCGCCCTCACCCCGCTTTGTTGATGGTCGCCAGAGCTCATGGAAAGTTACGTGAGCATGGAAAGTTGCGGCAGCATGAAAAGTTCTGATCCGTTCTGATTTTTTTCATTGTGTGAGAGATGTGGCGAAAATAAACTGGTGGGGTGGTGGGAGGGGAGACGAAAAAGCCAGACCAAAAAAAGCAGACGAAAGTAGGAGATGAAAAAAAAAACGTGGAGGCTATCCTATCAAGTGAGACATTAGGAGTAGAGATTGTCACATGTGTTTTCATTATCCCTCTGAGCTGCCGAGTCTAGTGTGTTTTCGGCCTGCTTCTAAGTTACCGAACTATGAGATATGCTCACACGGATATGCTCTTTTGTGCACCGGTAGTAAGTCGTCGTGCTCGGGTTCGATAGGGTATGGTTTTAGAGCAGCCCATGGTGGGCACAGTGCAACGATGTCTTGGTTATGGTACTGTGACTATGCAACTGGTGAGCACAGGCAGTGTCTATGGTTTTGTTACACCAGGCCTTGAAGCTTTATTTTTGGCACAATTTACTCACGATGTTAAGACCATATGGATGAGGATTTCTGTGGCCCAGGCTCATGTGCTCTTTTTAATTAAAAAATTTGATGTATCAAATGGACCAAGTGCCATTTTTTCCTTGTGCCATGATGATGTCAAGACTGCTAGCTCCTTGCAAGAGAAGAGAACACTGAAGAGTAGAAAGAAGAAGAAAACAGCTATTTTATTCGGAACCGATGTGCATTTGAACAACATCATTTATTTACTATTAATAATGTCCCATTTTGTGCAAGTTCCTTTGTTATGATACATTGATCTCGAAAGGAAGCCAAAGTTGGCTAAAATGAGTCAATATCCATTTCATGCGTCTTGCATGATGTAATAAGCTTGGAAAAGTGTCTGCTCTTATTTCCTAGTCTAGTGATGGTAAAAATGACCAGAAGTTGTATGGCATGCATACTAAGTTCTACTACATGAAGGTTGGTTATTTTGGAACATTCATGACGTTCAACCACTCAATCATTTAGAAACTGCTATACATTCTTTTAAGTGTGAGTTCCCTTCAACCACATATGATACTTTACTGTAAAGATATTGGAAGCTAACCACGCAAGTAGAATGGTCACATAATTATTTAGTGCACTCATGATAAGGTGACATGACAAACGATTCCTGAATGGCCTTCTCAACACATATTGCATGCTCACAATATATTTGTTTCACAAGAACAGCTAGCAAAGATTAGAGGTGTGTACAAGTCTTATATATACCCCTTCCTTATTATGTGAAAGTGAGTGCTATGAATTCATATTTTTTTCCTTGCGTCTTTAGCTTATCTACATCTAAAGTATTGGAGGAAAACAAAAATGTGAGAGTTAAGGAGATGAAGGGAGAAGGAGCTGAAAAACCACCAGCATTCTCGTGTCTTTCTTAGTCCACTTGAAGTACGATTACCACTCTATGGGTATGCTGATGGAACTCGAACTAGGAGCCATAGTGACCTTTGTAGCTCTCGGAAGAACACTCACCGTACAATCTGTACACTTCTGGGCATATGATTCCATAACCTATGATTGAAGCAAGGGGTTGCCAAAGGTCTAGCTGTGTCTTGTCGGCATGACAACGTCAAGAAGGATGAGATTTAGCAAACGTTGGAGCAATGTTTGTGTCATGCCCGTGCCCTCTACCACCTCCACAATGGTCAACGGGATCCCAGTCCATGGGAACAAGGAGGACTGAGATACGAACGACAAAGGGCCGAACAGCAAGAGAGAGACAATGGAGAAGTTGGCCATAATAAGTTCATATAGTGCACTGGGTGTATAGCCTCGAGGATCCCACTTGTAAGAGAGAGTGTGTGTTATCAAAAGGGACAGATGCATCTCACCTACTCTGTAACGAATTAACTGAACTCTCACATACCCTGTTTTGCATCTCACCCTCTTCCATTGTTCTTCTCATCCCCTACTCCAAAATTATCCGCTCTGATATGTCATTCTTGTACCACCACTAGCAGGGCATCACAGTTTGACAGTGGCAATCATCATAATTTTTCTCTTTATCATCACTCGGAAACAATATACGTAGATGCAAATCCGTGACAGAATGGATATTTTCTATATCATTACTAAAATGGCATGAGTTAAGAAGGGGCCCTTTTACTTCTTTACTTCTCACTTTGTGTGCACTCTGATGTTTGACGTTGCGGACTTCAGTTATGGTAGACTAGATATTTAGTTGGAAGAAAAATAGATAAACTCGATGCTGGTAATAAAAGACTTCTGATCCTAATCATAATCTTGTTAAGCAGTCGAAGGATGTTCTTGATATCCGAGAGTCCCTATCGCTGTGAAGAAGATAGAAGCCTAACGAATAAATTTTGATTTCGTGCACCTGAAGCAAATGTTTTTCTCTCCTTATGCTTTGATGACATAAAGACTGATAGGTCCTTGCAAAAGCAGATGTAAGCGTCTATTTCTTCAACGCAAAAGCAAACGTTTTGTTTCTCTGGATTTCATCCGCCTAGGCTCGTGTGCTATTTTTATTAATAAAAGAAGAGTAAATAGCATAAAACTACTACAATTCAGGCTAGGGTTTGAAAAAATTACCGGATTTATTTTTTTCGCTGATAACTACCTAGTCCGAGGGTGGCTGTTTCAAAAAACCCAAATCACCATGGGTTACAAAATTGATCCAGTTTTGAGCCATAGTGATTTGGGTTTTTTGAAATAGCCGACCCCGGACTTGGTAGTTATCAGCGAAAAAAATAAATCTGGTAGCTTTTTGGAACCCTAGCCTGAATTGTACTAGTTTTATGCTATTTACTCACAAAAGAATCATGCAACAAATAGAGGAAATGCTTTTTCTTGAGGCTTAAATGATAATAAGATTTCCATGGATTTTGTACAGCAACAGTTACGTACTATTAGTAATTCTTACTTTTGTGCCTCACTTCCTTGAATGTTTTCTTCTAGGTTTCTTTGCTATTGATATTCTGATTGAAAGGGAGCCAAAAACTTATCTTAATTTTCATTTCATTCATCTTTCATAATGCAAGAATGGACATGGTAATCTCTTCATTTCTACTTCCCACTCACGTGATGGTGAGCATGTCCAAAACTAACATGACATGCATATTAAGTTCTACTAAATGAAGGCTGCTTAGTTACTCTGGATCATTCATGATTAACCTGTTTGTAAATGCAGTTTTCGTTCAACCAGTCAATCATTCAGGAACTTCTCTCCATTCCTTCATTCGTTGGAAGTGAATTCGTGGGAAGTGAATGGTAAGTAAACATGCATGTAGAATGATCCAGAGTAACCAACCCCTTGTAGTTCAAAGCAAGATCATATCATTCTGCAGTTTATTCCACACATATACCATCCATGCTCAGACTAATTTTTTTTTGTCTTTCTAAAAAGACCTAACAAAGACCAGAGATATGTAGAAGTCTTGTATATATATTCATGCCTTAGGATGTCAAACTGAGCGTGATATGGATTCAGATTTGTTTACCTGTTTAGCTTTAGTCCATCTAAAATATTGGAGGACAAGAAAAAATGTCACAGTCAAGGAGATGAAGGGAGAATATGCTAATAAGCACAATTGTCTGTGTAGGTTTGTCCAACAATTGCCGGCAATGTGCGCTACACAGTAGCAAAAGTGATACTAGATGAATGATGGTTTTCGGCGGAACATGAGATCGCTTTATTACTTTGGTACTATTACATTCACTTTTGGGCATCAATATTTAATGTATCACCTATATCGTTAAGCTCCCAAGGGTGAAATCGCCCAGGAGCGATTCAGCGTTGGATCTGCTTGGCTGCCCTCGATTTTAACCCGGTCGTCCGCTGGGTGGGTTGTGCGCAATGTTTTGGATTTCGTTTTTGTTTTTTACCGACCTGGCTGAAATGGCCGAAATTCGACATTTCAGGAATTTTTCGGAAAATTCCAGACAAAAAGAGCAAAAGGAATTAAAATTAGGAGCGAAAAATGGGACGAAAGTTGGACGAAAAATAACCGAAGTATGCTAATTCTTTTGAAATTAAGTAGAACAAGACTATATCACATAAATTGTGGCCACACTCGATGTTGTTGGCGCCACCGCCGACTCAGTCAACACCCAACTGCAGCCTCGACCCTCATGTGACCGCGATCCACGTGTCCTATTTGATGCAGGAAGGGGAAGTGGCAGGCACCAGCTAGATAGCAGTGGCATACAGACTAATTTGAATTGGACTGAGCATTCAGCATTGCAGTGGATTGAGACCACTAATATGAGTTTGAGTCATTGATCTTTAGTTGGTTGAACCGGGAGTGAACATTCACAATTGCACCCTTTGGCTTGATATATACACGCTCTATTTCTAAATATAAGACACTGAACTGCCGAAATGTCTTACATTTAAGAAAAAAAGTAGGAGTAGTAGATAGCTGCAGAATCCAACCCTGACATTGCCTGCTGAGAATTAACAAGTGTCTAATGAGAAGTCTTAACGACACGTTTTATATGGGAGCACATGTGATGAGGCTGAACCTTATTCTGCACGCCTCTCATTTCATACTCAGCTGAATGTTGGATAGATTTTCCATATGTGGTTTGTTACTTTCTTCAACAAGGGTGCATGTTGTTAAATTCGAATACATTCCTAACCAAACCAAACAAGACTCGCATGCATGCTGTCTGGATCTCTTGCTTTCAGCTGAATCAAGATACTATTATAAGAGTTTCTATCATATCGATCACCGTTGCAGATGGTGCATGATCATTCTGCTCTTTTGCATAGTCGATAGTCTGTCACTGATATGTATGTATAGATACATGATGGCGGAGCTAGGAAAACTGAATGAGAAAGGACCGAGTGATATTAAGACTTGTTGGGAGGGCCAGTTCATCAGAATACACCAATTTAGCAGCAAAAGAAATCACTGTTTATACTTATACTAGGCTTAAATCAGCGGCATTAGGGGAGGTCTATGAGTGAGCGCTCCATATTCGTTAATTTTGAGAATCCCGGAACTTCTTTCTAAAATCATTAAAAAGACTACGTTTGAGAATATTTTTAAAATTTTGGAAATTTTAAAATCCGTGAACCACTATATAAATTAAAGATAATTTTGAAAATTAAAAAAATTATGTACATTTATAATTTTAGGGAGCATTTTTTAAACTTGTGAAGCCTTTGGCTGATTCCAGTGCTTGTAGTCGTCGCTAGATGATCTACGGACATGGATGTAGTTTTTGTTATTTCTGTGTTCTTTTTACTCCCATGGCATGCTTAATACTAGATCGGAAGTTTTCTCGAAAAAAATAAAAAATATCTGACCGGGCAAAAGAAAACCCGTAAAAAACGAGGAAAAAACGTAGGCGATGAAAACCGAGTAATGGTCATCAAATTCGAACTAGGCTCCATTTTTGTCAGGCTCAGCCGACGCTTCGCTGATGCGCATCTTTCTCTCCCCTCCTCGTCCTCTTCACCGGCCTTACCACCTCGTTCTGCACTCGCCCGCCAACACAGCCGCTCCTGAATCCGACCGTCTCCATCCGTCTGTCCGTCCAGAGCTTTAGTCTCCACCTCACCTCCAGCGTCCTCGAAGCCCCCGTTCCCCATCCCGCCTCCCCTCACCCCCGTCACTGCTCAAGGTTGGCACCCACCCATTCCCCTTCCTTCCCTCGGCTTATACTGGGGCTGGGGAACCTAGGGGTACACATGGTCGGTTGGATCTAGAGACAAACATGATGTAGTGTCACTACTAGGAAAAGGCCTACTAATGGCGCACCACATAGAATTGCGCCATTAGTAACAATTTTTTTTCAATTTTTTTTACAATTTTTTTTAAATTTTTTTAATTTTTTTTCTTAATCTCAGTTCACTATGGCTTAATCTCAGGTCAAATCGCACTCCCTGGTAAAACTTCCTGATAGGTCACCCATCCTCACACTACTCCAGCCCAAGCACGCTTAACTTCAGAGTTCTATCCAACCCCAGCAACAGCTCACTTCACAGGCACTTGTTGATATATCTAGCATATCAATCCTGTTATACCTTGTTAATGTCTAGGACTTTGTTCATGTTCATGACTATGATGAAATTTTGAAAAATATTTCAAACTTCCCGGTCATATTACGTATCATTTTAAAAAAAAAATCAAAACCAATTTTTTTTCTGTTACTAGTGGCGCACCACATACACGGTGCGCCACTAGTAAGTTTGAAATATTTTGAATTTTTTTGCCTCTAGATCTTGAAAGCCCCGTAACTTTTTTTCTGTTTGGTTTTTGAGGATTTTGAAAATGTTTAACGGGGTTCCCCGAGTTAAATTTGGGAATTTTATTATGCAATGTACTTTCATAATAAAGAAATGTTAATCGGCTTTCAAATACCTTGCTTAATACCTCCGCACGGATGATATGATGTTCTTCCAGGGAGCTGAAAAGATAGCTAAAATGAACCGTTCTCTTGTTTCACGTGCCTTCCATGATGCAATACATTTGGAATGATGGTACATGTGTGAGAACTATCATACCACTAAGATCTTTGACCGTGTCATTGGACGCTAACCAAAACATGCAAGTAGAATGATCACCTGATTCTGTAGTCTAGTCACATGATAAAATACACATTTTTGGAATGACTTGCTCAACACATATCCCATGCTCACAATTGATTTATTCATACTAAAAGACAAGAGATGTATAGAAGTCCTATATATACTCCACGGTCTTGGGATGTCAACATGAGAGTGATATGAATTCAGATTTGCTCCATCTCTATCCATCTTAAGTTCATCTAAAATATTGGAGGAAAACAAATACATGTATCTTCTCATTTCTAAATGATCCAACCATCTTGCTCTTCGGAGTTGTCGGCGTCATGTTGTCAAACCATCCATTTCGCAAGAGGGTAGACAGTCTAGGGTGAGTGCTCGGCATCGACTGAGTCGAGTCGAGCATCGCTGAGTCACATCCCAGGCCGCACCGAGAAGATCTGATTTGGATTTGGTTTCCTTCTGGTCATTTGGGTCTGTGCAACATGGGTCGGTAGCAGTTTAGTCTTCCCGTTTGCTTGTCCCATTTTTGTTGTACCCCGGTGAAAGTGAGTGTGATATGAATTCATATTTTTTTTCCATTGTGTCTTTAGCTTATTTACATCTAAAATATTGGAGGGAAACAAAAATATGAGAGTTAAGGAGGTGAAGGGAAAAGGAGATGAAAATCACTAGCATCGTTGTCTTGCTTAGTCCACTTGAAGTCAAATTACCACTAGACATGGTATGTGGAAGTAGGAACCTCATTGACCTTTGTAGCTCTCTGATGAACACCCAATATACAATCAGTACACCTCCGGGCAGATGTTTATAGAAGCTTTGTTTGAAGCAACAGGCTACCAAAGGTCTAACTGTGTCTTGTACAGAATGACAAAGCCTAAAATTGAAAACTATGCCGGAAAAGGCTTTCGCCCCGCTTTATATATAAAGCCAACCGCCCAAACCACAAACAGGATACAAGAGTCTAGCCACATGCATGTCACAGGTTTAGTAGAAGTTGGGATATATATTCATATTTTTGAGAGACTTTGGAAACTGTTATTGTTATCTGCTTGGATACTAATGGTGCTCCGGCAGTGCTACATAATTACTCCCTCCGTTCCAAAATAGATGACAGTAGTACAAATTTGGGTTATCTATTTTGAAACGGAGGGAGTACTTGGGAGATGTCGGCCACATTGCCAAACCATCCATTTTGTAAGAGGAATTAGAGCTTTAACTTGTTGAGGAACTTTACAGCACTCTGATGTCTTTGCATTGATGATCCATCATCTCCTTCAACACTTGCAAGGTCTGCTATTGGCTTGATTGAACACCGATGACCCTATTTCTTCGTCAGATATTTATAATGCAAATTTAATCTATCTCCTCTTCGACACTTTTCAGGTTCAGTAGAAGCTGGGATGTATACTCACACTTCAAAGCTGGGTTGTCGCTTTGCTAAGAAGACATTTAGCCTTACAACTTGTTGAGGAAACTGTGATTTTCTCTGTTTGAATACTTATTTTTGGGACGGAGGGAGTAGATCTGATCCCTGATCGATGGTTGCTCTGCAATTTATTGTACAGCTGAACTGAACCGTAGTGCTCTCTATCGAGAATTGTTGGGGGCTGCAGTATAGTCGCCTCGCTGAATTACATCCCAGGCTGAGACTATCTGATCTGGATTTGGTTTGCTGCAGAGAATCGTCTGGATCAGCCGTTTAGTCTTCCCTTTCCTGATGTCATGTTTCCCGTAGCCCACTAGTGCTCTCTGTAGATATATCTGAATAACTAGCACCACATTTCCTCTAAAGATGGTTTCCACTTGGCTAGCTAGGGGAATACTGGAGCCTGCTGAAGGATTTGCTTTGCTGCTGGTCCTTCAGGTGTGTACAACAGGGCTCAACAGTTTAGTCTTCCTAAATGCTCACAGTCATAGTTTATTTATTTATTTCCTAAAGAGGAGT
>NC_041381.1:8881566-8886800 GCF_002162155.2 Triticum dicoccoides
GCGACTCACACCAACCACCATAATCCTCAGGCGCCGCCGCCGGCCACCCACCACCTCCATTGACCCACCACCTCCACCCCCTTCATCCATGGCCCGCCAACGGTGCCTCCTCCCACCTCCCTCCGTCGCCGGCCAGATGGGCTGCGCCACGCCTCTAGGGCTGCCCCGAGCCATGCTCCGGCAAGCACCGGATCCCGAGCGGCCATCCCCCTGGCGTCCCGCTCCTCTTCCTCTGCCCCAGCGATCCCAACCTTCCTCCACGCCGCCGGCAACCACGGCCTCCTCCGCATGACCAACGCTCCGGCATCTGCTCCTCCTTGCGCCACCACCACCCCACCGTCGGCGCCCCACTCTAGCCCCGACGCGTCGCCCCCGACCGAAACTAATGGATCGAGTGACCACGGCCATGGATCCATGGATCCCGCACCGGATCCCCGCCGGATCCGAGCTCTTCTCCACCACCATGCGCCACGCCGCCCAACCCCTCCCCCGGTGCTCCCCAACGACCACCTCCTCCGCCCACGGAGAGCACGACGGTGGAGCGGCTCGAGATGGCCTAAGTGGTGTGCAGCTCGCAAAAGCTTTTGTTGTAGTCCACCGGCGTCGTCCGCCCCCGATCCAATCCACATCGACCACCCCTGCCGTGACTCCCTCTCCTGTTCCTCCTCCTCCTACGGTCCCAGGTGAGACCCTCCCTGTTTGACTTCACCTGCCGTGGAGCGTGCCTGCAACGGCAGCCCAACACTATGCCCCAACGGCCTCCTGCAAGCACGACGAGTGCATCTGGGTGCCCTCCTTCCATGGCGCATCCCCACAGCGATGGCGAACCGTGCTGGTGCAGTTTTCCCCTGCTCCTCGAAGTGGTACAGTCGCCGTCATGCTGCAGTGCAGTTCCTCATCATACAATTTGAGCCGCGGCATGCAATGTAGACGGGGGTGCATTGACGAACGCTTGGCGCAGAGGAGACATCGTGTTGCTCCACCGCAACTGATTCACCACCAGCCACTTCTCTTTTACCACGATTCGGCGCCACGACGACGCCCGTGCTCGCCGTCACCCACATGTAGTCCACACATCGTGTGCGGGCGGGGCTTTCGTCAACTGCTTGCAGCTCGTTCGGCTCAGTATCGTGCGTAGCGGCCATGGGTGTGTAGTTCGCCTGTATTTTTGCAAGACAAGACAAAGATAAAGTGCACTGCACATGTTTGTTGAGCCTAAAAAACCCTGAATTGCACATCTAGGTTTCTAGAGAAAAAAGTGCAGTGCACTGGTCTCAAGCGGTAGTCCATTTTTTTTCACTTTTGAGGTTCACTGCTCACATTCCGGGCAGCTTGCTATATTTTTGTTTTATTTTGGGGTTGTTCATACAGAAAGGAAATATTCAGTTTATAATTGTTTGAAGAAATCTCATGTAGTTTATTGTATGAAGACTTGTCGTTTGCTATGTAAAAAGACAAGGAAAACAAGCAATGCAGTACACTAACCTCAAGAGTGCGGTCCGAATGCATTAGTAAAAAAAAAGTTAAGAATTAAAAAACCAAATGCAGTTCTCTTGCCTTATCATGTAATTCGAAAACATTAGAAAAATCTTGTTTTAGAAGTTCACTCCATGTGGTTCGTTTACGCTCACTTGAAGCACGGATCACTTCCTCGTCTTCAAAAATCCAAGTCCCACAAAAAAAGAAACCATGCAGTCCGCTAGCCCGTCCGATGCAGTGCGGTTTTCCGTCTAAAAACAGTGTGGTTTTCTTTCTAGTCTTCAAAAATTCACGTCCCGTAAAAAAGAAATCATGCACTCCGCTAGTCCATCTGATGCAGTGCGGTTTTCAGTCTAAAGGCAGTACGGTATTCTTCCTCGTCTTAAAAAATTTACGTCCCACGAAAAAGAAACCACGCAGTTCTCTTACCCGTGTGATACAGTGCGGTTTTTCGTTCGTTGCAGTGCGGTTTTCAGTGGGATGAAGTATCCACGTCGATTTGGGTGTCGCGAAAAACAGAGTGTCCGCATTTTAGTAATTTGAAAACTGCTCTTAAACCGTAATGAATTAGAGAGAGTGTTCTACATGAAAGAGTTGCATATCGTCGATATCTTTGCAACGGCGTATCGTTTGAATCATTCCGACCAGCGGTTTGCAAAAATTTCATGAAAAACGGCCGCTGCCTCTCGAAGTTAGCCGCACGATTTTCAAAATTAACTAAAAATTGTAAGGAATCTCAAAACTATTTCAACATATGAAAGTTGCGCCTTGTCCGTAGCTTTCCAACGGCGTATCATATGTCTCGTTTCGATAAATGGTTAGAAAACAGAAGCAAAAACAGTACCGAAAATTTCAAAAAAATTGAAAAACAGAGTTCCACGATTTAGTTAATTTGAAACTGCTCTTAAACCGTAATGAATTAGAGAAAGATTTATATATGAAAAAGATGCGCCTCGACGATATCTATCCAACGGCGTATCATTTGCTTCGTTCCGATAAGCAGTTTAGGAAAAAACGCGAAAAAACACTCGCTGCCACTCGTCATCCGCCGCACTATTTTCAAAACTGTTCTTAAACCGTGTGGAATCTCGGAAAGTGTTCAACATGTCGAAGTTGCGCCTAATCCATAGCTTTTCAATGGTATATTACACGCCTCATTCCGATAAACGGTTAAAAAATTAGAGCGAAAACAGTACCGAAAAAATAACGCGTGCAGTTTTTTCCGACGAGAAGTTCATTAGTCTCTATTGCAGTGCTCGTCGTTAAAATGATGCAGTGCGCTTCTGTTGAGCGTGCAGTGCCGAAGTGGTGTGCAGAATAGTTATTTTGCTAATATTAGCATAATAGACCGTCTATATATATATGATGTCAAAGTGAATGTGATATGTTACCAGATTTGCTTTCTCTCTTTATCCAGCTGCAGTCTATCTAAAATATTGGAGGATGGGAGATAGCTACGAAGGGAGCGCTTGCCCGCTCCCGCGACTAGGTAGCTATGGTTCCGCCCCTTCCCCTCCCGCCGCCGCCGGCCGCCGGCCTCGCGCCCCGCCTCCGTCCCCTTCCTCCCTCCCCCTCCCCCCGTCCAGATCCGCCTCGCGCCGCCTCCCCGGGAGGTGGCCGGGGTGGAGCTCGAGCTCCTCTCCAGCGGGCCCCCTCCTCCCCCGTCTCCCCCCGCCACCGCCGTCGGTCGCCACCGGCGCTGGCCTGGGTGGTACCGGCGGCGGCGGGCCTTCTCGTCCCCGCGCGCGCGTGCTCCCTTCCTGGGGCAGGGAGGCGGCGGCGGTGCAGCTCGGCTTGGCTACGGTCCGGCTTCCCTGCGGTGGCGGCCGGCAGCAGGCGTGGTGTCGGCGCCGCTCCTTGGCGGCGGGACGACGTGGTGGTGCCGGGTGGCTGTCATCGCGACCCTGGCCCAGATCTAGGCCCGGCAGGCCCCATCTGGGTCCTAGCGGGCTGGCCCCCCGGCGTGGCCTCGTTGTCTGCGACGCGGTGAAGAGGAGGAGCGGCTCGGATTTGGGGCATCGGCGTCGACGGCGTGCCAGCAGCAGCCCGAGGACGGGAGCTATACAGGACCACGAGGGCTCGGCCGAGGGTGAGGGCCCACAGGCCTGGTGTGCTCCTGCTATTACGTCGCGGACGGCTACCGTCACGGACGGTGGAGGTGGGGCCCTCCCGCGTGCCGACGGTGCTGATGCCCTAGTCCCGGCTTTGATTCTTCGTCGTGCTGTCCTCACTTCGCGGTCCCGTTGTGAGACGGCGTGGGGGCCTCACGACCGCGTTGGCGTAGGGTGGTGGTTGGTTTGGTGGCTAGATCCGGAGCGCCCGAGGTGCGGGCTGGGATCGAGGGAAACCCCTGTCGGCGAGGCCGACACCGGCGCGGTGGCGCCTGTGGGTGCCACCTGACCTTTTGGGAGGGTGTCGGGAGCTACCCTTCCTTTCGCCTCGTCGTGTACCAGGGAAAACCCTTGGCAGCAGCGTCGTCATCGTCGCGATCCTTCTTGGAAGTGTTGATAGGTGCCGGCGCTTCGGAGTCTTGGAGCCTAGTGGAAGATCCCGGTGGGCGCAGAGATCGCGAGGCTTCTTCGTTTTTGTTGGTCCGCCGTTGTCGACATTTATTTCTTTTGCTCTTTCTCTGTCATTTTTTTTGGGCGTCAAATCCATCTCCCAATGTTTGTTTTTAGTGGTACGAGTCCATCAGCCCCACCAATCCTTTGGCACGGCCCTCCTGTCACACTCCATCGCCCCTGAAGCTTTGGTGGCGTCCATTCTCCGGTGCGAGCTCGAGGCAAACCTTGTGCCGTGACTCTCTGTTGTAGGGGCTGCCTAGCGCGCGTCCCTGCAGGCTATGCTCACGACAGTGCGCCTCTCCGGTGAATCGGATGCTCGCTGCCTGCTACGTTGCGCCAGAAAGCAAGCCCCCCTACGGTCCTCGGACCTCTATGGGCTCTGCCCTTTCGGCGGCGTCTTGGCCCACGTCACTCCCTTCCTCTGGGAAAGCCAAGCAACATCATGAGTGTGCTATTTAGGTTGGCTCCTCACCTAGGCGGGGATCCACACTCGCGACTTACTGCCCGAAAAGATGATCGTTGAAGAGCATGAGGCTGAGTGTGACATCTGCCGTGCTTACCATTAGGTCTTCCACTGTCTATTTGTAGCCTCCTTCTGGCGATCCATCGGCGTCCACGTCTGGCTCTTGTGTCATTGTGACGAGCACCTGTAGATGTCCGCATTTTCTGTTTCCGATGGGTCTCAACACTCTCCCCCTCTTTACCTTGGTGTAAACTTTTGAGGTCTGCTTTCTGTTGAAATATTATATACTAAGGTAGGGTATCTCTTCCGTCCCAGTGACATTTCAAAAAAAACTTTGCCAAGCCGGATCTCCTGTGTACGCCACCATACAGCCTTGCAACTGGAAGCGGATCCTCTAACATTAAGAAGGAAAGTCACGATGCTACGGTGTTAGCCTAGTGGAAAACAGCGAAGGAAAGTTAGAGACTGTTAGTAGGTACTTAGCATGTTGTTTACTGCTGATATTTACTGTAGATATAAATAATTTAAAATTAATTTTATTTCATTATCATCTTATTTGCATGTAATTAATATAAATGTACATAGTAGATCATCAATTTGCAAATTAATTTAAGTCGTTTTAGCCTTAATCATATGGATAGAAAGAAGAAAAGTTAGGATAATGTAGTTTCTTTAACTTGCCTTCTCAATGTTAGGGGATCCGGTTCCCTTGCAACGACCACGGAATC
>NC_041381.1:8887213-8893874 GCF_002162155.2 Triticum dicoccoides
CTTAATCATATGGATAGAAAGAAGAAAAGTTAGGATAATGTAGTTTCTCTAACTTGCCTTCTCAATGTTAGGGGATCCGGTTCCGTATGTCAAAATTACAAGTAAACTTGACGAGATTGTGAGCCTCAAAATCGTGATTTCTACCCTCATGCACAAAGTTACAGAAAAGAAAACTCGATCTAAGGGCTATTATTTCGTGTATAATAGCTGCATGAGGCCCCCTTGTCCCCATGTTAATGTCATTAACGACTCCCTGGCAATCTGAAGGCTGGATCACTGCAATTTGTTTGAGTTCTGCAATGAAGTTGTTCACAAACGCTATGGTCTACTGCGGGCTTTGAAAAAAATCCCTCGTAAATAGCTTTCCGCCTTGCATACCATAGTACCAATGCCTCATTCCATGAACCTGTTGCTGGTGACAGTAGCTCTGCCACCTTCGTCGGTGGGTTTGGCATGAGTGACGTGATCGGTCTCGGTATAGTCTCTTTTGGAATCCAATTATCTGTCCAGATATCCGTAGTCTGGCCATGACCAATCCGGCGTATGACCCCTTGCTTCAGCACATCCATGGCGCGTCAAATCTGGATGGGCAGGATCCTAGTTCACCCTCAAGTATCGTGCTCTCCGGGAAATAAGCCGCCTTGAGAATTCTTGTGCTCAAGGTGGGCAAAAATCTCCATGCCTGCCTTGGTCAATGGCCGTAGTTAGCTGTGGGTACTTAATTAGGTAGTCCTTTAAGGCCCAAAAACTTCCAGTCTATAATCATAAGCCCGGCCCAGCCCACCCACACTTTGCCAGTGTGCATCTCCTCTTCGCGAAATCACTAATTAAGGAGTACTCGTTTCAAAGAACACTCCACTTTCCCGGGTCATGACAAGTGGTGCACATGCAGCGCGCCACTTGTCGCAACCCGGGAGTTTTCTTTTTTCGTAGATTCATTTATTCAAAATGTTTTATCTCCCAAACCGTGCGTCCAAATCTCGAACCGTTTTCACCATTGGATTCTTTGCGCCGAGATCTTCAAAACTATATCCCATGTTGATAGGTTTTGACAAACTTTTCTTTTCACGGAAAAAATCGGACGAAAAAAACCGGGCGAAAAAACCGAACCGGTAGCACGATTTTTTCCCTTTCCAAAAAAGGCACGTCCGTGACTCTCGCGAAAACACAACCGTGCCTCTCGTGGAAGCAAAACCGTGACTATCGTGGAAGGAAAAAATAAATAGAAAATACGATTTTTTTTCGTTTCCGAGAGGCACGGCCGTGACTCTCGCGAAAGCACAACCGTGCCTCTCGCGAAAGCAAAACCGTGACTCTCGCGAAAGAAAACAAACACGTATTTTTTTCCTTTCCGAGAGGCACGGCCGTGACTCTCGCGAAATCACAACCGTGCCTCTAGCGGAAGCAAAACCGTGACTCTCACGAAAGAAAAAAAACAGAAAACACGTTTTGTTTTTCCCTTCCCGAGAGGCACGGCCGTGACTCTCGCGAAAGCACAACCGTGCCTCTCGCGGAAGCAAAACCGTGACTCTCGCGAAAGGAAAAAAAACAGAAAATGCGTTTTGTTTTTCCCTCACCGAGAGGCACGGCCGTGACTCTCGCGAAAGCACAACCGTGCCTCTCGCGGAAGCAAAACCGTGACTCTCGGAAAAGAAAAGAAAAACAAAAAACATGTTATTTTCACGCAATTTTTTTTCGGTTTTTTTATCGAAAGCTAAGAAAGACCGGGGAAAAACCAAAACATCAAAAAAAAACAACGAAAAAAATCATCTAATAAGCCCATAACAATGTTGTGGTAACTAGATGGACCATCAACATGTTTCTTAAAATTTCCAAACGCAGTTTTCCAACGCTTGTAACCATCTAGCGTAAATACATCATTGCCAAATCTAGCCGCTTGTGATGGATTCTTGAAAAGAAAACAAGGGAAACAAAAGGCAGCCTCCTTTTTCACACTATATTCCAACCAATCAAACTTATCTAGCCATTGTGGTTGAAAGGATCTCCAAATTTTACCGTCCAATACCACTTCAAATTTATGCCCGGTAGCTTTGTTTCTTTGTTCAACAAATAAGCTCTTCTCACTTCACTTTGAATTTCAGGGGCATAATCTTCTATTGGTATTCGATCAGCCAGATCACTAAAAATCTGACTTGGATGGAATTCTAGTATATGATGCTTTGGTGGTTGGTTTGTGCTCTCATGAGTTGGGGGATTGGTACTCTCATTTGCATGGTGATTAGTGCTCTCATCAACATCGGTTGAGGGATTAGTGCTCTCATTTGTTGGAGTAGGATGAATTATGTTCTCAATAGGGGCTGATTGAACAACAACATCAACTGGAGGAGCATTGGGTTCGAAAACAACAAGGGGAGCATTTGAATTGCTTGCAAACCAGCTGTGCAAAATTCTTTTTCTCTTCATTTCTACAAATAAGAATGACGATTAGTACTGGGTTAATTTTATATACACATCTAGCTACATTGGTCCTCTTCTCTAGTACTTGAACAGGTTAACTAACCATTGTTAACAACTAGCTACCATTAGTTCATTAGTATGAATTACTAGCCAAAATAGGAAACCAATTAGCTAGCTACAAATAACTACATAGTACAGACCTACAGACTACAGAGCAATACAACCTTCAGGTTCAGCCGTTCAGGAGCTGTCGAGTAGAGCAGCAAGCAACAGTCGGATGGTGCGGCAGCTCGGATGGCCCAGGCGCCCAGCGACCAACTAAGCCCCCTTCCTATAATCTACGGCCACGGTGGGGAGGGCACGGGTCAGATGGAGATGCACTCTGGCGCCGTTTTGAGGAGGGGAAAGCGACCAGATTAGGGAAGAGCAGTCCGGGCGCCAATTTGGGGAGGTGGGCCGGCGGCGGCGGTGCGAATGAGAGATCTGGCGACCGGCGGCGACACGAAGGAGGGGTCCGGCGACCAGCGGCGGCTAGGGCACCTACGCAGAATGGAGCAGCTCGGGTGGGAGAAGCGAGCAACTGCACGAGATGGTGGAAGGAGCGTTGAGTGGGTGGGCTGGAAAGGGATATTTAGTGGGTGGGCTGGGCCTTGAAGTTTGAAACTAGTACTAAAAAGATTTTGGCATCGCTGGAGGGCAGGATCAAGCCTATTTAAGCCTATTGCCGTTAGTGTTCTTTATCTTTCCCTCATTGTTGGCCCGAACATGGAAAGTGAAGAGAGGATTTTTTGCATTGAGCTCCGTAAACACCTCCATAGTTTTTCTGACATCATCGTCCTCTTGTTCACGACCCAATTTGCATTAGAGAGTCCTCAGTGACCGTTTCATGAAAGGGACATTCTCCATCAACCCGAAAAAGCTTCCAGTTCTGTTATACACTTCCCCAATGTTGATGTTGTTCTGCCTAAGTTCCTTCACCATATGTTGCTTTAGCAGTGGAATGTTATTGTTTGAGGTCTATGGATAGAACTGACTTTGTGTTCATTTGAGTAATGAACATAATTAGGAGTCAAAAGTATACGTAGAGCATACAAGGAGATTTTTTGGTTTAAAGGTTATTGCTTAGCCAATCACCTGACTGAGACATTACAGCAGTTTTCCATTCTTGAAAAGACAATTGCATGCAGTGGATGTCAGGGCAAATCTGTTGTATCTCGTGAACATTTGCTGCGCTCTCCTCCAACCAAACACAATGTTTCTATTCACTCTGTTCATAGCTACTCCTTACTAGGAAAGAGATCTAGAACTAAACATGCAAGTCAAACAGTCACATGATTCTGTAGTGTACACACGTGGTACAAATGATGTGACGAGTGTTTCCTAGATGGCTTGCTCACACCTATCACATGATTCTGTAGTGGACTTTGATTTCAGAAGAAGAGATGTATGGGAGGCCTATATATACCCTCTGCCCTAGGATACCTACTTAAGTGAGTAGGATATGCATACTAATTTGTCCATCTCTTTATCCAGCTTCAAAGGATGTGAGATAGTGGAGGAAAACAAAAATATTGTGTTGCTTCACTGTGGAGGGCATCAGCCAAGGTCGTCTGCACCTGCAACTAGAGCTTCGCTTCTTGCTTTACCTACGGTCAATAGAACAAAAATTTCATGAGACGAGCCTCCCCCTGTATTTGCTGCACTTCAGTCAAAGAAAATCAGCCATTCTGACGTCAAAGGGTGTTCTGGGAAGTAAATACTGAAGATCCTTAAACATTGAAGTCTTCCAAAATATTGAAAAGGCGGTGGTGATCTCATCAGGAACAACGATAGGTACATATATATAAATATGGTACAAAAAATATCTATTCGGATTTTTATTACTATAAGCTAAATAAATGAATAAATGACAGGTTGACGACCATCTCCATATTGGACTGAAAATACTTCAGCATGGTTAAATCTGTACAGGTGGACAATATGAGATCCTTCAAAAGATGGTAATCTTTTGTATGTAAGAATTCTGGAGCTCTTGTTCAACGACGGAGCGCTGCCGGATTACTACTTCAGAACGTGTGGATACCTTGGAAAGGTCGTCTACTCCACACACACTAGTTAAAGCGCTGCCGAATTTAGCTGCTAACTCTACTCCACACACTAGTTAAAGCAATGAGTACACTGTAGAAGGAATTTCCTCTAGTACATATATTGTCGTATTTTTCATATAAAAAGTCTAAACAATTAATTATTCTATGGTCTACACGAGTAGACCAGTACAAGACAACTCCACCGGAAACAAATAAGACGAATCTGAAAATAATACTACCTCTATGATATCCATAATAAAACTAGCCAAGCATAGCGCGCAAACAAACTAACTAGCTCATGATCAGGCCGGGCGGCGTGGATGAATCAATCAGTTGGAGTTGCCGTGCGTCGGCGGCTTCTTCGAGTCGCAGGTGGATGGATCGGTTATGCACTTGAGCAGCACCGCCTGCGCGCTGGTGCATGCCGCGGCGTCCGGCTTCGGCCCCAAGCACGCATAAGCCCATTTGTCGAACTTGTCCAGCACGCAAAAGTACCTGTTAGGACCCTCGAGGCCGGCAGTTACTTTTTCCATCGACGCCACGATGCCGGCCACGGACTGCTCCAACGACGTCTCCATGGCGATGGTCGGCGGTGTTGCTGCGTTCTCCATGGCGACGAGACGGGGGTCCAGCCAGGGCGTGAAACGTTCTCTCGATGTCGATGTTGATGTGGCCTGGAGGACTCGATGGTTTTCCAATGGACGGACGTGCTTGCTCTTGTATTTATACATGCTCACGTACGTACGCGCTGATACGAGTACGTAGTTGACTTCGGCTCCAACTAGGATTGGATTTGTGTTGGTTTCGGAGTCTACCTTTTTCTCATGACCTACTATCCCTCGATTTTAATTAAGGCGCGGACAAGGCAACAAACTCTCAAATCGGTTGTTGTAGTACAAATCTGCTTACAACAGTACAAGGCAGGGACGTACGTTATTATACACATAGGATTTGATTTATATCTAGACTTGAGCCCTACGTTATTAGCTGCATGTATATAAACGAAAGTGTCCTCAGCTGAGCTCGGTAATCGGTATATAAACAGTAAAATCCGAAAAATAGATACCCTTTAAAAATCTGCCAATGTTTTTAATACTTGCAAAGTTTCATCATGAACTGACATTCTTTGAAGTTGTGAATAAAAAATCAGCACCACAAAATTCTTTTGAAAATAACTTTTTCAGCGCATGGAATTTGTTTTATTTTTTGCCACGTCGCGCACGAATTTCATTCCGTGATCAAATTTCGCAAGATATCAAAACATTACCAGTTTATTTGAATTTAGTAAATGTTTTCTAAAAAAACCTTATTTATTTGAATTTATTTTTCATTTTCTCGGATTCTACTGTTCACCCAAGCTCATTGAAGCTCAAGCTCAGGTAATCCGCATCTGTATATAAAAGCATCTTCAACAGCTTCCCTTTCTCCCAAAATTACAAATTTTAGGAAAAGTTCCCAAAAGAACACCGACACACCAGCAACTTCTTAATACTCAAAACAATTTAGGTGATCACCTACAAACACCTCGTTTTCCCATATATAACATAATTGATTTTGGCGGGAGCCCCACATCCGTCGATCGCCGCTGTCCGTGTTGGGCCCTCGTCCTGCTGGGTTGCTGGTCGCTGGAGCTCCACCGACGTTTTTCGTGGAACAGAGAGAGGGTGTGTGTGAGAGAGAGAGAGTACCCACTGACAGGTGGGCCACATATGCCAGACTTATTACAGGCAACTTGTATAAGGGAGCTATTACACCAATACATGCACTACTAGGAAAAGGGCTATAGATGAGATGGGTACTAATGACGCACCTGTGAGGTAGTGCACCACTACTATATACTAATGGCGTATCATTTATTGATGCGCCATTAGTGTGGAAGGCACTAATGGCACACCAGACACATGGTGCGCCACTAGTAATATTTTTTTTTCACTTTTCCATACATACTAATGGCGCATCCGAGCGAAGTGCGCCATTACTAGTTCTAACTAGTAATGGCGCACTGGACACAGAGTGCGTCATTAGAATATATACTTTTTTTTTGCAAAACTTCTAATGGTACCAGGGTCAACCCCCGCTCCATCGGCCGCCGCCGCCGACCGCACCCTCCACCGACCCCCCGTCCCACTGCACCCTCCCCCGCTCCACCGGCCGCC
>NC_041381.1:8894372-8895015 GCF_002162155.2 Triticum dicoccoides
CCCTCCCCGGCCCGCTCCACCGTCACAAATGAATGCAACTAAAATTGCAAAAAAAAATTGATGATATTTTTTCATATTCATAAATATTTTCAAATAACAAATTTGATGATATTTTTTCAAATAACAGATTCACCGTACGCCGCCGCCGCCCACGCGCCCCTGCCGCCTCCCTCTCCCCTTCCTCCGTCCGCCGCAGCCGCCCACGCGCCCCCGCCTCCGCCGCCTCCGCCGCCCATGCGCCGCCTCCCGCCCGAGCCCCGCCTCCTCCTCGAGCGCCGCCTCCCTCGCCTCCTTCCCTAACTCTCGGAGCCGCCGGAGACTTGGTGCCTCGGCGCCGCCTCCACGTCCACCAGGGAGAGGAGGCCCCACGTCCACCAGGACAGGAGGCCCGCGACCTCCCCGCCTCCCCCAAGCTCGCCGTCTCCGCCCTCCGTCGTCTCCGCTCCGGCCACCACCTCATCGTGGTCAGATAATCTTATTCTCCTCTCTTCCTCCTCTCCTCCCTCCCGCCCCCTCCCCCTGACTGACTCGACACCCCTGGCCTTCGCGCGCAGTTCACCGTCTCAGATCTCCGACTGCATCGCCTCCCGCGGCGGCAACATCCACAACGTCGACGTCTTCGTCCCCGACGATGCCCCCGTCT
>NC_041381.1:8895025-8899950 GCF_002162155.2 Triticum dicoccoides
AATGATCTGCTAGTGATGTTGGTACCCCCGGCCCGCACCCTCCCCCTCTCCCCCGCACCCTCCCCCACTCCACCGTCGCCGATGACCCACCGCACCCTCCACTCCACCTTTTTCATATTCATAAATATTTTCAAATAACAAATTTGAACATATTTTTTAAAAAAATTATTATTGTTTTTATAAAAAATATATTACTGTTATGATTTAAACAAGTTTAAAGATATTTAAACACAAATAAATATCAAACAACATTTTAAATGCATAAAAATAAAAATTGGGGAGCTTGGGAATCAAACCTAGGACCTCCTAGTGTGTGTGCTGCGTGCTGACCAGTTGGGCTAGTGGGCGGGTTCTGGTGTAGATTGGGTTAGGTGGAATATAACCTGAGGGCTTGAACTGTAATAAAAAAACATACTAATGGCGGACCGCTGCGGGGTGCCCCATTAGTAATCTCCCCCTAGCTAATTCCACCCTCTCCCTCGCCAGATCCCTTCGTTCCTCTCCCTCGCCAGATCCACCCGCTACCCCGATCGACCCCCGCCGCCGCCCCGACCCCCGCCGGACTCCACCCTCGCCGCCCCCGCGCCCCCACCACTGCAGCTTCCCCGCGCCGCCGCCCCAGCATGTACATCCCCTCCCTCCCTTCCCCCTAGCTTCTCCTCCTCCTCCTCTCACCGCTCGTGCCTTCTTCTGCTCAGAAGGTCAAGAAGGCGGCCCCTTCCTCCGGATCGCCGCCCACCGCCTCCTCGACGCCGTCGCCCGAGAAGGCCGTGTCGGCGCCCCCCGCCGCCCTCGCACTGGACTCGCCGTCCGCGCCTATGCCCTACGAGGCGCACCACCGGCCGACCATGTCCCAGACGTCCCCGTCCCCGCCGCCCTCGGACTACGCGCCGCCCCCGCCGCCCTAGCCCAAGCCGGAGCCCAGGCTATCCAAGCTCGAGGTATCCCCCTTTTTCTTCTCTCTAAATTTTCAAACTGTATTTAGTTTTTGCCCTAAATGAAATTTGACAGTGGAGTACTGTCCAAATTGTATCCACTGTCCAAACTGCATCTAAGAACCCATGGTTGTGCTTATTTCTGAAGATGGGATGAACTATGACCTCCTGATCACAGAAAAAAACTTGTATAGCTGATTGATTTCTTTCTGAAGACGGAATGAACTATGACCTAATGGTCGCAGAAACACATTTTGCATCTGATAGGTTTCCTCTCTCGTTGCCCCAGTGAGGACCATGATGATCATGGCACTGGAAAATATTTATTGCTTAATTCCCTATTGCAATTTTTCTGTGAAAATAATGACATGTTAAGCCGTTAAGGCCTGACTGTTAATTTACAACCTTGTTCGGTGTTATATTGGATGGCAAATTTGTACAGGTTAGTCGGTTGTGCTTCGCCCTGAAATTGCAATGTTAAGTGTACTGTTGAGTTCAGTCAAGTGTACTTCTTGAATAAACCATGCTTATTTTTGTAGCATATTACTGATACAAATGTTTCTGCCAAAAAAGAAGCTGTGTTGATCCTTGATAAACTGAAATATCATTTTCCTTTCATCTTGCAATTTTTTGTTTGCTTGGCGCACGTGTACAATTTAATTGGTCACACTTCACCCTGAATTAATCATTTTGAGACAGAGGGAGTATGTTACAAGTGTAGTGACGAGGTCAGTCATGTAAACTGTTGTACCAGAATGATGAAACATTGCATCACAGATCTTTGGAGCAGACTAGTGCTCTTGGAATGCTAATCGCGCTTAGGAGAAATACTTAAGATTATTTCCCCCACAATGCATAGCAATTGTCTGCCAGCAGTCATGTGGCTTCACATTGCTGGCATCGGTTGTGTTGTGTCACGTGGCCCAGATACAAGTGTCTCTTTGCTTTGAATGTGCCGATGAAGTAGATAAAGATAGGCTTTCTGCATTTTGTCACATTTGCTTCGAGTAGATAGGCTTTGCGCATTTCGTGTTGTGATAGGTATGTGGTGGCCGTTGTTGCACTTGTTGGATGTACGCAATTATGTTGGTCTCATGTGTCATGTGTAACGTTCCTCTAGTGAATTGGGCAGTTGTATTGTACTAGTGTGTCTCTTCCTGCCAATATGAATGTTGTTGAATAAGAAAAATAAAATTTGCTATTTTCTGTTGATTCTTTCTGGCCAGTTCATTCATCATTTAGGGCTTGATGTATGGAGGCTTGTCTACTTGCTGCTAATACAACATAATATTTGATATGAGCAGGGTGAACAACCTTCAGGTCCCGGGAATCTACTCAAGGCTGCAGACACTTCTTGTCTCACTTCTTTTATCATCGGTATAATATACATATTAAGGAGTTTCTATAAGTTCATTGTTCTTATAAGCATCAGGACTTTTTTTAATGGAAATTTACAGTATGTTTGAGGGTCAACATTAAGCAATGTTTGCTGTCAAACAAATTAAGAATCTTTTTAATTTATGTATTTACTAATTTTTTTATTTTACTGATCAAGATGGTGTATTTGAGCTCGAGAGCATAGAATCCACGTCCTGAACTCCTGATTTGTCCCTCTATGCGTGGTGTGCATATACTATTTGCCTATTTGGTAAAAAAAACAGTTTAGTTGCCTATTTGGTATGCTTGTCATGTCACTTGTAGTACAAGCTTAGTTAGGAGTACTCCATCTAGTAGTAATTAATTTGTGTGGCTGTGGAAGTCACTTGCTTTGGCATAGTAATGTTTTTTTTCAGTATTATTTTGTGGTGGTGTGGGTAGCAAGGTGCGTGCTACTTGTGATCTTCTGAAATGTCGACCGATTGGGGACTTCATTACGCGGGGATAATGATTTTGCAGGTACCCCGAGAGGCCCTTGAGTTTGCCGGAATGTCGATTAACTTCCGTTCCGGCAAATTCGGGTACTCCATATGTCCTATTTTCAGCAAAGCTCATGCTAAAATTTTCCGTGAATTTTAGCATGACTTTACTAAAAATAGGACATATGGGGTACTTGAGATAATGCATGGGCCGGGGTATCTTAGTACATAGGTGCTAGGTGCTCCCATCTTCTGTGTCATTGTTACCTTAATTTATAGTCCAGTACAATTGGCCTTTCAGTATAGCCTATTATCATGCATGTTTTATGATCTGTTGTAAGGGTACTAATTGGTCTCTTCTGCTGCTTATCAGAGATGGGGGGAAGCAGCCACCGTCGCTCTGCGACACCGCAGTACGAGTTGGATGCTTCCGAGTTCTTCAGTATCATACTTGGGACTTCAGTATCATCCATGACGCAGGTATATAAAACGAGAGATCTCCCCTTCACCCATCTCATTATGATATCTGTTGTTTGCTACATCACTCATTATCCCAGACTGCAGAGGCTGCCTGACAGCTTTATGAACATGATGGGTGAAGATCCGCCAAATAATGTGAAGCTGCGACAGGCCAGCAGCGGGTTTCGCAGGCAGTGGGATGTGGAGTTGTTGATCAAGGAGGGCCACATGTACTTGTCTCGTGGGTGGGAGAAGTTCTACCGTGCCTACGACCTGCGGCTGGGGTACTTCCTTCTCTTCAGGTACGACGACGCCGCCACCATGCTCATCGTGAAGGTGTTCAATGCGACTATGTGTCGCATGCTCTACGCTGACGATGATGATGCCGGTACGTTCTGCCTCTTCTTATTTATCTACATTTGGCTTTGTCTCACATCGATTGTTAATGGTCATTGTTGCATTTGGACATGTAATGGGAGCAGCAGCAGCGACTATGGCTGTAGCAAAAGCAACACCGATTCTGGCTTTAGCGAAACAAGCAGCAATTCTGGCAGCAGCATAGACAACATGGGCTGATCCGTACTGGAGTGCGGGAGAAGAGGAGCAGAATGGGGATGAGGAGTTGCAAGATGACGATGGCATCAGGCTGAGGATGACCTAGCGCTGGTGGTGGCTGACCATGGGCAAGAGATGGTGGTGGCTGACCAAGGGCAAGAGATGGTGGTGGCTGACCATGGGCAAGAGATGGTGGTGGCTGACCATGGGCAAGAGATGGAGGTGGCTGAGGATGACCTAGCGATGGTCGTGCCCGTCCTGCCTGAAGGTGGCCTCACGATGGTGGTGGTGCCTGACAATGACCACGCACCGGTGGTGGCGCCGGTGATCCCACAGCTGGGCGACATGACCACGCCAATTGTGGTAGAAGACTACATCCCACTGCCTCCACCGCCTCGCCGCTCTTGGCGCATCAGACTGAGGAAGGAGAAGGAGAAGAACAATGAGAACTGAACTATGTCAGGTATGTCAGATCTCCAAAATGATATATATATATATACTTAGTTACCTATGTTATCTCTAATATGCTTAGTTTCCTATAGGTTAGCTTTATTTTACCTAAGTTGGCTCTAATATGCTAACTTAGAGCTTATATGCTTAGTTTCCTATATGTTAGCTCCAAAATAACTTATGTAGCACAAAATAATCAAGTTTACATAATAAGCTTATAGTCTTTTTCTTATTCTTTTCTTTTTCAAAATGACATAGGTTAGCTTCATTTTACCTATGTTGGCTCTAATATGCTAACTTAGAGCTTATATGCTTAGTTTCCTATAGGTTAGCTCCAAAATAACTTATGTTAGCACAAAATGATCAAGTTTACATAATAAGCTTATAGTCTTCTTCTTATTCTTCTTCTTTTCCAAAATGACATAGGTTAGCTTCATTTTACCTAAGTTGGCTCCAAAATTCTTCTTCTTCTTCTTCTAGTATTCTTCTAGTCTTCTTCTTCTTCTTCTTCTTCTTCTTCTAACTTCTTGTTTATCATTTTGCAGATTTGATTTAATTCACGGAAGCTTGCATGGATGGAGTGCTTCTTTTCCATTTGTGTTTTTATTTTGTATCAATGTGAAACTTTTGTGAATTGATGGATAACGGTGTTGGATGAACAATGTGAAAC
>NC_041381.1:8900635-8901797 GCF_002162155.2 Triticum dicoccoides
GTTGGCTATGTATCAATGTTGGCTATGTATGTATATATGATGGAACTTGTGTGTTGGCTATGATTGTTATATGGATGCTTGTTGTATATATATATGTTGGCTATGGTTGTTATATGGAACTATGTGTTGGCTATGTGTTGGCTATGTATGTATATCTATATGTGAAATAGTGACCTGAAATTAAGAAGAAACCAAAAAAAAATTGTTACTAATGGCACACTACCATATGGTGCGCCATTAGTATAGCAGACACTAGTGGCGCAGTGTAGGCAAAACTAATGGCGCACTGCACGGTGCGCCATTAGTATACCAGATACTAATGACGCACCAGCGGTGCGCCATTAGTAAAAAATACTAGTGGCGTGATATTAATGGCGCACCAGTAATACGCCATTAGTAGGCAAAACCGGTGCGCCATTAGTAGGCCTTTTCCTAGTAGTGATGAGGAAACCGAGGTTGAATTTTATAAAGAAAATACCGAGGCCAACTTGCTACAATCGTTGGTAATAAATGAACACAAAGATATAATACTCTTTCCTTACAACTTCAAGTGAGTGTTACTGTCTTGTGGCATATTCGGTTTCCCTTATTAGTCCAGGTTATAGTAATGTAATATTGATGAGTTATGCATGTGTGCGCAGCTACCACTATATTCTCCTAGAGATTAAGCTTGAGAAGGGAGTAGTAACTGTCTTAGACTCCAAACGAAAAGATCCCAAGGAGTATGCGGACATGACTGAAATGCTCGAGAAGTAAGTTAAATCGATCATTATCCACCATATCAGCAACTTTGTTCATTTCTGATATCAAGTAATTGTTTTCTTTGTATGGCAGGGTTGGAGAAAATTCACCAAAAAAGCTCTGGGACTGCCGAAGAAGCTGCAATTCAGACACCCGAAAGTAAGTACTATATAGTAGCATATTCGACGCATCTCCTAGTGATTCAAGTGCTAGTTTCATCAATATTGAGTGCTTGCTAATTATCAGTTTGATTGACCTCTATTTCTTGTAAAGTGGTTGTGGCAGGAACAAGGGAATGATTTCTGTGGATACTACATTTGCGAGTCCATCCGCCACACGACCTGTGAGCGGGGCTACTCCGACAAACAATATGAAGTGCGTAAATAACAATATTCACAATTTTATTTTATTACCATCATTT
>NC_041381.1:8902173-8907363 GCF_002162155.2 Triticum dicoccoides
GGATGCGGGATGAACTCCTAGCACCAGATCGCCTGCGAGCAATTCAAGAGGAATTGGCGGCATTCTTTCTTGACCACGTGATCGCTGAAGACGGAGAATACTATGTGGACCACACGTCCGTATGTTAGGAGATTATATTTGTAAAAGATAATTATTGTATATATGTAGCCGGTAGTGTCGGATAGATATACGAGAACTTGTGGTTCGACCAATCTCTCGAAGAAGGAGAGGTGGTCGATATCACTTCTCTCTGTATGCATATATGTTCATGACGATCTTCTGTTTGCTTACTAGCTAGCTAGCGTGTCTAGCTAGTCCTCTCTATACGTATGTATAGTACGTAGCGTCGACCAAGCACGGACAAAAGAGAGGACACTTCTCTCTATTAATTAGCTAGCTAATACAATATATGAAACATCTAAATTAACCCCCCAAAACCCCCACCCCCCCTCCCCTTTTTAAAAAAACAAAAACCCCAGCCACAGAAATGCTGACGCGTGGATGTCTATTGGTCCCGGTTGGTGCCACCAACCGGGACCAAAGACCCTCCTGCCTGGGCTCAGCGGACAGGCCACGTGGAGGCCCATCTGTCCCGGTTCTGGATTGAACCGGGACTAAAGGGTCAGGGCATTAGTACCGACCCTTTAGTCCCGGTTCATGAACCGGGACTAAAGGCCCTCACCAACCGGGTCTATAGGCCCTTTTTCTACTAGTGTTCTATTCCATTTTTTTAAAATCTGTTGCTACTGATCTAGCCTTATACCTATCTGGTCCCATCAAAATTTCTTTTCATATTATCTACCCATTTCTAATCTTTGATTGCCATATGTTTTTATCTTTTCATTAGTGCTTCATTCCCATGATCCATGGCTAACTACCAATCCTTATAAACTAACGCCACTTCAAGAATTTTTGGCTCACCTTTGGTTTGTTGATCACCTCGCTTACCCATAACGAATTGACCATCATTGAGTTGTTTGGGCTGGAAGACACTATTTTGGGAGCGTGTACGCCCCATTGCCGCACTTTGTGTTGTGGCACAGAAGATCTGGAGCCATGCAAGTTGCTCAGCTCAGAAGATTTCGAGCCAACCTTTAGTGATTGCGAGTGATCCTTTTGATTCTTACCTTTGTTGTTGAATTTGGCCCTTTGACTTATTTACTATGATAGTTTAATAATCAATTAATTAATAGGAAGATAACAAATTTACTTTGCCTTCTCTGGTTATTTTGACTTCCTTGTTCATATCATAGTATTAGTTGAGGGACGATATTAACAAGAAGATAGCATAAATATAGAGATGAATTTAGCTGATAACTAGTGACAATAACATGATGTTTTCTCCAGCATATCTAATTCTTTTATTTGCTATATATACATTGTGGTATTTGGAATTTTGGATCATATGGGCCAAGAGTTTTTTTTTCCCATTTTAGTTGCAATGGTTGTGGAGAAGTGTCATGTTCAGCAACCAATTGCTAGATAACATGCAAGTCATTCTGTTCTGATTCTCAAGAGGCATTGATCAATTGTTAGATGTTAATAAGAAAAAATGACATGTTTGTCCAGTCTACTGAGAAAATTTGCGCCGTACAGCGCAAGAGTTATCCAGTATTGACTTGTGTATGAACTTACTCTCCAAATCATACAGAGGAAATTCAACATTTAGACTGATGCCCAACACTTAGTTGCTCTTTGGAAGGCCCATGATTTCGAAAGATCTTAAGTGGGTAGTATTCTTCATGATATCACTAGTAGAAAACAGGGCTACCGTTCGGCCCTGGCCAGCCCATTAGTCCTGGTTCTTCAAGAACCGGGACCAATAGGGGGTATTAGACCCGGTTCGTGAGCCCAGGGGGCCGGCCGGGGCCTCGTGGGCATTGGTCCCGGTTCGTGTGGAACCATTTGTCCCAGTTCGAGCCATGAACCGGGACCAATGGTCCTCGCTGCTGGCCCACAACCATTGGTCCCGGTTCGTGGCTTGAACCGGGACAGAAGGGTTGGCTTTAGTCCCGGTTCATGCCACGAACCGGGACAAATAACTTGCCTACATATACCCACCGCCGCGGCAGAGCACTCCACAGTGCTCTGTTTTTGTCAAGCCGGCGAGGGGAGGGCATTTGGGTGCTCTAGTTCACCTCCTATGCACATGAGGTGTTTGATGAAATGTCCGAGCCACACTAGTTAAGCTTTCTCCTCTCGAAACTCGACCTCCGAGCTCCATTTTCAAAAAGAACTAGTAGCTACAGGTTAATGAAGAAAATGACTTCCTATTTTATATAGATTTTTTTGACGTGATAGATTAATTTTTGTTACATTCAAAAGAGTTTAAGAATTTTAAAAGGATGATGAATTTGTTCACCAATTTGGAAAATGTTCGTAGATTTAAAAAACCCTCATGAACTTGAAAAATTGTGCCTATTAAAAAAACGGATCTAAATATTTTACGGATTTGAAAAATCTTCAAAACATTTAAAAATATTCTAAAATTTTAAAATGTTGCATGAATTGTAAAAGGTTTAAAAATGTTCATGATTTTTTAAATAATGATGAATAAGAAGAAAGAAAAAAAAAACGAAAACGAAAAATATAGAACCAAAAGAGCCCGACAGAAAGCTTCTTCAAACTTTGAAAACATGTTTCCACATGAAGGTGGTTTTGGGCTAGCCTGTTTACTTCACTCGCTCGCTCCAACGTGTTGTACAAAAACACTGCCATTTGGCACCTTAAGCACCGGATACGTAATTTTGGTAAGGAGGTGCACCGGTCAAGAAAAGGAAGCAACAAAATGACTTACTCGTCGTCATGACCCACCTTGTGCACCCATATCAACTTGGCCCTCTCCTTGAGCAAGGTAATTAAGGCAGTGTATTTGTTTTGACATAGTACCTCTCTCTTTATTAACGTGCAATAATTGTTACATCGTTCAACAAGAGAGGATTTAGTTTCTCTAGAGAATGATCAAACCACTTATTTTTTGCGGGAAGAATGATCAGACCACTTGTAAGCAAGAGCTCATGACCATACGAGCAAGCTCGTGCGTCACTGAGCTGGCTTCCCTATTGTGTCAGTTATTTCCAAACAAATGTAATATTATAATGTTCAAGAATAGTGCAAGGAAAGTCGGAAGCATAGTGATAACAAAATCATCGAATGTTGCCGCGGCAAAGCCTGATGAACGGTCACCACTATTCACTGGTCTCAATGACATTCAGGTTGCCCGAGTTGTACACTGCAGTGTACGCACAACATGAATATAGAGTTGATTTAAGAAAAACATGAATGAATACAGAGTTTAGTTTTTTGTTTTTCTTTTGAGGGCAAATACAGAGTTTAGTTTAGAACGAGTCCACCCGCACTTTGCCAATCTGCATCTCCTCTTCACTGCCGAGGTCACCGAGGCCGGCCGGCCGCCGCCGCCGCCACCCTTCCTCTGAGGCTGGCCGGCCGGATCGACTCGTGCTGCGGCTGCTGTCAAGTCTCCCAAACTTACCACCACCACTGCTCGTCATCCGTCGATAGCGGCGGCGACCTCCGGCGTCAGCAGGACCAGCGGGGCGGCGGCGGGCAGCAACAACGGTGACGTCAGCCTCCAAGACCCCCATCCCGGCTCCCGGTCAAGGTAGGTACCCACTCGTTCCCCTTCACTTGCTGGCCCCAAATCTCCACCCTGTCCAAATCTGTTTCTGCATTTGCTAGAATTTGTTTTAGCTTTGACAATCTTGCTGTAACGGGGGCAATGTGAATCAAATGGTGGAATAGATTTACAGAACAGCTTGCAAAATAGAGTAAGTGGGATCAACTTGCAACTGGGTGCTGGTGCTGATGGCAATCAATGGCATGGTTGTGGTGCCACATGTTAGAAGTATATTTACGTTTAAGATAGAGATAGGAGATAGAAATAGGATAGGTTTAACTTGTCCTCTACTCCAAGTCTCCCTCCCTCCATTGTACCTCTATATATACCCCTACACGGGTCAGATCAATACAACACATTATTAGCCATCTCATATTTTCCACACCACACTTTGCAGCAAATGCATAAAGCAAATGCCATGACTGACGAGTATGGAAAATGATTCACTTTCTTCCTCAAGTTGGGTCAAGTGATTCTTCTTGTAATGGCAGTGCATCACTAATGATAAGATTAAATATTGTTCTCGTGATTGGCTTGAGAACAGAACTTGATCAGGCTGTACACAGCCGTTGTATACTCTAAACATTCAGACAAAATATATTCAGTATGTGCATTTTAGAGAGGAAAAAGAGAGAGAATGTAGGGATGAAATCCAAATGGATGGAGCCTTGAGATTACGCAATAGATTTACAGCACAACTTTTAAGTAAGTGCGGCCAACTGGGTGCTGATGCTGGCATGGCATTGGTAACACACTTGTGATGCGCAAAACAAATGTCATGACCATGAACCCCGTGTCATGATTGGCGAGAATGAAGAATGACTGAATGACCCACTTTCTTCCTCGTACTGGGTGACAAGCATGTGATTGCCCATGCGTTGCAGCAAACATACTTGCAATAAATTATCTTCCTACCTGCGACTGCGAGTGGACATTTTGTAATGGCGGTGCATGCTGTCTAAGATGGCTGTCGGTGACTCGGTGTGGCCATTTGAATATAATTTACTAAAGCCTGCATCGTGTCATGTGGGGCGCTGCGTACAGGCGCGGGTCGCGCGCCCAGGGGCAGCAGCCGACGGCCACAGCTGGCGAGGCATGATCGGGACAAGGAGTCCTGATCCTACGTTGGTTCCTAGAGTCCAGGAATAGTTAGTTTCCTAGTTTGTTAGGAGTCCAGGAGTAGTTAGTTTCCTTGTTTGTTAGAAGCCCATAAGGCCTTTATATATCCTGTAATCTGCACCCTTGGACGCAGGCAATAAATCATTATCTCCTACCTCCTCCTCTACTCCTAATCTCTTCTCCTGCACCATTGAGCAGTTAGGCAAAAACCCTAGCGCTCCTATCAACCGAGACTACGAACTACGTAGTCGAGGTCCTGCTGTCTTGGGCACCGAGGTCCTTGACAACTTGGTATCAGGTTCCAGGCGATCCTCTTCCTCGTCCGCGCTCCATCCGCAGCCCGCCGCCACCCCTGCGTCCGCGCCAAGCACACCTCCATCGCCACCATCCGCCGCCGCCTCGGTCACTTCCGGCATGGCAGAACCAACCACCGC
>NC_041381.1:8907799-8939996 GCF_002162155.2 Triticum dicoccoides
GATCGCCCGCCCCGGTTTCAGAAGATGGACTTCCCCAAGTTCGACGGCAAGTCAGATCCGCTCGCTTTCCTCAACAGATGCGAGTCCTTCTTCCATCAACAACGGATCGCCGAGGAGGAAAAAGTCTGGATGGCGTCCTACAACCTTGAGGGTTCTGCCCAGCTGTGGTACATGCAGGTCCAGCGTGACGAGGGCACTCCGCCGTGGCGCCGCTTCTCCGAGCTGCTCAACCTCCGCTTCGGGCCACCTCTACGCGCTAACCCGCTGGGCGAACTAATGGCGTGCAAGCGCACAACGTCCGTAGTCGACTTCCAGGAGCGGTTTGAGGCGCTCCTCCCCCGGGCAGGCATCTTATCAGAGACACAGAAGGTTCAGATCTTCACCGCGGGACTCCAGCCACCCCTCAGCCTCGACGTGGAAATCCACAACCCGCAGTCCCTCGCCATCGCCATGAGCCTCGCCCGCAAGTTGGAGCTGCGCGACCAGTGCGCGCTCACCTCCGCACCACCGGTGCGTTTTCAGCAGAAGGGCATCCTGCCGGCGCCCGTACCACGCCTCGCGCCCCCCGTACCGGCTCTACCAGCCGCACCCCCTGCACCTAGTCTGCCGGAAGGGCGCCCAATCAAACGCCTGTCACAGACAGAGATGGAGGAACGCCGTCGCCTGGGCCTATGCTTCAATTGTAATGAGAAGTTTGGCAGGGGCCACAACCGCGTCTGCCAGCGCATCTTCCTCCTCGACCTGGCGCCGGACGACGACGACGACACGGCCTCCGCCACCGCTGATGCCTCGCCGGCCGACCCTCGGATCTCGCTCCACGCGATCTCCGGCGTGCGCACGAGCGAGACCATGCAGATGCATGTCACCCTCGGGGGTGTCTCCCTCCTCGCCCTGATCGACTCAGGCTCCACCCACAACTTCATCGCTGAGGAGGCGGCCGCTCGTGCTACACTGCCATCCCCCACCACCGAGAAGATGCGTGTCACGGTGGCCAACGGCGAGCGTGTTCCGTGCCAAGGCGCATACCGCGCCGTCTCCTTCCGCATCGACCAGGAGGCGTTCTCGGAGGATTTCCTCGCCTTGCCGCTCGCAGGCTACGACGTCATCTTGGGCACGCAATGGCTGGCGACGCTTGGACCGATCCTGTGGGATTTCCGCGCCCTCTCCATGACGTTCTGGCGGAGGGGCCATCGGGTCTGCTGGCGCGGCCTTGCCGGACCGGACGGGCCAGCCCTGCAATCATGCAATGGCCGCGATTTCCTCGACGCCATCCTCACCGAGTTTGACGGCATCTTCGCCGAACCCTCCGGCGTACCACCACTCCGCAGCCGCGACCACAGCATCACCCTGCTGCCAGGCTCCGCCCCGGTGGCCGTCCGTCCGTATCGCTACCCGGCCGCGCACAAGGACGAGCTGGAGCGTCAGTGCGCCGCCATGCTCGCCCAGGGCATCATCCGAGCAAGTCGTTCCGCATTCTCATCGCCGGTACTGCTGGTCCGCAAGCCCGACGGGTCCTGGCGCTTCTGCATCGACTACCGCGCCCTGAACGCCATCACCATCAAGGATGCGTTTCCAATTCCGGTGGTGGACGAACTCCTCGACGAGCTCCGCGCTTGTGGTACTTGCCAGCGGTACAAGTCCGAGCACTTGCACCCCGCCGGTCTGCTGCTGCCACTGCCGGTGCCCACTGCCGTGTGGACTGACGTCGGCATCGATTTCGTAGAAGCGCTCCCTCGTGTGGGCGGGAAGTCTGTTATCCTCACCGTGGTGGATCGCTTCGGCAAGTACTGCCACTTTGTGGCGCTGGCCCACCCGTACACGGCGGAATCAGTGGCGCAGGTGTTCTTCGCTGAGATTGTGCGTCTCCATGGCGTCCCGCAGTCCATGGTCTCTGACTGCGACCCCGTCTTCACCTCGGCTTTTTGGCGGGAGCTCATGCGCCTCACCGGGACCAAGCTGCACATGACGACGGCGTTTCATCCACAGTCGGATGGCCAAACGGAGGCTGCTAACAAGATCATTGTGATGTATCTCCGTTGTCTCACCGGGGATCGTCCCAGGCAGTGGCTCCGATGGCTTCCCTGGGCCGAGTACATATACAACACCGCCTACCAGACATCAACCCAAGAAACTCCGTTCAAGCTTGTGTATGGCCGTGACCCTCCCACTATTCGCTCTTACGAGCCGGGCGATACACGGGTGGCCGCAGTGGCCAGGAGCATGGCGGAGTGCGACGAGTTACTCGCAGACGTCCGCTATCGTCTACAGCAGGCACAAGCGGTCTACAAGTCCTACTACGACAGACGCCATCGGGACATTCGGCATGACGTGGGCGATTGGGTCTGGCTTCGTCTTCGCCAGCGCGCCGCGTCCTCTCCCAACCTGCCAACCAGGGGCAAGCTCAAGCCACGCTTCTATGGGCCGTACCGCATTTCAGAGGTCGTCAACGACGTGGCCTACCGCCTTGAGCTTCCGGCACGCTCGCGCCTCCATGACGTGTTCCACGTGGGCCTCCTCAAGAAGTTCTTCGGCACGCCTCCAACTGCACCACCGGGATTGCCTCCGATCCACAACGGGGCGGCTGTTCCAAAACCGGAGCGCGTGACTCGTGCACGACTAGCACGCGGCGTTCGCCAGCTGCTCGTCCACTGGAAGGGTGAAGCAGCATCATCAGCTACATGGGAGGATCTTGACAGTTTTGTCGAGCGCTACCCCGCTTTTCAGCTCGAGGACGAGCTGCTCGTCGAGGGGGGGAGAGATGTCATGTGGGGCGCTGCGTACAGGCGCGGGTCGCGCGCCCAGGGGCAGCAGCCGACGGCCACAGCTGGCGAGGCATGATCGGGACAAGGAGTCCTGATCCTACGTTGGTTCCTAGAGTCCAGGAATAGTTAGTTTCCTAGTTTGTTAGGAGTCCAGGAGTAGTTAGTTTCCTTGTTTGTTAGAAGCCCATAAGGCCTTTATATATCCTGTAATCTGCACCCTTGGACGCAGGCAATAAATCATTATCTCCTACCTCCTCCTCTACTCCTAATCTCTTCTCCTGCACCATTGAGCAGTTAGGCAAAAACCCTAGCGCTCCTATCAACCGAGACTACGAACTACGTAGTCGAGGTCCTGCTGTCTTGGGCACCGAGGTCCTTGACACATCGCTAATGGCAAGATTAGATATTGTTAATGTGATTGGTTCGAGAACAGATCTCAGGCTGTATACGACCATTGTATATTGGAGAGCTCAAAAACTCTACTCTCTTTTTGCAGGCATATGAAATCTGTGGTTTTTCCTTAGCTGCTAAACAAACCTGAAAGGAGGGAATACAGTTCACTTGGAGGCCCACATGTGAGTGCGTGGAGCAATTAAGCCCTCCATTCATCCATCGGCATCCTCTTTTTCCAACACCACGTCTCCTCTGTCGCCAAGAAAACTGATTTCTTTGCCAACAGGCAATCCCCACAGCATCGTCTTTTCCAAAGGAAGAATCGAATCCGCAGCGACGGCACGTCTCCTCTGAATTCCCCATCATGGCGTCTCCTGAATGTGCTCTCCCGGATCATGTTCCCACCCATTCCCAAGCTTCGCCGCCTCCAGGTCTCCTGAATTTCTCACAAATCCCACGCATCCACGCCGCCACAGCTTCCCCGGACCAGACGCCGTCCTCTCTGGTGCCGACCAGGCTCTGGGGCTGCTGCTGCCGCCGCCGCTACAGCGCCGGAGCTACTCGGCGTCCACTTGCCGGTGTGGACAAGCTGGGCAAGCTCGTGAAGGCGCCCTGTTCATACGTTGTTCCAACGAATCAGGTAACTAGGTCTGCAAGATTGCATTTTGCTTTTGGTTCGTTTAAGCAAAATTGGATTTGGCTTGTGATTCATTCAAGCAAGAGTGGATTTTACTCTTGACTCGTTCAAGAACAGATCCTAATCATATACACATGTCTTGCTCGCATCATTGTCTTCTACATTGATTCTGCAGTGCACTTGTGTTGTGCGTGAGGTTTCCAATGGCGGAGCTGGTGGTCACCATGGCGATCCGGCCACTGGTGGCCATGCTGAGGGACAAGGCGTCCAGCTACCTGCTCGACCAGTATAATGTGATGGAGGGAATGGAGAAGCAGCACAGAATTCTCAAACGCAGGCTTCCTATCATCCTCGATGTCATCACCGACGCCGAGGAGCAGGCCATGGCAAACAGAGAAGGGGCGAAAGCATGGCTCCAGGAGCTCAAGACTGTGGCCTATGAAGCAAATGAAGTCTTTAACGAGTTCAAGTATGAAGCACACCGCCGTGCAGCAAAGAAGAATGGACACTACAGAAAGCTCGGCTTTGATGTGATAAAACTCTTCCCTACTCACAACCGTGTTGTGTTCCGTCAGAGAATGGGCAGCAAGCTTTGCAGGATTCTGGAGGATATCAATGTCCTCATTGCAGAGATGCATGACTTTGGGTTGAGGCAGACGTGGTCGGTGTCTAATCAGTTGGGCCAGACACCAGTGTCCAAGGAGTGGAGGCAGACGGATTATGTCATCATTGACCCACAAGAAATTGCCAGCAGATCCAGACACGAAGATAAGAGCAATATCAGTGACATACTTCTTGGTGAAGCGAGCAATGCAGATCTTGTAGTAGTTCCCATTGTTGGAATGGGGGGCCTTGGCAAGACCACATTAGCGCAACTAATATATAATGAACCTGAAATTCAGAAGCATTTCCAGTTGCTGCTTTGGGTATGTGTCTCTGATAATTTTGATGTGAACTCCCTGGCTAAGAGTATAGTTGAAGCATCTCCCAAGAAGAATGATGATACACATAAACCACCATTGGATAGACTTCAAAACCTGGTCAGTGGGCAGAGGTATCTCCTTGTACTGGATGATGTCTGGAACAGAGAGGTCCACAAGTGGGAAAGGCTAAAGGCTTGTCTTCATCACGGTGGCAGTGGTAGTGCAGTGTTGACAACAACCCGTGATAAACAAGTTGCTGAAATTATGGGTGCAGATAGAACCTACAATCTCAATGTTTTGAAGGATAACTTCATAAAGGAAATTATTGTGGATAGAGCATTCAGTTCAGAGAATGAAAAGCCTCCCGAGCTACTCAAGATGGTTGGTGAGATTGTGAAGAGATGTTGTGGCTCTCCTTTAGCTGCAACTGCACTGGGCTCTGTACTTCGTACCAAGACCAGCGTGGAAGAATGGGCGGCCGTATCATCTAGAAGCAGTATTTGCACTGAGGAAACAGGAATTTTGCCAATACTCAAGCTTAGCTACAATGATTTGCCAGCAGAAATGAAGCAGTGCTTTGCTTTCTGTGCCATATTTCCCAAAGATTACAAGATTAGTGTGGAGAAGCTTATCCAACTATGGATTGCAAATGGCTTTATCCCAGAACAGGAGGAAGCTAGTCTTGAAACCATTGGAAAACATATTTTCTGTGAGCTAGCATCAAGGTCATTCTTTTTGGACATAGAGGAATTTAAGGATGGCATGCAAAATAAACAGTATTGTTTTAGAACTACATGCAAAATTCATGATCTTATGCATGATATTGCAATGTCTGTTATGGGAAAGGAATGTGTCATTGCAGTTAAGGAACCAAGTCAAATTGAGTGGCTTTCGGATACTGCTCGGCATTTGTTCCTTTCATGTGAAGAAACAGAAGGTATTTTGAATAATGCTTTGGAGGAAAAAAAACCTGCCATTCAAACACTGATATGCGATAGTCCTATTCGAAGCTCATTGCAACATCTATTAAAATACAACAATTTGCATGCCTTGAAGCTCTGTTTGAGAACAGAATCATTTCTACTCGCAAAGTATCTGCATCACCTGAGGTACCTTGATCTCTCATACAGTGATATAGAAGCACTTCCTGAAGATATAAGTATTCTATATAACCTTCAAGTGTTGGACCTTTCCTACTGTTTTGATCTTGATCGACTTCCAAAGCAAATGAAGTATATGACTTCCCTCCGCCACCTCTACACTCATGGATGTCCGGAGTTGAAGAGCATGCCCCCAGGACTTGAAAATCTCACTAAGCTGCAGACACTCACAGTTTTTGTAGCAGGAGTTCCTGGCCCTGATTGCAGTGATGTTGTAGAGCTGCAGCATTTAAACCTTGGTGGTCATCTAGAGCTACGCCAGGTAGAGAATGTTAAAGAAGCAGAGGCAAAAGTGGCGAATCTTGGAAACAAGAAGTATCTCAGTGAACTGACATTAAGATGGACTGAGGTTGGCGACAGCAAGGTGCTCGACAAGTTCGAACCTCATGGTGGGCTGCAGGTTCTGAAGATATATTCCTATGGAGGAGAGTGCATGGGTATGTTGCAAAACATGGTTGAGATCCATCTTTTTCATTGTGAAAGATTGCGATTTTTGTTCAGATGCAGTACACTCTTCACTTTTTCAAAACTGAAGGTGCTTATGCTAGAACATTTGTTGGATTTTGAGAGATGGTGGGAAATAGATGAGAGGCAAGAAGAACAGACAATATTTCCTGTGCTTGAGAAGTTGTTTATTAGTCATTGTGGAAAGTTGGTAGCATTGCCTGAAGCACCATTGCTGCAAGGACCTTGTGGTGAAGGTGGTTATACATTGGTACGCTCAACATTTCCTGCCCTAAAGGTGCTCAAACTGAAAGACTTGGAGAGCTTTCAGAGATGGGATGCAGTCGAAGAGACTCAAGGAGAACAGATATTGTTTCCTTGGCTTGAGAAACTATTTGTAAAGGACTGCCCACAGCTGATAGATTTACCTGAAGCACCATTGCTTCAAGAACCATGTAGTGAAGGTGGTTATAGATTGGTACGGTCAGCATTTCCTGCCCTAAAGGTACTCAAAATGAAATGCTTGGGGAGCTTTCAGAGATGGGATGCAGTCGAAGGGCCATTGTTTCCTCAGCTTGAGAAACTATCAGTTGAGAATTGCCCAAAGATAAAAGATTTACCTGAAGCACCAAATCTCAGTGTATTAAAAATTGTAGATGGCAAACAAGAGATCTTCCACTGTGTAGACAAGTATTTGTCTTCATTGACCAATCTGACACTGATGCTAGAATACACTTCAATTCTACCTGTGGACAGCAAAGAGAAATGGAACCATAAATCCCCTCTTACAGTTGTGAAGATAGGATGCTGCAACTCATTCTTTGGACCAGGTGCACTAGAGCCGTGGGAGTATTTTGTACACCTCAAGAAGTTGGAAATTTATAGGTGCGACGTGCTCGTCCACTGGCCAGAGAAAGTGCTCCAAAGCTTGGTATCCTTAAGGACATTAGTGATTAGAAACTGCGAAAATCTGACTGGATATGCACAAGTTCCTCTTGAGCCATTGACATCCGAAAGGTGTGAACACCTGAGAGGTCTGGAGTCTCTTTGCTTAAGAAACTGCCCAAGTTTAGTAGAGATGTTCAACGTCCCGACATCTCTGAAGAAAATGGATATTAGATGGTGCATTAAGCTTGAGTCCATATTCAGCAAGCAGCAGGGCATGTCAGATTTAGTCCAAGGATCTTCTAGCAGTGAGGCAGTCATGCGTGCAGCTGTATCAGAGTTGTCCTCTTCACCCGTGAATCACTTTTTTCCATGCCTCGAAGATTTATATTTATTTGCATGTGGAAGCTTACCAGCGGTTCTAAATCTCCCTCTGTCCTTAAAGGCCTTAGAAATTGATGGTTGCAACAGTATTCAAGTCCTATCATGCCAGTCGGGTGGGCTCCAGAAACCAGAAGTCACTACCTCCATAAGCAGAAGTCCTATCATGCCAGAGCCAGCAGCAACAACAACTACAATAGAGCATTTATTTCCTCCCCATCTCGAATCTCTAGTAATACGGGATTGTGCTAGCATGTTGGGTGGGACTCTCTGCCTGCCTGCACCCCTCAAGAGACTGGGTATTATTGGCAACAGTGGGTTGACATCGCTGGAGTGTCTGTCGGTTGAGCACCCCCCATCGCTGGAAGAACTTGAACTTAAAAGCTGCTGTACCCTGGCATTCCTGCCGAATGAGCCGCAAGTATACAGGTCTCTCTTGTTTCTTATAATTAGAGGCTGCCCTGCTATAAAGAAGCTCCCTAGATGCCTGTGGCGGCAACTGGGCAGCATCAAAGGCAAATATCTAGATGCCCGTTATGAAGGTATGCTTGCAGCACATCCTTCTATCCTTGCCACATTTAACAAACAGATGCAGTCATCTATTCCATCCCTTGTACATAATGGTGAACACGTTTGCAAAAGTTTCTTCTCCATTATTTGAATGCCATCATGCTATACATTATGATATAACACATTAGTGTGTACAAGTTTTTTTTCTGACATCGCTTGTGATATGTGCAGTAACGGAATTCAAACCACTGAAACCGAAGACATGGAAGGAAATACCGAGGCTAGTCCGTGAGCGGAGGCAGGCCAGCCGGAGTTGAAGGCCATTCAGCTTTTATTCCATGGAAAATCTCGAGAGGTCAGGAAGTTCATGCAATTCACAATAGGAGAACAACATTGAATCCTGTTAAATAGAGGAGGAGAAGAGGCGGAAACCAAATGAAGAGGGCATAATATGCATTCTGTTTGCATCAAATAATGTACCACTGGGTTAGTTATGCCATTATTGTAGTCAATCAGGCTTTGCTGAACTTTGACCTGTATCTTGTTCGCATACTTGTAATGTGAATGGGTTTATACCCCTGAACATCTCCCAGGTTATACACGGTTGTGAGCATGAATTCTCATACTTGTGGGTTATATGATGTCGGATCACTATATGCCGTGATTAATTTCAGGGCTAGGGCAGCATGTGTTAAATTGTTCCAGCAGCACGTTTTCCTTTGCAGCAGGTGCTGATTTGCAAGGTAGATGGTTGAGTAATAAAAAGAAGTTTTGCTTGTTCTCTGTTTGCTCTGTTATTGCTGCCCTATGGAAGATGCCCAAAAGGAAATCCTTTTTGGCATTTGCTGGATGAGAAAGGTTTGGTGATGGAATGTCCTTGCATTTGAACTGACTTGCTTCTCTCTGTGTAATGCAGCAGTAGAAGTCGACTTTTGCATAAGGAAACTAAGCAGGGGTAAACCGCTTCTTCTCAAGGATATTTGGTTAGTGTTTGTTATCTCTGCAGCCTCCTGTAGCCAGTCAGTGCTCTGCTTCTATGGTATTGTTTGTCATCAAGACATAAAGTCCGTCGCTGTCGCTGTGGGAAGCTGCTGCAGGAGACGGCCACACGAGAGCCCCTATTTCTGTGCTATATGTCTGATGTCTCTAGTAACTAGTTACGTCAAGACTGTAACCTGTTAGTTCAAGCTACCACCTACTCTGTTTTTTCTTCGTTTGTTTTAGTATGATCACTGAGTGGACCCGAAGCTAAGCGCCAAGTTGTTTTTTTATGGTGCGATAACCACCACTCAACCTGCTATTTTTTGTGTCTGTTCTACACTAACATGTCGTGCCATATATTTTTTGTTGCAGAAATTTCGGTCCACACATGATAAAGGGTCATTCACATCTTGCTGTCCTGTCAATACGATCACAGAGTGAGAACTCCTTTTGCGGGCCAAATTAATTCATTTCTTCCTCATTGCTTGCTTCTGCATAATCAGTTAGTCACCCACGGTGTAACCATTACAAGGAACTAGACACGCATCTTGAGAGCAATGCTGGTTACTGAGCAGATGGCTGCGGCATATGCCAGGTCAGCCTTTTGCAGGAGGAAGTAATGCAGCTTGAACTTGTGTTGAGAAACTTTGCTGTACTCTGCAGTTTGGAGCTCCGCGGAAGGATGTCGTGAAAGAATGTTTTTGGATGGTAGGCCTCCCCGATGGCTGCTGCTCTGCCCTGTACTAGTTGAGAGCTACTGAAGTTTAGCACAAGTTGAGGGGAATATGTACTCACATTTCATAGTTGCGGGCTATATCTTCTACATACTATGCATCTAGTATTGGTGTCGTTAATTGGTTGAGAAGACTGTTTCTTAAGTCTCTTTATTATGGCCTCCAAACTTATGACTGTTATTAGTAACGCCCTTCACCCAAGGTTCATGTTTCTTAACTTTCTTCTAATGCTACACTGTAAAGTGTTTGTTCAGTTATTTAACCTCAAACAAGCACCTCCTGCTCTGCCCTGCTCTGTTGGTAGCTAGCTGAATGAGCACCCACTTCTGTATGTACACGCATGTGTAGAAGCGATAGGACTTGTTTCTGTACATGCATACATGCCTGGGTGGAATTTATATCAGTTATTCATGCGCATAAATTTAGTTAGTATTATATGTTTTTCTTTTACCCTAGAATGTTCATTGTAGATCTTATTGCATGTTGCGCCATATGGATGCAGGAAGTGGAAGTGTCAGGCAACAGCTAGCAGTGGCGCACAGACTAATTTAAACCGGGACTGAACAGTCAGCATTGCAATGGGTTAACATCATAGTGTCTGATTTCCTGCCACATGAGTCTGACATTGAGCCATTGACCTTTAGCTGTTCAAACTGGGAGTGAACATTCAGCACTGCAGTGGGTTGGTACCCCTTTGGCTTCAAAGATTCTTCCTTCAGCCTCGTATTCCCCGCTGAGAATTAACAAGTAAGTTTGTCACATGGGAATTATCAATTATTTTAGTGTGATGAGAATTAGCAAGTATTAGTCTGCGAGAGCATGTTTGTCGAGACCAAACCTTATTATTCTGCCTCTCATACTCTGCTGAATTGTGGATAGATTTGTTGTCCATATCATTTGCCTTGGTGTCTTTCTTCAGCAAGGGCATATATTGTTAAATTTGAATACATTCCTTGGAAGTCTGCTATACTGATGGGCGTCCTAGGTAGTACAAGATACTATAGCACATTACATTTTTCCGATAAAGGACTTTTCATTGAATAGATATATCAAGGTGATACAATCATATTGAAAGAAAGCCCGGCCTCTGCATAGCTAGATGCACACAGCCAAAACGTCCAGAGCACTCTAAAAATAAAATAATTTGATACAATGCCAAGCAATAAATCGTGTCCAGCCTAAGGAGCGGTAGATCCTATCCGTAAATCACACCGCCATCCATGGGGGTAGAAAACCTCCCTGGCCGTACGCTCCAGCCGGGTAGACGCCATCATAAAAAGGTCCCTGTCCTCCGGCTTCTGCAGGATAGACCACGTACGGAGCAATCGTGTACAAGCTTGAATAACCTGCATAGGAGATGAGACACTTTTGTTGTTAAAAACCACATCATTCCTGGAAAGCCACATTACCCAACATAAGGCCGCCGCTCCCACAAGAATATGTGCTGAAAATTATTTATCAATACCCCGCAACCAGTTGCCGAACATATTCCGTGCAGTACGTGGTGGGTATAAATTCGAAGCTACCTGGACCACGGCCCAAACTGCCCGTGCGAACTTGCACTCAAAAAATAAGTGTTTGATAGACTCGTCATGTTGACAAAAGACACATGACTTGGGCCCATGCCAGTTTTGTCGTGCCAGATTATCTCTAGTTAGAATGACTCCTTTGTTTAGAAACCAGAGGAAAATCTTCACTCTTAGAGGAATTTTTAGCTTCCACAATTTCCTGTTATCCACCAGAGCATCACAATGTACCATTGCATCATACATGGATTTGACCGAAAATTTGCCATTCTGATGCAAGTTCCATCGAAAAGTATCCGGCTCATCTGACAGTTGAATGTCATCTAGGCGAGTGAGTAATTCATTCCATGCTGCCAGACGAATTCCCAAAAGATCCCTACGAAAAGAAATATCGGGGTTTTGTTGTCCTAAGACTTGTTTGATCGTGACAAATTTATGTCTAACAATCCTATACAAGCTCGGATATTGCACCATTAGTGAGTTGTTCCCTAGCCAGGTATCTTCCTAGAAACGAACCTGAGAACCGTCCCTAACCGAGAAGGTCCCAAATTGGAAGAAGAATTCCTTGGCCTTCATGACACCACTCCAAAAATGTGAATCCCCAGGTTTCCAATAAATTTGAGAAATGGCATTGGATCCCACATACTTGTTGCGAATGATTTCTTGCCATACTCCATTCTCAGTGAGTAGTTTATAAACCCACTTGCTGAGAAGAGCAATGTTTTTAATCTCAAGGTCTTGGATTCCCAGGCCCCCTTGACTTTTAGGTCTGCATAATACGCTCCACCTAGCGAGTCGATATTTCTTAGTTTCATTATCACTCTGCCAGAAAAATCTGGATCTAAAGTAATCGAGCCGCTGTAGAACCCCTTTCGGCAGGTGGAAGAAGGACAACATATATAAAACCATGTTGCTTAGGACAGAATTGATCAAGATCAATCGCCCCCCATACGACAAGAGTTTGGCCTTCCAACTGGCTAAACGTTTCTCAAGTCTCTCTTTCACATGCCTCCACTTAGCAATAGTTAGACGCCGATAGTGTATGGGGATACCCAGATACCGAATCAGAAACTGCCCAAGCTGGCATCCAAAAATGTCGGCATACTCGGGTGCTGATTCTGCAGCCTCGCCAAAGCAAAAAAGTTTGCTCTTATGGAAATTAATTTTGAGACCAGAAAGTTCCTCAAAAGCACATAAGAGCAGCTTAAGATTTCTTGCCTTATCTAAATCATGATCCATAAAAAGTATCGTGCCATCCGCATATTGTAGGATGGATAGACCATCTTCTACCAAGTGTGGAATGACCCCACTAATTTGACCATCCAGCTTAGCCCGCTCAACAAGGGTAGCTAGCATGTCAGCCACAATGTTAAACAGAATAGGAGATGCGGGGTCGCCTTGACGAAGCCCCTTTCTTGTCTGAAAATAGTTGCCAACGTCATCGTTAACTTTTATGGCCACACTACCTCCAGATACAAAACTCTCTACCCAGCGACACCATTTTTGTGAGAACCCCTTCATGCGCAAGGTTTGCAACAAAAAGGGCCACTTAACTTTGTCGTAGGCTTTCTCAAAATCAATTTTAAGAATGACACTGTTCATCTTTTTCCGGTGCAGTTCATGAACAGTTTCGTGCAGGACGACCACTCCATCTAATATGTTGCGTCCTTGCATAAATGCTGTTTGAGTGGGTTTTACGACATGGTCAGCTACATTGTTCAACCGGTTGGTCGCTACCTTCGTAAAAATTTTAAAACTTACATTCAGAAGGGAAATCGGTCTATATTGCTGAATACGACTAGCCTCCTTAATCTTAGGCAATAGGACAATTTCCCCAAAGTTTAAACGGGAAATATGAAGGTCCTCGGAATGCAGCTGGTTAAACAACTGAACCAAGTCTGCCTTAATCACGTCCCAAAAGCTTTGATAAAACTCAGCAGGAAAGTCATTCGGTCCCGGTGCCTTGTTGTGTTCCATCTGAAACACCGCGATTCGAATTTCCTCCTCAGAAAACGGAGAGGTTAGGAATTCGTTTTCCGCTTCAGTAACTTGAGTAATATCATGAGAAACGGATTCGTCCAGCTGGAAATTAGTTTCAGGTGAAGGCCCAAAAAGGTCTTTGTAGAACTTAGTGATAAAATTTCTAAGTGGTACATCCCCCTCTATTCGGCCTTCCTCTTGATCAAGGGCGAATATACGCTTCTTTCTATGCCTGCCATTAGCTAGCATTTGAAAGTATTTCGTGTTATCATCACCTTGCACCAGCGAATCCGCTTTGCTACGTTGGTACCATTTAATCTCTTCCTCGCGTAATAGGCGGGCAATCTGCTCGTTGAGATTACTTTTTTGCTCAATCTCAACAGCAGACAGAGACCTCACCTCCGCTATTTTATCAAGGGAATCAATTAAAGTAGACAAGCGCAATTTTTCTTTTTTGTAAATGACCGCAGTATGTTTGGCCCATCCTCGGAGGAATCGACGCAAGGCGCGGATTCGATTATTCCATCGTTGAATGGGTGTGTTACCACGAGGCTGGCGTGCCCACACCTTCTTAACTAGTTCATGAAATCCCTCTCTAGTGAGCCATCCCAGTTCAAATTTAAACTGGTGACAGTTAGAACTTGGGATTGGTTGTCCAAAATCGGTTAGCAATGGAGCGTGATCCGATAAGGCCTCAGTTCTTTCTAGTGCCCGAACCGAGGCTAGGGGATATTTATATTCCCAGTCAGTAGTAACTAGCACCCGGTCCAGTTTTTCGAAGGTTGGCACCGATCGGTTATTGGCCCAGGTATACTGACGACCAGACATCGTGATCTCCCTCAGATCGAGGCTGTCAATAACAGCATTAAAGAGGAAGGGCCACCTAGTGTCAAACCGATCATTGTTTTTTTCCTGTCGATATCGAAGGATATTAAAATCCCCCCCGATTAACATGGGATGGGGATTGTCTCGACAGGTGTTGACTAATTCTTTTAGAAACACAGATTTAAATTCCTCTTGAGCGGCGCCATATACAGCTACCAGACTCCAGATGAAGTTGTCGGACTTATTTCTAAGGTGGAATTTGATATGATACTCCCCCTTTGACGTTGACAAAAGTTGTAAGTATGTAGAGTTGATACCTAGCAAAATTCCCCCGGACCTCCCGGTCGGTGGTAAGACGTGCCATTCGTAATCAAAACCACATGAAAAGTGGTCCAGATCACGTGTTGGAAAATCACGTTTGCCCGACTCAGTGATAGCCACAAAGTCCAACGAATGATCCTTTACACAATCGGCAATGTGTTTGTGTTTAGCCAAGTCGCCAAGACCTCTGCTATTCCAGAACATGCCTCTCATGATGAACCAACTTTATGTTTAGAGCTCTTTACTTTTTTAGAAGAGCGCCCTCTTTTCTTTGCTGAGTTAGACTTATTCTTGTGCACGGACGCGACAAGCTCAAAAAGCCTAGTGTCGCGTACTGTATCTTCAAGGTCTACTTCAGTCGTGTCTTTAACCAAATGAGAGAGAAGCTTGCCTTCATGATTGGCATCAGCATCCTCCGCCTCCTCATCTGACACGAGAGGGTCAACAAAGCTCGACAACTGGCCATCCTGCACTTCTGTTTATGTTGACAAAGCCTGTAGTCGCTGACATGTACATATATGAGTCTCAGCGGTACTGCTCCATATTTCTTGCAAAAACATGCTTATTTGCGGGTTGGGAAGCCGGTCGTGGTGCCCCCACTAACGAGCCCGTTACTGAGTACGTACGGTGAGCAATGGATCAAAACTCCAATGTGTCTAACAGTTTGCTTGTCTCATATTACCGAAGCTGAATCAAGCCATGAAATCTTCATCTTCAGATTTCTTTTGTTCTTTTTCAGGGGGGAATAATAGCGATTTTTTTTACAACAATTACGCTTTTTTTGGAAGGGGAGTAAAGAAAATTTATGAGGAGACTTCAAGCTGATTGCTTAGCCAATCGCCAAACTGAGATAAATACTTTTTCAATTTTTCTTTGGCAAAAATGTTTTTCTGCAGAAGAAAAGCCGACGATTTTGGTTTGTTAATAAGATGGCCGCATGCATCATCATGATGCAGAGGCCGGGGGTACGTCTCCATTTCAAAAAAAAAGGTGAGTTTTGCGTAGCCGTCACAGATTTGAATCGAATGGCTGTCTATTTCATGAGCTGTTTTAGCAATGGAATGTTGCTGTTCAGAACTGACTCTATTGCACTCTTGAGTAATGCAGCAGTAGGAACATACTGACGGTGTGATTGAGAATTATAGTTTGACTGCTTCTGGCCAGGCGAATTCAGGCCTAGGTAAATGGCTTCTGTTTATGGTCTGCATACAGAAATGGAGCAGGGATAAACGGCTTCTTCTCAAGGATTTCTGTAGTGTTTACTATCTTTGCAGTCTCATGTAGCCAGTCAGTCAGTGCTCTGCTTCTATAGTATTGTTTGTAATGCTCCACAAACACGCCCTCGGCGTCGCCCTGGGATTGTGGGAGGCTGCCACTGGAGACCATTGCCACCCGAGAGCCCTGTCCCTCTGTTATGCCTGTACTAGCAACTAGTTAATGTCAGGTTGTATCCTTACTTCATCAATCAATTAACCTGAACGCGCCTCCTGCTGTGTTGGTACTCCCTCCGTCCGGAAATACTTGTCATCAAAATGAATAAAAGGGGATGTATCTGGATGTATTTTAGTTCTAGATACATTCCTTTTTGTTCATTTTAATGACAAGTATTTTCGGACGGAGGGAGTAGCTTGCTAACCTCATTAGTTCTCTAACCATGCTGCTTCCGTGTGGAGTGTGGACATTATGTAAATGGAGTGGTGTGCAGGTGCTTTTGCAAGAGGTTGGTTATCCCCGCCCGTGTGATCAGGAGAAGGAAAGTGTTCTCCGGTGTCGCGAAGAGAAGATGTTTCACTGTCATAGATTTGGGCTATTTCAGAAGTGGGATCGAGGTGGTTTTTTTTTTCTAACCGGGCATGAACACTTTCCATTGCAAATGAACGGAATTACAAAGTTCCGAGACCAACAGAGGGAAAGGAAAGAGGTACAGCGAGTTCGAGCACTGCCAGGAAACCCACTGCGTTCGCTCGTCATCGTAACGAACGCCATGGGGCGAAAACCTGACAGCACCATAGTTCAACACCAAACACTAAACGTCTATTACAAATAGGCACCAACACACAAGGCAAAAGTACGGAAAGCCAGGACTTGTCCCAACCGAGGCATCCGAAGCCACGTTTGAATCATTCTCCCTCGATAGGCCTCCTCACTGCTTCGCACATCTTCATCATCTGCATTATGCTCGACCTGACCATCTCCGCCCCGCTTCGCAGATCCTTAAGCCCCGCTTCCTGTTGCAAACCTGCCCAGTACAACAAAAAGGAAACCATGGAGAAAACAATCTCAAAGGGAGTTTTAATCTGTTTTCTCTCAAACGTTGCTCGGTTACGAGCAAGCCAGATCGCCTAACAAGCAGCAGCGAGACCCACAGTATAATATCTCCCTCCAGCAGGGAGGAAAATGTTGCACCAAGCAAAATATTGCCAATAACTATTCGGGCACAAGTCAGTTCCCAAAGCCATCCCAACACATCTCCAAATTACTCTAGCGACCGGGCAGGTGAAAAATAAGTGTTTGGAGGACTCAACCTCATTGCAAAACGAACACTTGGGGTTCCCAGGCCATCTCCTATTCTTCATAACTTGCCTGGTAAGAACAGCATCTTGGGACAACTGCCACATAAAGATTTTGATTTTTAGAGGAATCTTGGCTTTCCAAATCCATCTATAGTGACAACCACTAGGAGGATTTTCCAACCATTTATACATGGATTTGGTAGAAAATCTGCCATTTCCATTGAGCCCCCAATACACTTGATCCCCCTCGGGACTAAGTTGCAGGTTATTAATGTTGTTCCTCATTTCATCCCACTACTTCTGGAGATCAGGAGTAAGCCTTCTCCTGAAGAAGGTGTTAGTTTCCACATTTTTAAACTCAGCAACAGTGCAGTCTTGTTTAGTGCAGATATCCAAAAGCAAAGGATATCTCTCCTGAAAAGGGCTTGACCCATTAATGGGGTCTTTCCACACTCTAGTGAGATTACCAGATCCCACATTAATTCTCCTGCCAGCCATGTAAAGATTCTTGACTTTAAGGAGGGCTTTCCAACACGGCGAATCAGTGAATCTGGCTTCGACCGTAGCTACGGTTTTATTTTTCAAATATCAGGAACGAACGATGTCTTGCCAAAGCCCATTGCGACTTTCAAGCTTCCACCACCACTTGACCATCAAACTAATGTTTTGTTTTCGAAGATCTTTAACTCCTAGGCCGCCTTTCTCTCTCGATCTACAGATTCTGCCCCACCTGACAAGGTGATATCTTTTTTTCTTGTTACACCCTTGCCAAAAGAATCTTCTTCTGTGCTTGTCAAGTTTTGCAATGAAAGTCTTGCTCATTAACCACATAGACATATGATACAATCAAATTTGAGTGACAACCGAATCTAACAGGGTAAGTCTCCCCCCCCCATGGATGCAGCATTGCCGATCCAAGCCTCAAATCTCTTGAGGTATTTAGCCACAATGAAGTCCCAGTTTGAGTCTCTAAGGGTAGTATAGCTAACAGGCATACCCAGGTACTTAAAAGGAAAGCTACCCACATCACAGTTAAACAACTCAGCGTAGTGTTTAACAGTGTTGTCATCACCACCCACAGTGAAGATCTCGCTCTTTTGGTAATTGACTTTAAGCCCAGACATCAGTTCAAAAGTGTAAAGCAGTAACTTCAGGTTCACTGCCTTGTCCACATCATGGTCTAAACATATTATAGTATCATCCGCGTATTGGAGTACCGCAACTCCATTTGGGATGAGATCAGGCGCCAGGCCTACCAGACTTTTATTTTTTTGAGCATTAGTGATCATTTTCGCAAGACAGTCAGCAGCCAAATTAAAAAGGAAGGGGGAGTGGGGGTCCCCTTGCCAAACCCCTTTGGCACTCTGAAAATATGGGCCAACCTGGTTATTCAACTTTATGCTCACTGTCCCATTAAGCAAGATTTGGTTAATCCACCCACACCAAGTGTCATTGAAACCTCGAAGTTTGTGACACTCTAGGAGAATATCCTAGTTTACTTTATCGTAAGCTTTTTCAAAGTCAAGCTTCAGAACTACCCCAACCCTTTTCTTCACATGAGTATAGTTCAAAATCTCATGCAGGGAGAGCACACCGTCCATAATGCTTCTCCCTTTAACAAAAGCATTTTGGGTCGAACTAATTAACTTGTCAGCGTATCTCTCAACCCGACGATCCAAAACTTTGGTAATCAGTTTGTACGGGCATCTCAGGAGGCATATAGGCCTAAACTGCTGAATTTTATCAGCATCAGCAGTTTTGGGCAAAAGGGTGATCACTCCATAGTTGAGGCGCTGGACATCAAGTGTCCCTTTATGAAAATGCTAAAAAAGCCTCATGATATCTTCTTTAACTACGTCCCAACACACCTGATAGAATTCAACAGGTATGTTGTCCGGACCAGGGGCTCTGTTGTGTGCCATAGAAAATAATGCTTCCTTAACTTCTATCTCAGTGAATTCATGACAAAGATCTGCATTGTCGCTAGCACTAAGCTTTTCCTCATCAGCCCAAGTGTCAGATCTTAGGTGAAACAAGTTGCCTGGCTCAGGCCCAAATAGATTTTTGTAAAATTCTGTAGCATGAGCAATCAGCTTATCCGTACCTTCAATTTCTAGCCCCCCAGCCTTCAAGGAGTGAATTGTGTTTTTCCTCTTCCGCCCATTGGCGATTTTATGGTAGTAATCAGTGTTCAGGTCCACTTTTAGGAGCCAACGCTCATGAGACTCCTGAAGCCAAAAGATCTCCTCATTCACCAACAGTTCGTGTAGCTCAGTACTAACATCCACCTTAATGCCATATAACTCAGGGGACAAGGGGCCATTTTCTTCTAGTTCTTCTAGCATGGCTAGTTCCATTCTAAGTTCCTCCTTTCTTTTCTTATCGTGACCATATTTATCCGAACCCCAACCTTTGAAGTAAGTTTTGAATCTTTTCAACTTAATGTTCAGGATGTCAATAGGGTCGGATGAGAGAACTTTCCTAGCCCAGATCTTAGCAACAGTGGGCAGGAATTTTTCATATTTGATCCAGGCAAGATTGAAACGAAACTCACGAGGTTTGGGAGCTTCACGCCCTTCCTCCCCATTGGACAGCAGCAGGGGATTGTGATCTGAAAGTTCCGGGACCAGTTTTCTAACAGAAACCAGAGGAAACAGATTTTCCCAGTCTTCAGACATCAAGATCCGATCGAGCTTTTCTAGAGTGGGGTGAGCCTGGTTATTAGTCCAGGTATATTTCCCCCCACTAGTGTGGATCTCCCTAAGGGCCAGGGCATTTATAATAGAGTTAAAGAGATCAGTGGATCTGCTGTTACTTATTTTCTTATTTTTCTCATCACAGCTGCGCAGGATATTGAAGTTGCCGCCTACAATGTAGGGGACATTCATATTACAGCACATGGCAGTGAGCTCAATTAAGAACTCCTCTTTGTACTCCTCATGCGCAGACCCGTAGACTACCAACAGGCCCCAGACGAATTTCCTCTTCTTGTCACGCATAACCAATTGTAGGATATATTTGCCTTTGTCACAGGAGACGATATCAAAAGTATCATGTCTCACACCACCCAGGATGCCTCCCGATTTACCCACAGATGGAATTCATTCCCAATGGAACAAACCAAAAGGATCGATACTCCTAATGCATTTAGGAGTAAACTTCTTCTTCATAGTTTCCTGCAGCCCGATGAAGTCTAAGGAATGGTCACTAATCAAGTCCGAGAGGCAGGTGGCCATTCCTTTCTTGCCTGCCCCTCTACAGTTCCAAATGAGACCTCTTATTTGGAACTTTTTTTGTGAAATTGGGATCGAGTAGCCCTGCCAGGAGGCTTTGCAGGGCTACAGACAAGTTCTTCATTAGAACTGTGCTTTTTCTGGCTCCTAGACACAGGTCTAGGTAGCTTAACAGCAGATTTTTTTCCTAAGTTTCCTTTTTTTTCTTATCAGATGAGACCTGCTCATGTAAAGTATCTTCCTGATCAAGCCAAGCAAGGTTAACAGGGACAGTTCTACCCAGCCCATTAGTAACTAGAATATCGTCCCCATTGTCAACATTATTATCCTTATTCTCATCCATCCTATTTTCCTCATCCAGATTCTCTCTCACCCTTTCTAGTTCTCGAAGAACATTAACGCAAGAGAAATCATTATCAGAAATATCCACCCCCATGCAAGAAATTCTATGAAGCAAATCAGTGTTGGAAAGAGTATCAAAAGAATTACTTCAGGAAGTGTGGTTATTACCTCCCAAGTCTCGCTTCTGAGCAAGGTGAATGGCTTTTATCTCGATATTCTCCTGCATCCTCTGCACATTCAGAAGAGGGGAGGGGGTGAGGATAAGCTCGTCACTGCATTCAGAAGGTGGAAGTTGTACCACGTAGTCACTAGAGTCCTTCAGTCTTGAGTCAACGTCACCTTCCACTTCCACAATCTGAGCAGAATTAGAAACCACATCGGCATAAGACAAAGATCGACGAGCAATAGCTGGTACATTTACCTTCATTCCCTGGCCTACAGAGTTTTCCACCATAGCGCAGCCCCCGGCATGGCTTAGAGTCACCATCCAATTGGAGGCCTCCTTATCTGCCTTGTTCACCGCAAGTTCATGCTCTTTAGCCATAGTCTCAATTAGGAGAGAGGAATCAACATCACTGTCAGAATACATAGACGGCTCTTGCTCCTGTGGTGACAGACGACAGGTCTTGCCCCCACGAGCAGTTGACTCTTTTTTCTCCACATTTTTAGGTTTTGATTGTTCTCCCTCCAATCCCTGATCATCTCGTTTACGTTTAGGAGTCTGATCAGATTTGGTGGGAGCATCTTTAGCATCCACACGAACAGACTCCTCATGAACATGATTTATCACTAGGATTTCCTCAACTTCATATGTGAATTTATAAAAACGCCCCCCAAGACCCCTTCAGCTGTGGTAGGCAGCTGCTTCACAGACCTGCACCCAATTTTGGCCCTAACTTAAGATGGGCGATTCATAGTGGACATATCAACTTCCAGGGTTATGCCCACAAGCCCGCCCACATAAGCCACGGTTTTATCACATCGTTTGTTAGGAGGGATCTTCCCAATCCTCACCCAAGCAATTTCCAGGAGCCCTTCTGAATCAATATCTTCGGACCAAGGGGAAAACTTGACCGAAACCCCACACTGCTTCAACTTTATATGCTCAACAAACAAAGCATGATCGACTTCTCTAGGATTAGGCATACCCATCACAAAGATCTGAGGAGCAAAAAATTTAGCAGAGCAATGCCATCCCTGCCCCACATACACACTAAGTGTTGGAAATATGCCCTAGAGGCAATAATAAATTAGTTGTTATTATTATATTTCCTTGTTCGTGATAATCGTTTATTATCCATGCTATAATTGTATTGATAGGAAACTCAGATAGATGTGTGGGTACATAGACAACACCATGTCCCTAGTAAGCCTCTAGTTGACTTGCTCGTTGATCAATAGATGGTTACGGTTTCCTGACCATGGACATTGGATGTCGTTGATAACGGGATCACATCATTAGGAGAATGATGTGATGGACAAGACCCAATCCTAAGCCTAGCACAAAGATCATGTAGTTCGTATGCTAAAGCTTTTCTAATGTCAAGTACCATTTCCTTAGACCATGAGATTGTGCAACTCCCGGATACCATAGAAATACTTTGAGTGTACCAAACGTCACAACGTAACTGGGTGGCTATAAAGGTGAACTACGGGTATCTCCGAAAGTGTCTGTTGGGTTGGCACGAATCGAGACTGGGATTTGTCACTCCGTGTGACGGAGAGGTATCTCTGGGCCCACTCGGTAGGACATCATCATAATGTGCACAATGTGACCAAGGGGTTGATCACGGGATGATGTGTTACGGAACGAGTAAAGAGACTTACCGGTAGCGAGATTGAACAAGGTATCGGCATACCGATGATCGTATCTCGGGCAAGTACTATACCGCGAGACAAAGGGAATTGTATACGGGATTGAGTGAATCCTTGACATCGTGGTTCATCCGATGAGATCATCGTGGAACATGTGGGATCCAACATGGGTATCCAGATCCTGCTATTGGTTATTGACCGGAGAACGTCCCGGTCATGTCTGCATGGTTCCCGAAACCGTAGGGTCTACACACTTAAGGTTCGATGACGCTAGGGTTATAGGGAATAGATATACGTGGTTACCGAAGGTTGTTCGGAGTCCCGGATGAGATCCCTGACGTCACGAGGAGTTCCGGAATGGTCCGGAGGTAAAGATTTATATATGGGAAGTCCTGTTTTGGTCACCGGGAAAGTTTCGGGTGTTATCGGTAATGTACCGGGACCATCGGGAGGGTCCCGGGGGTCCACCAAGTGGGGCCACCGGCCCCAGAGGGCTGCATGGGCCAAGTGTGGGAGGGGACAAGCCCCAGGTGGGCTGGTGCGCCCCCCCACCAGGGCCTAAGGCGCCTAGGGTTTGGGGAGGGGGCGCCTCCACCTTACTTGGGGGGCAAGTTTCCCCTCTCCCCCCCTTGGCCGCCACCCTAGATGGGTTTTGGGGCTGCCGCACCCCTTGGGGTGGGAACCCTAAAGGGGGCGCACCCCCTCCCTCTCCCCTATATATAATTGAGGTATTTGGGGCTGCAAAGACATGAGTTTTGACCTCTCCAGGCGCAGCCCTACCTCTCTCCCTCCTCGTCTCTCGCGGTGCTTGGCGAAGCCCTGCTGGAATACCACGCTCCTCCATCGCCACCATGCCATTGTGCTGCTGCTGGATGGAGTCTTCCCCAACCTCTAACTCTCTCCTTACTGGATCAAGGCGTGGGAGACGTCACCGGGCTGTACGTGTGTTGAACGCGGAGGTGCCATCCATTCGGCACTAGGATCTCCGGTGATTTGGATCACGACGAGTACGACTCCCTCAACCCCGTTCTCTTGAACGCTTCCGCTTAGCGATCTACAAGGGTATGTAGATGCACTCCCCTCTCTCGTTGCTAGTCTCTCCATAGATAGATCTTGGTGACTCGTAGGAAAATTTTGAATTTCTGCTACGTTCCCCAACAGTGGCATTATGAGCTAGATCTATTGCGTAGATTCTTTGCACGAGTAGAACACAAAGTAGTTGTGGGCGTTGATTTTGTTCAATATGCTTACCGTTACTAGTCCAATCTTGTTTCGACGGTGTTGTGGGATGAAGCGGCCCGGACCGACCTTACATGTATTCTTACGTGAGACAGGTTCCATCGACTGACATGCACTTGTTGCATAAGGTGGCTAGCGGGTGCCAGTCTCTCCCACTTTAGTCGGATCGGATTTGATGAAAGGGGTCCTTATGAAGGGTAAATAGCAATTGGCATATCACATCGTGGCTTTTGCGTAGGTAAGAAACGTTCTTTCTAGAAATCCATAGCAGCCACGTAAAACATGCAAACAACAATTAGAGGACGTCTAACTTGTTTTTGCAGGGTATGCTATGTGATGTGATATGGCCAAAAAGAATGTGATGAATGATATGTGATGTATGAGATTGATCATGTTCTTGTAATAGGAATCACGACTTGCATGTCGATGAGTATGACAACCGGCAGCAGCCATAGGAGTTGTCTTAATTTATTGTATGACCCGCGTGTCATTGAACAACGCCATGTAATTACTTTACTTTATTGCTAACCTATAGCCATAGTAGTAGAAGTAATAGTTGGCGAGACAACTTCATGGAGACACGATGATGGAGATCATGGTTTCATGCCGGTGACGATGACGATCGTGGAGCCCCGAAGATGGAGATCAAAAGGAGCAAAATGATATTGTCCATATCATGTCACTTTTTGATTGCATGTGATGTTTATCATGTTTATGCATCTTATTTTCTTAGAACGACGGTAGTAAAATAAGATGATCCCTCATTAAAATTTCAAGAAAGTGTTCCCCCTAACTGTGCACCGTTGCGAAAGTTCGTCGTTTCGAAGCACCACGTGATGATCGGGTGTGATAGATTCTAATGTTCACATACAACGGGTGTAAGCCAGATTTACACACGTGAAACACTTAGGTTAACTTGACGAGCCTAGCATGTACAGACACGGCCTCGGAACATAAGAGATCGAAAGGTCGAGCATGAGTCGTATGGTGGATGCGATCAACATGAAGATGTTCACTGATAATGACTACTCCGTCTCACATGATGATCGGACACGGCCTAGTTGATTCAGATCATGTAATCACTTAGATGACTAGAGGGATGTCTATCTGAGTGGGAGTTCATAAGATGAACTTAATTATCCTGAACATTGTCAAAAGCCCTTTGCAAATTATGTCATAGCCCGCGCTTTAGTTCTACTATTTTAGATATGTTCCTAGAGAAAATTTAGTTGAAAGTTGACAGTAGCAATTATGCGGACAGTAGAAGGCTTATGTCCTTAATGCACCGCTCGGTGTGCTGAACCTCGAACGTCGTTTGTGGATGTTGCGAACATCTGACATACACGCTTTGATGACTACGTGATAGTTCAGTGGGGAATGTTAAACGGTTTAGAATTGAGGCACCGAAGACGTTTTTGAAATGTCACGGAACATATGAGATGTTCTGAGGGCTGAAATTGGGATTTCAGGCTCATGTCTACGTCAAAGAGGTATAAGACTTCCGACGAGTTTTCTAGCCTACAAACTAAGGGAGTAGATCTCAATCGTTGAGCTTGTACTCAGATTGTCTGGGTACAACAATCACTTGAATCGAGTGGGAGTCATCTTCCAGATGAGATAGTGATGTTTCTCCAAAGACATTGCCACCAAGCTACTAGAGCTTCGTGATGAACTATAACATAACAGGGACAATATGATGATCCTTGAGCTATTCGCACTGTTCGACACCGCGGATGTAGAAATCAAGAAGGAGCATCAATTGTTGATGGTTAGTGAAACCACTAGTTTCAAGAAGGGCAAGGGCGAGAAGGGGTACTTCATGAAACGGCAAATCAGTTGCTGCTCTAGTGAACAAACCCAAGGTTGAACCCAAACCCGAGACTAAGTGCTTCTGTAATGAGAGGAACGGACATTGAAGCAGAACCACCCTAGATACTCGGTAGATAAGAAGGCATGCAAGGTCAATAGAAGTATATTGGATATACATTATGTTAATGTGTACTTTACTAGTACTCCTAGTAGCACACGGGTATTAGATACCGGTTCGGTTACTAAGTGTTAGTAACTTGAAATAAAAGCTATGGAATAAACGGAGACTAGCTAAAGGTGAGCTGACGATATGTGTTGGAAGTGTTTCCAAGGTTGATGTGATCAAGCATCGCACGCTCCCTCTACCATCGAGATTGGTGTTAAACCTAAATAATTGTTATTTGGTGTTTGCGTTGAGCATAGACATGATTGGATTATGTCTATCGCAATACGGTTATTCATTTAAGGAGAATAATGGTTACTCTGTTTATTTGAATAATACCTTCAATGGTCTTGCACCTAAAAGGAATGGTTTATTGAATCTCGATCGTGGTGATACACATTTTCATGCCAAAAGATATAAGATAGTAATGATAGTACCACTTACTTGTGGAACTGCCATGTAAGTCATATTGGTGTAAAACGCATGAAGAAGCTCCATGTTGATGGATCTTTGGACTCACTCGTTTTTGAAAAGATTGAGACATGCGAACCATGTCTATTGGTGTATATGCATGAAGGAACTCCATGCAGATGGATCGTTTGGACTCACTTGATTTTGAATCACTTGAGATATATATGCAAATCATACCACGTGGGCAAGATGACTGAAAAGCCTCGTTTTCAGTAAGATGGAACAAGATAGCAACTTGTTGGAAGTAACACATTTTGATGTGTGCAGTCCAATGAGTGCTGAGGCATGCAGTGAATATCGTTATGTTCTTACTTCACAGATGATTCGAGTATATGTTGAGTATATTTACTTGATGAAACACATGTCTGAATTATTGAATGGTTCAAGTAATTTCAGAGTGAAGTTGAAGATCATTGTGACAAGAGGATAAAATGCCTATGATATGATCATAGAGATGAGTATCTGAGTTACGAGCTTTGGCACGCAATTAAGACATTGTGGAAATTGTTTCACAATTAATACTGCCTGGAACACCATAGTGTGATGGTGTGTCCGAACATCATAGTTGCACCCTATTGGATATGGTGCGTACCATGATGTCTCTTATCGAATTACCACTATCGTTCATGGGTTAGGCATTAGAGACAACCACATTCACTTTAAATAGGGCACCACGTAATTCCGTTGAGACGACACCGTTTGAACTATGGTTTAGAGAAACCTAAGTTGTCGTTTCTTTAAAAGTTTGGGGCTGCGAAGCTTATGTGGAAAGGTTTCAGGTTGATAAGCTCGAATCCAAAGTGGATAAAATGTATCTTCATAGGACACCCAAACAGTTGGGCACACCTCCTAATTCAGATCCGAAAGCAATAGGGATTGTTTCTTAAATCGGGTCCTTTCTAGAGGAAAAGTTTCTCTTGAAAGAATTGAGTGGGAGGATGGTGGAGACTTGATGAGGTTGTTGAACCATCACTTCAACTAGTGTGTAGCAGGGCACATGAAGTTGTTCCTGTGGCACCTACACCAATTGAAGTGGAAGCTGATGATAGTGATCATGAAACTTCGGATCAAGTCACTACCGAACCTCGTAGGTTGACAAGGACGCGCACTGCTTCGGAGTGGTACGGTAATCCTGTCTTGGAGGTCATGTTGCTAGACAACAATGAACCTATGAGCTATGAAGAAGCGATGGTGGGCCTGGTTTCCGACAAATGGCTTGAGGCCATAAAATCCGAGAGAGGATCCATGTATGAAAACAAAGTGTAGACTTTGGAAGAAGTACTTGATGGTCGTAAAGGCTGTTGGGTACAGATGGATTTTAGAAGAAGACGAACAATGATGGTAAAGTGTCACCATTAAGAAAGCTCGACTTGTTGTTAAGATGTTTTCCGACAAGTTCAAGGAGTTGACTGCGATGAGACATTCTCATTCATAGTGATGCTAAGAGTCTGTTGGAATTATATTAGCAATTACTGCATGATTTATGAAATCTTGCAGATAGGATGTCAAAACATTTGTTTCCTCGATGATATTCTTGAGGAAAGGTTGTATGTGATAAAACCAGAAGGTTTTGTCAATCCTGAAAGACGCTAACGAGTATGCAAAGCTCCAGCAATCCTTCTAAGGACTGGAGTAAGCATCTCGGAGTTGGAATGTACGCTTTGATGAGATGATCAAAGATTTTGGGTTTATACAAAGTTTATGAGAAACTTGTATTTCCAAAGAAGTGAGTGGGAGCACTATAGAATTTCTGATGAGTATATGTTGTTGACGTATTGTTGATCAGAAATGATGTAGAATTTCTGGGAAGCATATAGGGTTATTTGAAAAGTGTTTTTCAATAGAAAACTTGGATTAAGTTGCTTGAGCATTGAGCATCAAGATCTATGAGGATAGATCAAAAATGCTAAATGGTACTTTCAAATGAGCACATACCTTGACATGATCTTGAAGGTGTTCAAGATGGATCAGTCAAAGAAGGAGTTCTTGCCTGAGTTGTAAGGTATGAAGTTAAGACTTAAAGCTCGACCACGGCAGAAGAGAGAGAAAGGACAAAGGTCGTCCCCTATGCTTCAGATGTAGGCTCTATAGTATGCTATGTTGTGTACCGCACCGGAAGTGTGCCTTGCCATCAGTCTGGCAAGGGGGTACAAGAGTGATCCAGGAATGGATCATTGGAGAGTGGTCAAAATTTTCCTTGAAGTAAATAAGGACATGTTTCTCAATTATGGAGGTGATAAAGAGTTCGGCGTAAAGGGTTACGTCGATGCAAGCTTTAACACCTATCCGGATGACTCTGAGTAGCAAACCGGATACGTATAGTGGAGCAACCATTTGGAATAGCTCCAAGTGGAGCGTGGAAGCAGCATTTACAATATGACATAGAGATTTGTGAAGTACATACGGATCTGAATTTTGTAGACCCGGTGACTAAAACTTCTCTCACAAGCAAAACATGATCAAACCCCAGAACTCATTGAGTCTTAATCACATGATGATGTGAACTAGTTTAGTGACACTAGTAAACTCTTTGGATGTTGGTCACATGGTCATGTGACTTGTGAGTGTTAATCACATGGCAATGTGAACTAGATTATTGACTCTAGTGCAAGTGGGAGACTGTTGGAAATATGCCCTAGAGGCAATAATAAATTAGTTATTATTATTATATTTCCTTGTTCATGATAATCGTTTATTATCCATGCTATAATTGTATTGATAGGAAACTCAGATAGATGTGTGGGTACATAGACAACACCATGTCTCTAGTAAGCCTCTACTTGACTAGCTCGTTGATCAATAGATGGTTACGGTTTCCTGACCATGGACATTGGATGTCGTTGATAACGGGATCACATCATTAGGAGAATGATGTGATGGACAAGACCCAATCCTAAGCCTAGCACAAAGATCGTGTAGTTCTTATGCTAAAGCTTTTCTAATGTCAAGTACCATTTCCTTAGACCATGAGATTGTGCAACTCCCGGATACCGTAGGAATGCTTTGGGTGTACCAAACGTCACAACGTAACTGGGTGGCTATAAAGGTGCACTACGGGTATCTCCGAAAGTGTCTATTGGGTTGGCACGAATCGAGACTGAGATTTGTCACTCCGTGTGTCGGAGAGGTATCTCTGGGACCACTCGGTAGGACATCATCATAATGTGCACAATGTGACCAAGGGGTTGATCACGGGATGATGTGTTACGGAACGAGTAAAGAGACTTGCCGGTAACGAGATTGAACAAGGTATCGGCATACCGACGATCGAATCTCGGGCAAGTACTATCACTACAAGAAATATGTCAACTTGTGACCACCACTATTGGTCACTGAATGGTCACTGTTTTCCATTTGTGACCTTTTTGTGACCAAAAACAGAAGGTCAAAAGCTGGCCATCGTAAACTGACATTCATGACCTTCTTTGTGATATGTAAAAGGTCGTTGGTTCCACGACCAAATTTTTGGTCACTAGCAACCTCCCCAGGCCACGTAAGTATCCAGCGTGGCAAGCTGACGTGGATAGGAATCAGCCCAGTCCATTTCGGTGCTTTAGTTGGGCCGAGCCCATTAATTCAGCCCATTTGTTGTTGTTGTTTTCTTTCAATTTGGGTAAGCTACACGGGCCAGGCCCTATAATTCAGCCTTTTTATTTTTGGGTTGTGGCCCTTTTTTTCTTTTTTCAAATGGGTCCCAATTGTCAGGTTCTGATAGGTGGGTCCCAAATGTCCGATTCTGGTTTGTGGGTCCTTGTTGTCATGGTCATGTTCCTCATATTTCAATATGCCAATAATTAAACAGCCAATATTTAAATCAAAATAGACAGAAAACAAGTGTAATACTTCAAATAACAAGAAGCAACAATCTGTTACATCAACACACATACAAATGTGATCACTGTATAACAAGCTCTACAGGTGTACAATATGTCACATGAGCCAAGTTTGTGCTTCAATTTGTTCCAATACGATCAGCATCAAGGGCTTCATTACTCCTTGAACTAGCTCCAATGAGCTTGAACTATGCTTCTTCCGACTTCTTCGTATTGATGCTCCCGATGAAACAGGAAACGCCAACATCTGCATGTTATAGAACAAAATGGTTAGGTACAAAATAAAAGCAAATCTCACAGCATATATCTAACAGCATATACAACATAATGAAGGCAAATCCGTGTGCATATATACTAGTGTGCATATATACTAGCAGAACACATAAACCCATCCATCAGAATCTTGTTTCTGAACATTGGCATCAAATCAACACAACTCTGAATTAACATGCACAAAAGGAAAGAGCTAATACAGGGCAGGTATATGGGTATCAAAACAAACAAGAAAGAAACTAAAATCTATTCTAAGTACTTCAGGTTTGAGCCATTTTCGATACTGCAATCAATACATAACATCCAACATTTCAATCAAGGCCAACAAGGTACTAAGGTACTTGCTACTTAAAACCACAGCAAGGTACAAAGCACATGCAGGCCAACAACAAATCAAGGAACCCAGAACAAGACACTTGGAGCAAGCAACTGATGTAGTAACAAGCTTTGATGGTGCTAAATGCAACAGGTTTGCATAACCTGATTCACAAGGCTAGGAACAGAAGGGGGGAGTTGGTCGTATCTCACAACAAGGTTGGAAGGTTGTCCTTTAAGAGGTGAACGGTGGCGAGCTCATCGACCTACAGCTTCTGTGGCATGGCGACGACATAGACGTGCTACCGTGGGTTGGTGCCCATGAGGAAGCCCACGATGAACGCCACAAAGAGGGATCCACCGGCGGATGCCATAGGCCACAGTGTGGACTGTGCAGAGAGGGTCTAGGGCGGCTGCTGGTTTGCATGCAACTGCGAGGAGGAGCATAATCAATAAGAAACATGGCAAAATTGATGAAGAATAGAAAGCTTCAGGCTAAAGACAACATTTACAAAGGCATTGAATATGAAATCTTCTTCCATACGACATAGCACAGATAGCTTAGTGTACGAGGATATAAAAAAACAGACTGATATATTTTAGGACAAACAAGCACAACCAGAAATAAGCCTGCAAAAGATAGCACGTACACTTGGATTTACGTGTACACATGTATGTACAAATGCAGTACCAGCTAAAACAATGTACAAGAGTTGATGATCCTAAGATCCTACCTACCCAGCACTAAAATGCAAAACTTTTAGTAGTAACCGCTAAATATACATGTTATGAGGGGTGATAAACAATTGCACAGCAAAAGCATCATCCTCCATGTTTCCATAAAAAATTCTTCCCCGAGATTAACTACTGACAACATGAAATAGGGGAGTTGACGATCCTATTATCCTATAGACCCAACACTCAGATGCATAACAAAATAGTCACACGACGTTCAGAGGGGGTGATGCTACCAACCGCGAAGGGAACATAACTTGACCCCTGGGTAATCAATTATAATTCTAGTAATAAAACATTGCTAAATAACAAAGAAACATCAGCTGATGGTACCTTGCAATGCTCTCTAAGCATATGTTCCTTGTTCCAGCACTCAATACAAAGCAGGTCAAGCAAGATGAAAATTTGATTAGGTGCTGTAGCAATGTTCCTAGCATGAATTCAGCATTTTATTGATGTGTATCCCCTGGATAACTTATCGTACAATGGATAGAAGTGTCTCTTGGCAAGCAAGATCTTCGTACAATGGATAGAAATGACAGTAAGCATCCTCTTCTAACAGAGGAAACCTTGTATAGCAAACAAGTAAACTCATTCTCAAATCTCTACACAGCATTTACCTTGTGGTGAGCAAATTCTATACGCGAGGGATCAGAGAAGTTCTCCATCAACGTGTCATACCCATAGAAGCACTACTAGGAAAAAGCCTATACACAGAAAGTTACTAGTAGCGAGGGTTAAAAACCCTCGCTAGTGCTACTTACCAGTAGCGCAGGTTTTTAAACCTCGCTACTACTAAGTTGATAGCAGTAGCGCGGGTTTTTAACCCTCGCTACTACTAAGCGGTCTCTACCGTGCCCCCCGGGACATGCCATAGTAGTAGCGCGGGTTTTTAAAACCTCGCTACTAGTAAGTTTGATAGCAGTAGCGTTGGTTTTTAGCCCTCGCTACTACTAAGTGGTGCCATAGTAGTAGCGAGGGGGTAAAAAACCGC
>NC_041381.1:8940358-8945993 GCF_002162155.2 Triticum dicoccoides
TTCAGTTTTAAAAAAAATAAAAGAAAATGATGAAAATGTCAAAAAACAAAAGAAAATAAGTTTCCCATGTGATATGAGGTCTAGTTGTTGGGAAAATTTGCAAATATGAGTTTCGACTTTATTTGCAAAATCTCTCGAGAATTTTTAAAAATGGGCATAACTTTTGCATACTAACTCGGATGAAAAAGTTTTTTATATGAAAAATCATCTACTCAAAATCCTCAAAAACCAAGCAGAAAAAAAGTTACGGGGCTTTTAGGATCTAGAGTGGAAAAAATCGAAAAAATTTCAAACTGTGTGGTCAAACAATGGTCAAACTAATTATTCTAGAATATTAGTGTTACTAAATAATTATTTTAGTTTTTTTGAATTTTGGTCAAATCTGGTCAAACTATGGCCAAACTGTGGTCAAACTGTGGTCAAACTAATTATTCAAGAAATATTAGTGTTACTAATTTTTTAGAAAAATAGTTTCAAACTCAAATAGTGAAATGTGTGACTTCATGCTCAAGCTAAATTCCTGAGGTTAATAGGATTGACATCTTATTATTGTTAGGAAAACAACAAGTGCAGACTTGGAAACGAGGGAGAATAGAACCCGGAAGTTAAGCGTGCTCAGTCTGGAGTAGTGAGAGGATGGGTGACCGTCCGGGAAGTTAGATGATGAGGGGTGATTAGAGATTAAATTGAGTAGCGATGAGGGGTGATTAGAGATTTGAGGTTGAAATAGTTCAGAAATTTGAAAATTAGGGAAAAAATCGAAATATTTTTTCGAAAAAATTCAAAAAAAACCCGCGCTGGCAGTAGTAGCGCGTGTTTTTACCCGTGCTACTACTAAAGGACGTAGTAGTAGCGCGGGTGGCTCCCGCGCTACTGCTATACGTTAGCTATACTCCCGTGAAGGATCTACCATACATTTGTTGCAAAATTGGACTTAATCAATTTTATAAAATATTAGGCCATATATAATGCACAATTGACAAAATGGTTAGGTGTCAAAAGTTTTGATCCATCTCTGGTGAAAAAGACAAATTCCCGCCGATTCAGGTGGAAGCGGGTCAAATTTGAACTGCAGGTGCCTCATAGTTTGCTCTTTATTTTTTCCAAAAATCATTTCTAGGTAAATAAGTATCTATTTAATCAGAAATACATGGTTTGATGGCGAGACATCGAGGTTTGGACGGTGCCCGAGGGCCCCAACTCTAGAGCGCATAAGCTCGCATGCCCGCCGCGTGACCGTGGCGTTGCCATGCGTTCTGGGGGGCTTAGGCATGTCTAGTGGGTTGGGCACTCCCCAGGTAGGTGCTAGGAAGAAAATTATAACATAAGATTCTAGTTAGTATATATAGTAGTGGAAGCACGGACCACTCTATTTTCAGTATGACACGTCAATGTAGATTTACAGTAAATAAATGTACCATGATAGTTTTGTTTTCCTCCAATATTTTAGATGATGTGAAGCTGGATGAAGAGATACAAATTACTATTCATATCAGACTCAATTCGGTATCATAGGGAAGAAGGTTTATGTACGAGTTCCATACATCTCTAGTCTCTGTTAGCTATTCTTATGAAAACAAAATATCATTTTTACCACGTGAGTATACTACAGAATGGCGTGACCATTTCACTTGTATGGTTTGTTTAGATCTCTTGTCGAGGCACAAAGTGAGCAGCAAATATTGTGCTTGGTTGGAACAGAAATAGGATTAAAAGTGAGCAGTTGAAAGACAACTGCATTTGGAAATAGGTTGGTGTTTCCCTCTTTCTTTTTTTGCAAACAGGTAAGTGTTGAGTGATCTGAAGTACAAACTTGGGACGAGCACTCCTACAACTTAATATGCATTTTGTGTCAATTGGTTGTGGTCATACATGCGTTTCCATTGCATCATGAGTAAGTTTTAAGCTCCCTTTACTGATCAGAATATATACTAGCAAATAAACCTACACCGGAACGTTGGAGAAAGTGGGACACAAAATGAAAATTCTTTTAATAGTATATGACTTTTCTGTTCTAGAAAAATAGTCATTTTCTTCTTATTATTATTTCCGGCCTGATCTTGAGTGGCCTGAATGTTGGGCCACTACCGCATTATTCAGAATGAAACAAAGTCAGCTCTAGCTGCAGCTCTCAAACAACAACCACCTCGATCGGACTTGGGATGGCGTGCGACACACGCGACTCGCGCGGCGGCGCAGGTGACACACGCGACGCGCGCGGCGGCACTGGTGGAGTTCACGGTGGTGCGTCGCGCGCGGGGGGCTCGCGAGGGGCGGGCCCCACAGGAGATCCGTACGGTGCAGGCGACGTGCGGTGGAGGGTCTGGTTCGCTTCGGATCTCGTGTCGGCGAGGCGGATCTCGCTAGATGACGGCGTACTCTGGCTCCGACATGAGGCACTGCGCATCGTCCTCCTCGACGATCGCGGGGCGACGGTGGATGCACGGTTCCTCCACGAGGGTGAGTCTCTCGACATCGGTGATATCATCGCGTTCCCCTATCATTTTGCTCGAGTTCGGGACAGATTTCCGGCGCCGGCCACGGTGGTCGCCGGTGCGAGCTCGTTGGCGGAGGCGTACATAAATCAAAGGGAAGCGGCCGCTCGCGGTGGGGGCCGCCCCATTCGCCTGACAAGAGGGCCGGGGATTTTGGGGCGTGGCCCGGGCCACCATTCCCCTGATGCTCGACACGTGGGGCGGGTGGGATCGGACCGCCATGGATCCCTTGACCCTAGGGTTTCCCTGCGCACCGCACATATAAAACAGAGCCCCGCCCCCTCCTCCCAAATTCTGGATCTCGACGAGATCCTCTCCCACTTCTGGGGCGAGCCGTCGCCTCCTCGATCTAGGGTTCCTCGATCTTTCTCTTGGTGGGAGGGAAAAATCCGGGGTGATTCTCGTTCCTTTGCTCAAGTCGTTAGTTCTCCACCTCTCCCATCCACCCTTGCTCCGATCCGTGAGGAGATCACCATGATAGAAGAGGGTTTCGGTGCGGGGCGGCATGGTCGGGGGGCTGGCCGTTTTGATCGGGGCCAGGGTCGCGGCCGCAGTTTCGACCACAACGTCTGGAAGCACAAGATGGATTCGGGAGGATCCTCGACTCATAAGGCCTCTGGATCTGGGGAGGATGGATCCAGAAAGTGGTATGAGGCTGCTGGCGGCAAGCAGGCTGCTCCGCCTCGGCAGGGGAGGTGGGGGGATGACGATGGAGACACAAGTGAGCCGCGCGCTGTAGAGAAGAATCATGCATCACCTCGCACGCGTGGGCTCCCTGGACATACTGGTAATATCGCTCCCCTCCTCCACCCATGTCAGATCTATAATCTGACTAGGCACCCCACTGCTAGATGCCTGCAAGCGATATGCGAGCGGTGCAAGAAGAAAGGTCACCTGTCTGTTATTTGCACTGAGTTCTTGCCTTGGGAATTTTCTCCTGCTATGTGTGCTTTTCAAAGTAAAGGGCAAGGTTTCTTCTACATTCCTGATTTCAGTATCGATAAGCAGCCTAGAGAGAGGATTTACAATATTGTAGTTACTATCACTGAGGGGGCTGCGCTGACTAAAGATATTGAGCATGAGCTTAGTGTTGGGGAATGTAGAAGAAATTCAAAATTTTCCTACGAGTCACCAAGATCTATCTATGGAGAGACTAGCAAGGAGATAGGGGAGTGCATCTACATACCCTTGTAGATCGCTAAGCGGAAGCGTTCAAGAGAACGGGGTTGAGGGAGTCGTACTCGTCGTGATCCAAATCACCAGAGATCCTAGTGCCGAACGGATGGCACCTCCGCGTTCAGCACATGTACAGCCCGGTGACGTCTCCCATGCCTTGATCCAGCAAGGAGAGAGGTAGAGGTTGGGGAAGACTCCGTCCAGCAGTAGCACAACGGCGTGGTGGCGATGGAGGAGCATGGTATTCCAGCAGGGCTTCGCCAAGCACCGCGAGAGACGAGGAGGGAGAGAGGTAGGGCTGCGCCTGGAGAGGTCAAAACTCATGTCTTTGCAGCCCCAAATACCTCAAGTATATATAGGGGAGAGGGAGGGGGTGCGCCCCCTTTAGGGTTCCCACCCCAAGGGGTGCGGCAGCCCCAAAACCCATCTAGCGTGGCGGCCAAGGGGGGGAGAGGGGAAACTTGCCCCCCAAGTAAGGTGGAGGCGCCCCCTCCCCAAACCCTAGGCGCCTTGGGCCCTGGTGGGGGGGGGGCGCACCAGCCCACCTGGGGCTGGTCCCCTCCCACACTTGGCCCATGCAGCCCTCTGGGGCCGGTGGCCCCACTTGGTGGACCCCCGGGACCCTCCCGGTGGTCCCGGTACATTACCGATAACACCCGAAACTTTTCCAGTGACCAAAACAGGACTTTCCATATATAAATCTTTACCTCCGGACCATTCCGGAACTCCTCGTGACGTCCGGGATCTCATCCGGGACTCCGAACAACATTTGGTAACCACGTATATCTATTCCCTATAACCCTAGCGTCATCGAACCTTAAGTGTGTAGACCCTACGGGTTTCGGAACCATGCAGACATGACCGAGACGTTCTCCGGTCAATAACCAACAGCGGGATCTGGATACCCATGTTGGCTCCCACATGTTCCATGATGATCTCATCGGATGAACCACGATGTCAAGGATTCAATCAATCTCGTATACAATTCCCTTTGTCTAGCGGTATACACTACAAGAAATATGTCAACTAGTGACCTTCTCTTAGTGACCCTAGCTGAATTGGTTGTAAATCCACGGCCATTTCGCTTGGAAGGGCTCAAACCCTGAATTGCCTTAGACCAAATGGTCATAAAAGCAGACAAGAGTGGTCCATGACCTTATTTTTACCTGATTACGACCAATATAAATGGTCATGAGGTTGCGAACGTGGGTGCATTAGTACTTATTGCTATGACTAGGCGCCACCTCATCAGTTTTGCCTATGTGTCATGTCCATGTGTCAATTTTTGCCCTCGGTTGTGAAGCAACCTATATTTCTGTTATTCCAAAAATTCCCAAAAAATTCTCATAAATTGTTTGGATATATCTTCATGAAATATGTCAAAAACCTTCCTTGCCTAGTTCAAAAATAACTCAACAATATTTATTTCCCTATTATGTTCGGAGCAGCACTTTGTGAAGGAAGTGTTATTTATATATTCATGATTTCCCTAAAAATTTGTGAAGACATTCTTCTTAGTATATGATCATCCTCAGCCAAAACTCACGCCCATTGGCCATGTGCATTTCCCATACCGCTAATCAAACACTTGGGTGCTAATTCATGTTTGAGCATAGTTCGGTCTCCTCATGAGAATCTTTACAACTTTTAGAGTGGTTGGGCTTTTTTAGAACCGTTCGTTCATGTCGATCTAACGGCAGACAAATACGAAGTACTGGGTAGTACTCCGATGAAAGTACGCGAAAGTACTAAAACGAGTGGGGCCGGTACTCGTGACAAGGTGGGGACGCGTTTTAATATAGGGGCAGTTTAGTCCTAGGAAAATTTGCACGCGCCGCCCCTCTCGTCGAATGCAAAACCGCCGCCATGGTGCTACAACTTCCACAATTACTCATCGGCGGCCATCTCCTCCCCCTCCTCCAAGTCCACCACAGTCATCTCCTCCTTCTCGCCGCTGCAACTTC
>NC_041381.1:8946505-8962072 GCF_002162155.2 Triticum dicoccoides
CCCTCTTCCATCGAAGCAAGAATCGGCAGATCGAGCTGATGGCCGGCGGCGAGAACACTGACTTCGTGCAGATCGCCGGCGACGACCAGGTCAAGTTGGCCAGGTTGAGGGTGATCCGTTCTTGGTTTGACAACACAAGGCAGATGAGCTGGATGGCAATGGCCACTTTCAAGAATTTGACGAAGAAGGAGAGGGCAAAGCTTTGCCCCCCGCCCGCACAACCGATTCACAAGATCGAGATCCTCCTCTGGGCGATGGAGCAGGCCAATTCGTCCAGCAAGTGGACCAGGCGGAGGTGGTGGGCGTTCAGATCCAGGGTAGAGCATCCAATGGATCAGGAACCCACCATGCACGAGGTGCCGTTGCAGATTTTGCAGCCTGCAACCGAGTCACGGGAGACTCCAAAGAGCAAGATGAGGAGGACAGTGGTCGCGACCTCGCTTCCCCGCCGTTCTCCACGCTTCCCTCGCAACTCTCCTCGTCTGAACGGCAGCGGTAGCTATGTTTAGAGTAAGCTTCCCCACTCCTCATCTTCCTACTGCTCGTGCTTACATCGTGGTGTACTGATCGTAATAGCTCAGGGAGGGAATGCTATATGGCATTTTAATCTCAATGAATTGCATGAATATTTGAGTACATGGATTTGGAGGATGGATTATGATGTATGTGAACCCTAGGCATCATATGAACCCTAGGACTAATTAGTAATGTTCTAGTGGTAGACACTGAAATATTTCGGTACACACCGGTAGGCACTGAAATATTTCGGTACTTTCCTAGGCAAAATTTGTAATGTTGTAGTGGTGGACACTGAAATATTTTGGTACACACCGGTAGGCACTGGAATATTTCAGTACAATGTTGTAGTGGTAGACACTGAAATATTTCAGTACCCACCGGTAGGCAATGTAATATTTCGTTACTACAATTTCAGTACACACTGATGCACACTGAATTATTTCAGTACTGCAGTTTCAGTACACACCGGTACACACTGAAATATTTCAGTACTGCAAATTCTATACATAGTTGGCATTTTGTCATTTATTTGTGAATTAATCCATGCATCATATGGCCTAACTTTGTACGTGAGTTTGGGTCAATTTCATGTCTACTTATTGTTAAAATTTATTGTCATGCCATGAAACACAAGACAAGTCACTGACCCAAGCTTGCAAAGATGCCATATCAATGTTGCTGATATGAATATGCATGTTTTCACCAAGTCTTGTGTCTGAATTAAAACTGAGCATTTTTTCTTGATGGTATCCATGGATCTAGAACTCCTATGTATTTGCTCATGTTGGATGTTTTGTTCTCCATCATTTGTACTAGCATTTCGTGCGATTAGATGCCATGACAAGACCCCTGGCAAATTTATTTTCTTGCCTCCAACATCCCATGTGTGTTTTGCAGGAAAAAACCTGGAGTTCACTAGGCTGGCTGAAGTTATGAGGCTAGGAGGCTGATGGTGCTGCTACTGAGTGATCCTTCTTCTTTCAGCTTTTGTTCGTCCTTTCTCAAGCCGTTGGACCAGGCCTACTTCCCTATGTGATGTTAATGTATTAAGTAGTTCCTTCGAATTTGTAGTATTAGTTAGTTTGAATGTGGAAGTACCTCAATTTTTAGGAATGAAATGTTGCTTTGTATGACCAAGGGTTTCATACCTTAATCTTTGGATAATTAATTATGTGAACTGTTGGATGTGGCGCACAACGAAACGCCTCTAGCATTGATACTAGTTCAACATGTCGGTCCAATTAGAGACCAGCCACTACCATATAGAACAGTTAGCATTTCATACTACAACCTGGCACGTACAAAACATCACACAGTGGAAGCACATCCCTAAGCACCTTGCATTGTACAAGGTCTTAGAGACCAGCCTCTACCATATATAACAGTTACGATGTCACACTACAGCCTATAAAACATCACACAGTGGAATAATCATAGCTAGTAGAGCATTAGTTACCAGTTAATAATAGTTGCAATCCATCACAAGCAATAGTACCTAGATATGAGTAGATATAGGTACGGTAATACACGACAAGTACTCGCAAACAAGAGCTAACATAACAAGTTCATTTCACATTGATACATGGCCCACCCCAGTTCTAAATGAGGTGGATGGTGATCATCATCCTCAAGTCATGGCGACGGGTGTTCGCAACAGTGAGTAGGATGGCCTGTCCTACCCGAAGATTCTTGGCATGAAGGAACTTCTTCCACCCTGCCCTGCTCAAGACAGTGCGACCGTCCGTGTCCACTGCATAGGCACAGCTGGTGATGGAGCCCGTTCTGGTAAGGCGTAGTCCAGCAGCCATGCCTTCTTCGTCCGGGTCGATGCCACAACTATCAAGTAACCTCTTAGGTAATTTCTGAAAACAGTTGACATGATATATGATCATGTCACGTGCAATTATCAACAAAGCATACACTTCAAGACACATATATCATTGGATTCAACACTGAGCATATATATCATCACAGCACTACACTATACGCCAAGCATCAAATTACTACAGTAATTAGGCATATCATTAGATTACTACACTACATGCATGTCATAAAATTCTTCACAAAATGAATTCTAAACTAGGCCTCTCATCACAGTATTACAACATGCATATCATATGAACTACTACACTTGTTGGGGAACGTAGTAATTTCAAATAAATTCCTACGCACACGCAAGATCATGGTGATGCATAGCAACGAGAGGAGGAGTGTATCTTCATACCCTTGAAGATCGCTAAGTGGAAGCGTTTATCAACGCGGTTGATTTGTCGTACGTCTTCACGATCCGACCGATCCAAGTACCGAACGCACGGCACCTTCGAGTTCTGCACACGTTCAGCTCAATGACGTCCTCGCCTTCTCGATCCAGCAAGACGGGCGAAGTAGTAGATGAGTTCCGGCAGCACGACGGCGTGGTGACGGTGTTGGTGAAGAGCAATCTCCGCAGGGCTTCGCCTAAGCACTACGGAAACTATGACGGAGGATAAACTAGAGGGGAAGGGGTTGCCGGGACACGGCTTGGTGTTTCTTGATGTGTCTTTGGTGCTAGCCCTGCCCCTCTATTTATATGTTGAGCCTTGGGGTCGAAACTTGGAGTAAAAGCCTTCACAAAGTCGGTTTCACCCGAAAGGCAAGAGTCCTTCTCGGACTCCAGGGCCACATGCCAGGGTTTCCGGCGTCTGGACCCAGACGCCAGGGACCCTGGCGTCTGGCCCCTGGACTCCGCAAAACTTCCTTTTGCACTTACCAAAAACCTTGTGGGTTTTCTCCTTTGGCCCAAATAACGTGTTCTCGTACCCAAACATTTCGGGAAACATCCGGAACCCCTTCCGGTGAATTCCGGAACTCTTCCGGAGATCAAACACTATTATCCCATATATTAAACTTTATCTCCGGAACATTTCGGAGTTCCTCGTCATGTCCATGATCTCATTCGCGACTCCGAAGAACATTCGGTTACCAACATACATAACTCATATAATACTACATCGTCAACGAAATGTTAAGCGTGCGGACCCTACGGGTTCGAGAACTATGTAGACATGACCTAGAACTTGTTTCTGGTCAATAACCAATAGCGGGACCTGGATGCCCATATTGGCTCCCACATATTCTACGAAGATCTTTATCGGTCAAACCGCATAACAACATACGTTGTTCCCTTTGTCATCGGTATGTTACTTGCCCGAGATTTGATCGTTGGTATCCAATACCTAGTTCAATCTCGTTACCAGCAAGTCTCTTTACTCGTTACGTAATACATCATTTCGTAACTAACTCATTAGTTACATTGCTTGCAAGGCTTATAGTGATGTGCATTACCGAGAGGGCCCAGAGATACCTCTCCGATAATCGGAGTGACAAAACCTAATCTCGAAATACGCCAACCCAACATGTACCTTCGGAGACACCTGTAGTACTCCTTTATAATCACCCAGTTACGTTGTGACGTTTGGTAGCACCCAAAGTGTTCCTCCGGTAAACGGGAGTTGCATAATCTCATAGTTATAGGAACATGTATAAGTCATGAAGAAAGCAATAACAATATACTAAACGATCAAGTGCTAGGCTAACGGAATGGGTCGAGTCAATCACATCATTCTCCTAATGATGTGATCCCGTTAATTAAATGACAACTCTTTTGTCCATGGTTAGGAAACATAACCATCTTTGTTAAACGAGCTACTCAAGTAGAGGCATACTAGTGACACTATGTTTGTCTATGTATTCACACATGTATTATGTTTCCGGTTAATACAATTCTATCATGAATAATAAGCATTTATCATGATATAAGGAAATAAATAATAACTTTATTATTGCCTCTAGGGCATATTTCCTTCAGTCTCCCGCTTGCACTAGAGTCAATAATCTAGTTCACATCACCATGTGATTCAACACCAATATTCACATATGTATGTGATTAATACCCATAGTTCACATCGTCATGTGATCAACACCCAAAGGTTTTACTAGAGTCAATAATCTAGTTCACATCGTTATGTGATTAACACCCAAAGAGTACTAAGGTATGATCATGTTTTGCTCGTGAGAGAAGTTTAGTCAACGGGTCTGTCACATTACAGAGTCAAATGTATTTTGCAAATATTCTATGTATACAATGCTATGCATGGAGCTACTCTAGCTAATTGCTCCCACTTTCAATATGTATCCAGATTGAGACTTAGAGTCATCTGGATCGGTGTAAAAGCTTGCATCGATGTAACTCTTTACGACGAACTCTTTTATCACCTCCATAATCGAGAAACATCTCCTTAGTCCTCACTAAGGATATTCTTGACCACTGTCCAGTGATCTACTATTAGATCAAAATTGTATTCCTTTGTCAAACTCAGAGCAAGGTATACAATAGGTCTGGTTCACAGCATAGCATACTTTTATAGAACCTATGACTGATGCATAGGGAATGATTTTCATTCTCTTGCTATTTTCTGCCGTGGTCGGGTTTTTGAGTCTTACTCAATTTCATACCTTGTAACACAGGAAAGAAACTCTTTCTTTGACTGTTCCATTTTGAACTACTTCAAAATCTTGTCAAGGTATGTACTCATTGAAAAACTTATCAAGCTTCTTGATCTATCTCCATAGATCTTGATGCTCAATATGTAAGTAGCTTTACTGAGGTCTTTCTTTAAAAAACTCTTTTCAAACACTCCTTTATGCTTTGCAGAAAAATTCTACATCATTTCCGATCAAGAATATGTCTTACACATATAATATCAGAAATGATACAAAGCTCCCACTCACTTTCTTGTAAAAACAGGCCTTTCCAAAAGTCTGTATAAAACCATATGCTTTGATCAACTCATCAAAGCGTATATTCCAACTCTGAGATGCTTGCACCAGTCCATTGATGGATCTTTGGAGCTTGCACATTTTGTTAGTACTCCCTCCGGTCCTTTTTACTCTGCACATTGGTTTTGCCGAAAGTCAAACTTTGCTAAGTTTGACCAAATTTATATTAAAAATTATTAGCATCTATAATATCTAATAAATATAATATGAAAATATATTCCAAGATGAATCTAATGATATTGGTGTTGTTATGTGAATGTCTATAATTTTTTATATAAACTTGGTCAAAGTTGGATGAGATTGACTTCAGACAAACCTAATATGCAAAGTAAAAAGGACCGGAGGGAGTACCTTTAGGATTAACAAAACCTTCTGGTTGCATCATATACAACTCTTCTTTAATAAATCCATTAAAGAATGTAGTTTCGACATCCATTTGCCAGATTTCATAACATGTGATAATTGCTAACATGATTCGGACAGACTTAAGCATCGCTACAGTTGAGAAAATCTCATTGTAGTCAACACCTTGAACTTGTAGATAGTAACACTACTATCAGTGTCCGTCTTCCTCTTGAAGATCCATTTATTTAACATGGCTTGCTGATCATCGAGCAAGTCAATCAAAGTCCATACTTTGTTCTCATAAATGGATCCTATCTCAGATTTCATGGCCTCAAGCCATTTCGCGGAATCTGGGATCATCATCTCTTCCTCATAGTTCGTAGGTTCATCATGTTCTAGTAACATGACTTCTAGAACAGGATTACCGTACCACTTTGGTGCGGATCTTATTCTGGAAGACCTACGAGGTTCGCTAGTAACTTGATCTGAAGCTTCATGATCATCATCATTAACTTCCTCACTAATCGGTGTAGGCATCACTAGAACTGATTTCTGTGATGAACTACTTTCCAATTTGGGAGAAGGTACAATTACCTTATCAAGTTCTACTTCCTCCCACTCACTTCTTTAGAGAGAAACTCCTTCTCTAGGAAGGATCCATCTTAGCAACGAATCTTGCTTTCGGATCTGTGATAGAAGGTGTACCCAATAGTTACCTTTGGGTATTCTATGAAGACGCACTTCTCCGATTTGGGTTCGAGCTTATCAGGTGAAAACTTTTTCACATAAGCATCGCAGCCCCAAACTTTAAGAAACGACAACTTTTGGTTTCTCGCCAAACCACAGTTCATAAGGCGTCGTCTCAACAGATTTTGATGGTGCCCTATTTAAAGTGAATGCAGCTGTCTCTAATGCATAACCCCAAAACGATAGTGGTAAACCGATAAAAGACATCATAGATCGCACCATATCCAATAAAGTGCGGTTACGACGTTCGGACACACCGTTACGCTATGGTGTTCCAGGTGGCATGAGTTTGTGAAACTATTCCACATTGTTTTAATTGAAGACCAAACTCGTAACTCAAATATTCGTCTCAGCGATCAGATCGCGGAAATTTTATTTTCTTGTTACGATGATTTTTCCACTTCACTCTGAAATTCTTTGAACCTTTCAACTATTTCAGACTTATGTTTCATCAAGTAGATATACCCATACCTGCTCAAATCATCTGTGAAGGTCAGAAAATAACGATACCCGCCGCGATCCTTAATACTCACTGGTCTGCATACATCAGTATGTATTATTTCCAACAAGTTTGTTGCTCGTTCCATTGTTCCGAAGAACGGAGTTTTAGTCATCTCGCCCAAAGGCACGGTTTGCAAGCATCAAATAATTCATAACCAAGTGATTTCGAGAATCCATCTTTATGGAGTTTCTTCATGCGCTTTACACCGATATGACCCAAACGGCAGTGCCATAAATAAGTTGCACTATCATTATTAACTTTACATCTTTTGGCATCAATATTATGAATATGTGTATCACTACGATCGAGATCCAACAAACTATTTTCATTGGGTGTATGACCATCGAAGGTCTTATTCATGTAAACAGAATAACAATTATTCTCTAACTTTGAATAACCGTATCGCAATAAACATGATCAAATCATATTAATGCTTAACGCAAACGCCAAATAACATTTATTTAGGTTTAACACTAATCCCGAAAGTATAAAGAGTGTGCGATGATGATCATATCAATCTTGGAACTACTTCCAACACTCATCGTCACTTCCCCTTCAACTAGTCTCTATTTATTCTGTAACTCCTGTTTCGAGTTACTAATCTTAGCAACCGAACAAGTATCAAATACTCAGGGGCTACTATAAACACTAGTAAGGCACACATCCATAACCTGTATATCAAATATACCCTTGTTCACTTTGCCATCCTACTTATCCACCAAATATTCAGGGCATCTCCGCTTCCAGTGACCATTTCCTTCGCAGTGTAAGCACTCAGTTTCAGGCTTTGGTCCAGCTTTGGGCTTCTTCGCGGGAGTGACAACTTGTTTGCCATTCTACTTGAAGTTTCCCTTTCTTTCCCTTTTCTTGAAACTAGTGGTCTTGTCAATCATCAACACTTGATGCTCTTTCTTGATTTCTACCTTCGTCGATTTCAACATCACGAAGAGCTCGGGAATCGTTTTCGTCATCCCTTGCATACTATAGTTCATCACGAAGTTCTAGTAACTTAGTGATGGTGACTAGAGAATTCAGTCAATCACTATCTTATCTGGAAGATTAACTCCCACTTGATTCAAGCGATTGAAGTACCCAGACAATCTGAGCACATGCTCACTAGTTGAGCGATTCTCCTCCATTTTTAGCTATAGAACTTGTTGGAGATTTCCTATCTCTCAACTCGGGTATTTGGTTGAAATATTAACTTCAATTCCTGGAACATCTCATATGGTCCAGCACATTCAAAACGTCTTTGAAGTCCCGATTCTACGCCATTAAGCATGGTGCACTAAACTATCAAGTAGTCATCATATTGAGCTAGCCAAACGTTCATAACGTCTGCATCTGCTCCTGCAATAGGTCTGTCACCTAGCGGTGCGTTAAGGACATAATTCTTCTGTGCAGCAATGAGGATAAACCTCAGATCACGGACCCAATCCGCATCATTGCTACTAACATTTTTCAACACAATTTTCTCTAGGAACATATCAAAATAAACATATGAAAGCAACAACGCGAGCTATTGTTCTACAATATAATTTGCAAAATACTACCAGGAGTAAGTTCATGATAAATTTAAGTTCAATTAATCATATTACTTAAGAACTCCCACTTAGACAGACATCTCTCTAGTCATCTAAGTGATCACGTGATCCAAATCAACTAAACCATGTCCGATCATCACGTGAGATGGAGTAGTTTCAATGGTGAACATCACTATGTTGATCATATCTACTATATGATTCACGTTCGACCTTTCGGTCTCCGTGTTCCGAGGCCATATCTGTATATGCTAGGCTCATCAAGTTTAACCTGAGTATTCCACGTGTGCAACTATTTTGCACCCGTTGTATTTGAACGTAGAGCCTATCACACCCGATCATCACGTGGTGCCTCAGCACGAAGAACTTTCGCAACGGTGCATACTCAGGGAGAACACTTCTTGATAATTAGTGAGAGATCATCTTAAAATGCTACCGTCAAACAAAACATAATAAGATGTATAACAGATAAACATCATATGCAATCAAAATATGTGACATGATAGGGCCATGATCATCTTGCGCCTTTGATCTCCATCTCCAAAGTATTGTCATGATCTCTATCGTCACCGGCACGACACCATGATCTTCATCATCTTGATCTATATCAATGTGTCGTCACATGGTCGTCTCGCCAACTATTGCTCTTGCAACTATTGCTATCGCATAGCGATAAAGTAAAGCAATTATTTGGCACTTGCATCTTATGCAACAAAGAGGCAACCATAGGGCTTCTGCCAGTTGCTGATAACTTCAACAAAACATGATCATCTCATACAACAACTTATATCTCATCACGTCTTGACCATATCACATCACAACATGCCCTACAAAAACAAGTTAGACGTCCTCTACTTTGTTGTTGCAAGTTTTACGTGGCTGCTACGGGCTTAGCAAGAACCGTTCTTACCTATGCATCAAAACCACAACGATGGTTTGTCAAGTTGGTGTTGTTTTAACCTTCGCAAGGACAAGCAATAGTACCTAGATATGAGTAGATATAGGTACGGTAATACACGACAAGTACTCGCAAACAAGAGCTAACATAACAAGTTCATTTCACATTGATACATGGCCCACCCCAGTTCTAAATGAGGTGGATGGTGATCATCATCCTCAAGTCATGGCGACGGGTGTTCGCAACAGTGAGTAGGATGGCCTGTCCTACCCGAAGATTCTTGGCACGAAGGAACTTCTTCCACCCTGCCCTGCTCAAGACAGTGCGACCGTCCGTGTCCACTGCATAGGCACAGCTGGTGATGGAGCCCGTTCTGGTAAGGCGTAGTCCAGCAGCCATGCCTTCTTCGTCCGGGTCGATGCCACAGCTATCAAGTAACCTCTTAGGTAATTTCTGAAAACAGTTGACATGATATATGATCATGTCACGTGCAATTATCAACAAAGCATACACTTCAAGACACATATATCATTGGATTCAACACTGAGCATATATATCATCACAACACTACACTATACGCCAAGCATCAAATTACTACAGTAATTAGGCATATCATTAGATTACTACACTACATGCATGTCATAAAATTCTTCACAAAATGAATTCTAAACTAGGCCTCTCATCACAGTATTACAACATGCATATCATATGAACTACTACACTTGTTGGGGAACGTAGTAATTTCAAAAACTTTCCTACGCACACGCAAGATCATGGTGATGCATAGCAACGAGAGGAGGAGTGTATCTTCATACCCTTGAAGATCGCTAAGTGGAAGCGTTTATCAACGCGGTTGATTTGTCGTACGTCTTCACGATCCGACCGATCCAAGTACCGAACGCACGGCACCTCCGAGTTCTGCACACGTTCAGCTCGATGACGTCCTCGCCTTCTCGATCCAGCAAGACGGGCGAAGTAGTAGATGAGTTCTGGCAGCACGACGGCGTGGTGACGGTGTTGGTGAAGAACAATCTCCGCAGGGCTTCACCTAAGCACTACAGAAACTATGACGGAGGATAAACTAGAGGGGACGGGGTTGCCGGCACACGGCTTGGTGTTTCTTGATGTGTCTTTGGTGCTAGCCCTGCCCCTCTATTTATATGTTGAGCCTTGGGGTCGAAACTTGGAGTAAAAGCCTCCACAAAGTCGGTTTCACCCGAAAGGCAAGAGTCCTTCTCGGACTCCAGGGCCAGACGCCAAGGTTTCCGGCGTCTGGACCCAGACGCCAGGGACCCTGGCGTCTGGCCCCTGGACTCCGCAAAACTTCCTTTTGCACTTTCCAAAAACCTTGTGGGTTTTCCCCTTTGGCCCAAGTAACGTGTTCTCGTACCCAAACATTTCGGGAAACATCCGGAACCCCTTCCGGTGAATTCCAGAACTATTCCGGAGATCAAACACTATTATCCCATATATTAAACTTTATCTCCGGACCACTCCGGAGTTCCTCGTCATATCCATGATCTCATTCGCGACTCCGAACAACATTCGGTTACCAACATACATAACTCATATAATACTATATCGTCAACGAAACGTTAAGCGTGCGGACCCTACGGGTTCAAGAACTATGTAGACATGACCTAGAACTTGTTTTCGGTCAATAACCAATTGCGGGACCTGGATTTTACGGTTCAAGAACTTGTCTCCCACATATTCTACGAAGATCTTTATCGGTCAAACCGCATAACAACATACGTTGTTCCCTTTGTCATCGGTATGTTACTTGCCCGAGATTTGATCGTCGGTATCCAATACCTAGTTCAATCTCGTTACCGGCAAGTCTCTTTACTCGTTACGTAATACATCATTCCGTAACTAACTCATTAGCTACATTGCTTGCAAGGCTTATAGTGATGTGCATTACCGAGAGGGCCCAGAGATACCTCTCCGATAATCGGAGTGACAAAACCTAATCTCGAAATACGCCAACCCAACATGTACCTTCGGAGACACCTGTAGTACTCCTTTATAATCACCCAGTTACGTTGTGACGTTTGGTAGCACCCAAAGTGTTCCTCCGGTAAACGGGAGTTGCATAATCTCATAGTTATAGGAACATGTATAAGTCATGAAGAAAGCAATAGCAATATACTAAACGATCAAGTGCTAGGCTAACAGAATGGGTCAAGTCAATCACATCATTCTCCTAATGATGTGATCCCGTTAATCAAATGACAACTCTTTTGTCCATGGTTAGGAAACACAACCATCTTTGATAAACGAGCTAGTCAAGTAGAGGCATACTAGTGACACTATGTTTGTCTATGTATTCACACATGTATTATGTTTCCGGTTAATACAATTCTAGCATGAATAATAAACATTTATCATGATATAAGGAAATAAATAATAACTTTATTATTGCCTCTACGGCATATTTCCTTCAACACTAACTAAGCATGCATATCATGTAATTACCACACTAAGTAACATACCATGATATGTCGTTTAACATTCGTCCTTGTGAGGCGGGTCACGAATGGCTTCCCTAGGTAGTCTTCACGTAGCGGAAGCATGTCCCAGAGGTTGCTGATTTCCTCGTCGCCCAGTCTGAGTCCTTGGGCATACAGGTATTCAACAAGTGGGTTCTCGTCATCATCTGAATCGTCATCATGTGAATCAGCGCCATCTTCCTCCTCATTAACTTCATCCTCACTATCCGGAATCAAATTTATATAGATAACAGAAATCCTGGGCCTATCTCTTCTGAAGGAGAAGCTGATCAATTCACCCCCACTAAGACGCATGTGGGCGATGAAACGATCCCAATCATCTCCTCCTATCTGGGTTATCTTTCGCCCCTTCTCGACCTGCATAGTGTATGGGCCCCCAAGAGCGTCGAAGGTCACGGTGTCTCCGACGAGCTCATTGAATGCCAATCTCACATTGCATGGTACGATCTGTGTAAGATAAAAACAAATAACAGACACAATACATTAGTGGAAATAGCAAAAAAACAAAAAGAATGTACTGTTAGAAGGTTCATATAAATTGTTACCGCTGCAACAACAAAAAAAGGCTGGAAGTAGATGCCGAACAACGTGGTAGTAGAAAGGCTGGTCCGGCACCGTGAGTTGTAGCGTCCACATTGTGCTTCCTCCATTCTACAAAGAACATGTTGAACTCTAAATTGAATTGTACATAGTCCAATACAAAGATCATACATATAATAAATCATAGTGATAACCTATACTGGCAATGGCTAATCAATCTATTTTCTATCTTCTACGTAATAAAGCAATGCCAATGACAATGGCAATGCCCGTCTCATCTAAACCTGGGAATAGTTCGGCACACATCAAAACCAAACCAATCCAGATATTTTCATTTAGAATCTAGACCAAAGCGAACTATACATGCTCGTTATCCAACCCAGTCCAAACCGTTTTCAACTTTTGGATTGAATCCAAAGGTTCAAACCGTGGACAAAGCCATATGCGAGGGCACGTCATGAATCTAGATCAGACATGGCGTCAAAGCTCGAGAGAGCCGACGAGCTCCGACCGGCAACATCGGCTCTTGGATTTGGAGCAGTAGTAGGTGGTAGTGGCAGCTCAAACTAATTGATTGATTTGGTCTCAAACCATAGAAACCAAATCAAGATCCAATCCAAAATCTATGTTTCAGTCCAAACCAATCGGCTCAGATCCGCCTCCGTAGGGAGACGCGGTTGGGGAAGGGAAGAAGAGGGGAGATCTCACGTACTTGCCGGAGTTGGCGGCGGCCGCGCACCGGCAACGAAACCCTTGACGACAACACACAATTTTCCTTAAAATTATGTATTTGTTGGATCCATCCCACTCAACGTAGCTTTTCCTCACACTAAAACCTTTTCCAAGAGCATATTTGTTGTAGAATTCATAGCCTTCGGCCTCACTATCAAACATCTTGCTGACAACATTTAGATACTCGAACATACTCTCATCACTTGCATACACCATGTCTTCCTGCATATGACATGTGAGGGAAACCATTCATCAACATCTTTTTGTTTATTAATGTTGCAGGTGTAAAATAGCTATAGGCAAAGACAAGTGCATGGAAAAGACTTTGCTCATTTGACATGTGAGGGAAACCAATCATCAACGTCCAACAAGTAGTATCTCATCTTCCTTTAAACTATATTTCATGCACTATGCAAACCTAAAGTGATGATGACTTTAATAAACTAAATTAAGTCAACTATGGAACCAGTATCTCATCTTCCTTCAGTATATCTCATCTCAAACATCAAGTATGTCACTTTTTTTCTGCGGTACCAAAGGAAGTAAGCAATGCCCTCAACATCTTAGTTAAACTAACATGATGCGATTAGCTCAAGAGAAACTATGCCACGATGAAGCTTTCCATTCGTTGTTCTAGTCCGTACAAATCTCGCATACTGCTAAATTACCCGGATCTTGTGGGGTTGAGGTTGTACTGCATGCACGGTGGAGGGGCGCAACGGCCAAGAGAACGAGCAGAACGCCAAGCCGGATTCATACCTTAATGATGGTACGCGCGAAGAGATGGGATCGCCCGCCGCCGTCGCCGCCGATTCAGCCGGCGCAGATCCGGACTTCTTCTTCTTAAGTGACGGCGTGGGGGCTGGGGACGGAGAAGGACGAGGACGATGAATTTATTCCTCTCACCAGGCAGGTCGAGGACGGAGAAGGTCAGGAGCAGCGAGCGGCGACGAATACATCGGAGGAGGATTCTGAACTGGATCGACTAGACATGGATCTGGTCCTCAGGTGATCGGTTCAAGAAAAGATATTTCCCCTGGACCATTATGCCCTTATCGCAATTAACATATTAAATTTAATCAATTATGTTTTTGATGAATATATGTGAGTTTTTTATCCTATCTTCCAAGTCAATAGTCACCTACTATGTGTTATTATCCGGTAACCCCGAAGTGACAATAATCGGGACCACTCCCGTGATGACCGTAGTTTGAGGAGTTCATGTATTCCCTAAGTGTTAATGCTTTGGTCCGGTACCCTATTAAAAGGATGCCTTAATATCCCTTAGTTTCTAATAGGACCCCACTGCCACAGGAGGGTAGGACAAAAGATGTCATGCAAGTTCTTTTTCGTAAGCACGTATGACTATATTTGGAATACATGCCTACATTACATTGATGAATTGGAGCTAGTTCTGTGTCACCCTATGTTATAACTGTTGCATGAGGAATCACATCCGACATAATTATCCATCACTGATCCAATGCCTACGAGCTTTTCACATATTGCTCTTTGCTTAGTTACTTTACGTTGCCACTGTTACAATTACTACAAAACTGCTATTGTTACTTTTGCTACTGTTATCGTACTTCCATACTACTTTGTTACTAAATACTTTGCTGCAGATATTAAGTTATCTAGGTGTGGTTGAATTGACAACTCAACTGATAATACTTGAGAATATTTTTTGGCTCCCCTTGTCTCAAATCAATAATTTGGGTTGAATACTCTACCCTTGAAAACTATTGCGATCCCCTATACTTGTGGGTTATCACTCCCGCTGAGACTGACGGTAGCGAATGTGGCCGGCCAGAAAAAAGGCGCCCACATCCCATGCTAGCACCGCATACACTGCTTGATCGAAACCAAGTAGCATGCCTCCTGAGTGCCCAGACACAGCTAGGTGGTTCCAAGTGAACCTCTCCAGGGGGTCAATGGCAAGCAGCTCATGATGACGGAAGTCTATCTTAATGGTCTCCTGCAAAGCCACGATATCTATACCCTCCTTCCACATATACTCCTTAAGCTGGGTGCGACGACCCACGTGGCCGAACCCATGGATGTTCCAAAAGAAAGCCCGCATCTAAGTAATTCTATTACGAAGGAGGATGCCTCTCGAGGACACCGCTTTGGCCACACGCCAAACCTTGGCCCTGCAAGGCGAGGGAGGGGGTGCAACCCCTGTTGCCAACACCCCCTCTTCGGGCTGGACCACAAGTGCTCGCGAGGCCCCTGCCTCCTGCACTAGCTGGTCCGCGCGCGCCGCAGCCGCAGCTGCGAGCGCCGCTTGCGCTTGCTCTGTCGCACGCAACAGAGGCAGCAACTCGCGCGTGCCCCCGAGACACGACACGTCCACCCCACTCTCCTCTAAAACCTCACTAAGATGTTCATCAGAAAACGCGTTCAGAACCG
>NC_041381.1:8962703-8986532 GCF_002162155.2 Triticum dicoccoides
GTTCAAGGTTCTTCTGGGCCTGAATGAGTTGAGCCTGCTGCGGCGCGGGCAGGCTCGCCTTTGCGCCCCGGAAGCGCGAGCTGGAGCGAACCGGAGCCGCGGCCACCACCTTGGATCGCTTGGCCTGCATTGCCATAAACAAAAAGAAAGGGAGAATCGTGTTTGGTTAGAGGGAACTCACACTAATAGAATGGAGAGCAGTTTCTAAATGAGTGAGTGGTTGAACGGCAATTGGATTTGCAAACACGACAATCTTGCATGATCAACAGCAATCAACCTTCACGTTATGTTCTTTTAGGTTATTTTAATTACCATCACTTAACTGCAAAGTAAAAAACAGAGTTCCCAACTCCATTGCACCATGAAGGATGCGTGAAATAGAAAATGACTCATTTTATTTTTAGCTGGGTTTCCGCCTCCCTTTAAAGATCAGTGTATCATAACAAAGAAACCTAGAAGAATGCATTCGAAAAAGGTGTGCACAAAATAGGAAATTACTTTAGTAAACGACTGTTCACATACAAATTAAAAGTCCACATCAGCATTCAGCAATGAATCAATGGTCATTTTTTCTTTATGCTCTCCTATTAGATCTGCTCTTGTAAGAAGCTAACAGTCTTACTGGCGTCATGGCATGAGGAAAAAAAAGGCATTTACTCCATTTATCACACCATTTTTTGTAAATAAAAAGAGTGCATTAGTTTGGGCTGAACAAATCCACACCCTTACAGTTCCAGATAAGAGAACAATTTGTGTTTACCCAATAAACCATCTCTTCTCTACAAGAGGTTAAGGCTCACATAATATGCATGACCCAATACCAATTTACTGTTCAAGCACACCAACTTAATTCCATTGGTACAGAAAAAAAAACCATTGTTTCATCAACATTACTATACAACATTAATCAGATCAAAATCCAAATACCTCCCACAGACAAAAAAAAAGAAGAGAAGAAATACACTGGATACTGAGTGGCCTTAAAGAATGCAGGGAGCAAAGAGATAGCTCTGATGACTATTTTTTTTTTCACAAAAGAAGCTGAAACTCCAGAAGCCGAAACTGCTAAAATGCAAGACATAAACATAATCAGAAGCATGAAGCTGGACATTACCAGCAGGTAAACAAATCGTCCATATGTGTTATATCAATCTGTTGATATGCGAGCAAGTAAGCCAGTGGGCGTGTGAACCATCTTTATGGACCATTTGTTTACCTGCTGGTAATGTCCAGCTTCATGCTTCTGATTATGTTTATGTCTTGCATTCTAGCAGTTTCGGCTTCCGGAGTTTCAGCCTCTTTTGGGGAAAAAATACTACTTTTCCTGCCCAGGCCAAAACAGTGACCAGAGCTATCTTATATCTTCCTGTATTCTTTAAGGCCACTCAGTATCCAGTGTATTTCTTATCTCTTCTTTTCTGTCTGTGGGAGGTATTCGGGTTTTGATCTGATTAATGTTTTATAGTAATGGTGATGAAAAATGGATTTTCTTTCTGTACCAATGGAATTAAGTTGGTGTGCTTGCACAGTAAATTGGTACTGACTCATCCATATTATGTGAGCTGTAACCTGTAGTAGAGAAGAGATGGCTTTATTGGGTAAACACAAATTGTTCTTAAGGATGTGGATTTGTTCAGCCCAAACTAATGCACACTTTTTATTTTCAAAAAATGGTGTAACAAAATGGAGTAAATGTCTTTTTTTCCTCATGCCATGATGCCGCTAAGACTGTTAGGTCTTTACAAGAGCAGATCTAATAGGAGAGCGTAAAGAAAAAAATGACCACTTATTCATTGCTGATGTGGACTTTTAATTTCGAAGTGAACAGTCATTTAGTAAAGTAATTTCCTATTTTGTGCACCCCTTTCTCCAAAAAAATTTCTAGGTTTCATTTTTGTGATATACCGATCTTTAAAGCATTAAAGGGAGGCGGAAACTCAGCTAAAAATAAAATGAGTCATTTTCTATTTCATGCATCCTTCATTCATGACGCAATGGAGTTGGGAAACTCTATGTTTTTACTTGGCAGTGAAGTGATGGTTATTATAATAACCTAAACTAACATAACGTGCATATTATGTGTAGGTTGATTACTTTAGATCATGCAAGATTATCCTCTTTGCAAATCCAATTGCCGTTCAACCACTCACTCGTTTAGAAACTGCTCTTCATTCTATTAGTGTGAGTTCCCTCTAACCAAACACGATTGTCCCTTTCATTTTGTTTATGGCAAAAGATTGAAAGCTGAACATGCAAGTAGAATGATCACATCATTCTGCAGTCTACTCACATGCTAGAAATGTCATGATAAATGATTCCTAAATAGCCTTCTCAGCACAAATCTCATGCTCACAATGTTTTTAAACTGGCGCTCACAATATATTTGTTCATAAGAAGAGCTAATAAAGACTAGAATGTTTAGAAGTCAGATTTGCTTACGTCTTTAGCTTCAGCCCGTCCAAAATATTGGAGGGAAACAAAAGATTGAGATTCAAGGAGGTGAAGGGAAAATGATGAAAACCACCGGCAATGTGAGGGGAAATGGAAAATTGTCAATAGTAAATAACTGTTCATGTACAAAACCCACACGAGTTCTGACAAAACATAGCTATAATAAGTCAATTCTCGCTTTCGCATATTTTTCATGGTGGAATGGACTTGGAAAGTTGTCTGTTTTTTCATGCTGCATGTGGTTTAGTATGACAGAAACTACGTGGTGTTTGGTTTCTTCGGATCATTCAGGATTAGCCTGTTTGCAAATGTGTTTGTCGTTCCACACTCACTCATTTAGTAACTTGTTAGATAATAACAAGAAATAAATGAGACAGAGAGACACAGATTTTTATGTGGAAACCTTTGCGGGAAAAAACCACGGATGCATGAAGGCGCAATCACTATAAGGAGTATTACAAGCACGAGACAACAGACCGTCTGAGGTGCGACTACATGGGGTATATATAAGGATAATACATGAGAATCCTTGTAGGACAAGTAAACGAGTTGTACTCGTACGCGTCGGTACCAACGCAAAGGCCCACACCTTATGTACTACGTCTAGTCCAATACGGTACAATTTGGATCACAATTTAACAATCTCCACCTTGAGCCAAATTTCCTCCAGTAGTCAAAGAAATTAAATAACTCCATCCAAATCAGTATAAACACCTTGTGCGTCAAAGTCCATAGGACTAATGAGAAATACAAACTAAGCCCGAGCAAAACTCAAACTTATTAGTTGGAACTTGCTTTGTCATCATATCAGCAGGATTATCATGAGTATTTATCTTGCATACCTTCAAATCACCTTCAGCAACAACATCTCAAATATAGTGATATCCGACATCAATGTGCTTTGTTCTCTCATGGTATATTGGATTCTTGATAAGATATATAGCACTTTGACTGTCACTAAATATGGCAGGGCAAGATGAATCTCCACAAAGCTTAGTGTAAAAACCTTTCAACCACATAGCTTCTTTGCATGCCTCAGAAATAGCCATATACTCGGCATCAGTAGTGGAACAAGCTACAATAAACTGTAAAGTTGCTCTCCAACTCACAGCACAACCACCAATGGTGAAAACATAACCTGTGAGTGATATTCTCTTATCCAAATCACCAGCAAAATCAGAATCAACAAAACCAACAAATCCATCTCCAGTTTTCTCAAACTGTAAATAAGCATTAGAAGTACCTCGCAGGTATCTGAAAATCCACTGAACTGCTTTCTAATGCTCTTTTCCAGGATTAGCCATGTATCTACTGACAACACTCAATGCATATGATAAATCCGGACGAGAACAAACCATGGCATACATAAGTGAACCAACTGCACTCGAATAGGGAACTCTAGACATGTACTCAGTATCTGCATCTGACTTAGGACATAAAGCTGATGATAATTTGAAGTGTGCAGCTAACGGAGTACTCACTAGCTTGGCATTATGCATATTAAAACGACGAAGAACTTTATCAATATATCCCTTCTGACTTAGATATACTTTTCCAGACGGTCTATCTCTGGATATTTCCATGCCAAGTATTTTCTTTGCTGCACAAAAATCCTTCATCTCAAATTCATTACTCAATTGCTTCTTTAGTTCATCAATATCTGACATACTCTTTGCAGCAATAAGCATATCATCAACATAAAGGAGCAAATAAATAGTTGAACCATTGACAGTTTTCAAATAAACACAACTATCATAATTAGACCTTTTGAAACCTTGAGAGAGCATAAAGGTGTCAAATCTCTTGTACCACTGTCTAGGGGATTGCTTCAATCCATAAAGAGATTTCTTTAACTTGCAGATAAGCTTTTCTTTTCCAGGAATAACAAAACCTTCAGGTTGTTCCATATAAATATCCTCTTCTAATTCTCCATGTAAGAATGCAGTTTTAACATCCAATTGTTCAAGCTCAAGATCATGCATGGCAACAATACTGAGTAAAGTGCGAATAGAGCTATGCTTCACAATAGGAGAGAAGACTTCATTATAGTCAATACCTGGAATCTGACTGTAATCTTTAGCAACTAACCTTGCTTTATATCTTGTCTCATCATTAGAAGAAAACACTTTCTTTCCTCTTAAAAACCCACTTGCAACGAATAGGTTTCTTCTCTCTAGGTAATCTTACTAAATCCCAAGTGCCATTCTTTTCAAGTGATTCCATCTCATCATGCATAGCAGTCATCCACTTATTAATATCACCAGAAATAATAGCCCGGGATTATGAAGGAGGCCCAGAATTACCTTCAATTTCCTCTGTTGAAGAAACAATATTGCACTCTTCAATTAACCTGTCAGGTTTATTAATACCCCGCGTAACTCTGTCACGTGCGAGATTCCAACTGGGGTGGAACAATAGGCTGATTTGGAGTGTGAGTGACATGATCATCATTAACGATGGGTTCATCATGTGCATCAACAATTTCATTACCAGATGTATCACCTGAATCAATAACATGCTCCACCTGAACTGTAGGCTGTTGTTCACTCTCAAAAGGAACATTAGTAGATGGAACATCATGTAACATAGCAGATTCATTAAAGATAACATTTCTGCTAATAACAACCTTCTGGGTTTCAGGATTCCACAATTTAAAACCTTTAACACCAGACTTATAACCAAGAAAGATGCACTTAACAGCCCTAGGCTCCAACTTTCCATTATCAACATGAGTATAAGCAGTGCAACCAAAAACTCTCAACTGTGAATAATTAGCAGGTGAACCAGACCATACCTCAATTGGAGTTTTCTTGTTAAGAGCAATAGATGGTGACCGATTAATAAGATAACAAGCCGTGGAAGCGGCCTCAGCCCCAAAACGCCTATGCAAACCTGCATTGGACAACATGCAACGGGCTCTGGAAATAATGGTCATGTTCATACGCTCAACAGCACCATTTTGTTGAGGAGTATAAGGAACGGTGTAGTGTCTGACAATGCCTTCAGACTTGCAATAATTCTTAAATTTCTTAGAACAGAATTCCATACCATTATTAGTGTGAAGTATTTTTACCTTCTTTTCAGTTTGTCCCTCAATCATAATCTTCCACTCCTTAAATGCTGAGAATGCTTCATATTTATGCTTCAAAAATTAAAGCCAAACTTTTCTCGAATAATCATCAATAATTGTCAGCATGTAACTAGCACCACCTAGTGACTTTCTGCGAGATGGTCCTCATAAATCAGAATGCACATAATCAAGAATACCCTTCATTTGTATTAGCCGAAGTGTTCAACTTCACCCTCTTGTGCTTGCCGAAGATACAATGCTCACAAAATTTCAATTTACCAGGTTCATATCCATCAAGGAGACCTCTCTTATTTAACTGTGCTAAACCAAGTTCACTCATATGTCCAAGACGCATATGCCAAATCTTAGCAGCATCACAATCAGAATTCTTTGAAATAACTGAAGTAGCGTTACCTGAAACAGTAGAACTTCAAATGTAATAAAGACCATTGATCGAACTTAAGTCACCTTTCATCACAACAAGGGAGCCTTTAGTGACCTTCAAAATACTATCTCCACCTGAATATTTGTACCCCTTTGCATCAAGGGCACTCATAAAAATAAGATTTCTCTTCATCTTCGGAATATACCGAGGATCTGTCAAATTTCTAATTGTACCATCGAACATCTTGATTCGAACAGAACCTATGGCTTCAATCTGGCATGGAGAATTACCAAAATCCAAAACGAAACCAGCAACAGTAGTGGAATCTAAAATAGAAAATCAATCTCTATGCGGGCACATATGAAAAGTGCATCCAGTGTCAAGTACCCACTCATCATTGGTCTCAGCACATCCAGCAATAACAACAAGAGCATCATCGGAACTATCAACACGAGCAACGTTAGCAGAATTTTCACCTTGTTTGTTACCTTTCCTCTTTTCTTTATTCTGCAACTTGAAACACTCTGAGATGTCATGCCCATCTCTCTTGCAATATCTGCAATATTTCTTGTCTCTGGATTGCGACCGCCCCCTGTGGCCGTTCTTACTTTTGCATTTGTTTCCATTATTGGAGTTCTTCTCCTTTGTCCTGCTACAAACAGATAATCCCTCGGCTTGGGATGAACATGAATCATCATGAGGCACCAGTAATTGTATCTTCTCCTTGGAGTTCAAAGCTTCATAAACTTCATTAAGCGTGAGAGTGTCACGACTGTATAATATGGTGTCTCTAAAATTGGTATATAAGAACTTGGCAGTGAACAAAGTAACATTAAAGTAGTATCTTTCTCTTCATACTTAACCTTCATTGCAGCTAGATCAAATATGATTTCTTTAAATTCTGAAATATGATTCAAAATGTTACCTTCCTCGGGTAACCTGTGCACGGATAATTTTTGCTTCAGATGCATCTTGCTGGTGAGATCTTTAGTCAAGCAAATAGGCGGTAGTTTTCTCGCTCAAAACTTTCTACAAAATATTATTATGCAAATGGCGTTGAATTTGTGACAAAGCCTTACAATCAATTCTTTTCTCCTCATCAGTCCAGTCATGAATTCTGTTCCTCCCAAAACTATCCAGTGCTTCATCATAGTCGGACTGTGCCAACAACGCCCGTATCTTGACTTGCCATAGAGTAAACCTTGTGTCATGGTCCAGCAGTGGAAGATCATACTTCATAAATGCCATGAGTAGATAAAATTTGTGCACAAAGCCGTACAAACCGGTAGATTTTTTTTTACAGAATTTAATATGCGGACCAAACAAAATAGGATAAATGGCACCTGAAAGTGTCGGGTAGTGGACGTAGCAATTAAAGTTGAAACTCTGATTACTAGTACTCAATTAGTACTAGCCTTCACGTCCTAGTGCAAGTAGCACTTGATAATTCTTTGGACTTGAACGGTCTTCACGCCAGAGAAAGTAGCAGTAGCGGCAGCGTGTCCTCGGGACTTGTAGCCTATACGTGGGCAGCAGCCACAACTTGGTGGATCCAGCGATGAAAACAGCCAGCAGCGATCGATCTCGGACACGTAGAGGAATCTCCGAACATGATCTGGACCCGGTCGACTGCTCACGTAGGAACTCCTAGCGGCGATCTCGGCGAAACATGCGATTCGACGAATCGCGGGACGGCGGCGGCGGACCAGACCATAGACCTAATTCCTCTTGTCTGAAACTCTCGTATCTCTTAGCTTTGTATACCATTTGTTAGATAACTAGCAAATTTGCCCGTGCGTTGCAACGGAAGAAAAAATATTAGATTTTTTGAGGGTAAAAGTATTAGATTATACAGGTGGGATAGATATAAAAAAAAAGTCTGAATCAAATGCCCGGATGAGATCAGGACTTTTAAAATGTCATTTCACAAACTATGCCCGAGTGATGTCATGATGTGGTAAGATATTTTAAAGAGTCATTTAAAAAAATGTGATGATCTTATCACGACTTGATCTCCTAAGACGCCACAACGAAACAAATCCACTGAGCAAACTGCATTGATGGACACTGTTTGAGCTAGACTGATAAATGATGTGTCTCACCCTGACCTAGAGTAGTGGTGTTTCTCATAATCAGTATTATCACGCCAGAATAAACATAGTTGTGTACGGAGGCAAAATAGAAATTCAGTTAGTTTCATATAGCTTACAAAAAGTAACCCACAGAAAGTTGTGTCAATTTTAGGGGGCTCAACGTTGTACAAGTTAGGAAAACCTTTTTTTACCCGACGCAAGGGACTAAATAAAATCATAAAATGACCTCTACAGATCTCCTAATGAAACTTGAACGTAAGCGACGGTTCGTTATGTTCATTATTTATGGATCTATTTCAATTTTGTGAACATATTCTAAAATTTCATGGACATTTTTTTAAACTCCCGAATATGTTTTGAATAATATTATTTTAGAAAGCATGAACATTTCTCATTTCATGACATTTATTTGAAATCGTGATCTTTTTGTAATATACGAACAATTTTTTGTAATCGCGATCATTTTATGAGTTTTCAAAAAAAAATTGAATTCACAAACAATTTATGATTTCTCAACTTTTTTAAACTCACAACTTTTAAAATTTGGTTATTTTATAAATCAAAAATTATTTTAAAAAGGAAAAACTAAAAGAAAAATGAGAAATTAAAAAGGAAAATGTTTTGAATAATATTATTTTAGAAAGCATGAACATTTCTCATTTGATGACATTTATTTGAAATCGTGATCTTTTTTGTAATATACGAACATTTTTTTGTAATCGCGATCATTTTATGAGTTTTCAAATATTTTTTGAATTCACAAACAATTTATGATTTCTCAACTTTTTTAAACTCACAACTTTTAAAATTTGGTTATTTTATAAATCAAAAATTAATTTTAAAAAGGAAAAACTAAAAGAAAAATGAGAAATTAAAAAGGAAAAAACAAAATAGGAAAACGATGTGCTACCACCTAGAACTGAGCCGGCCCATTAATTAGGGAAGCATGTGCGTTTGCGATAGAAAAAAAAGGAAAGAAAGGTGGTAGTGCTAGGGGTCGAACTCTGGTCTCCCACGGGCAGTGCGGCAATCACAGCCACTGCGCCACCGGGGTGATCCTGTTGTATAAATGTAGCGGCAGATAATTAAACAAAACCGAGCGCGATTTTTAAAAAAGAAGCGAACCGTTTTTTCCACTTATGGGTGGCATAGTGGGTAATTTATGCCAACTTCGGGGGTAATTTTAATGACGGACAACAGAAACCCAATTTTCTTTATTATTAGGTAAAGATAACGAAAAATAAATGAGACAGAGAGACACGGATTTTTACATAGAAACTCTTGCGGGAGAAAATCACGAACATATGAAGGCGCAATCACTATAAGAAGAGTATTACAAGCATGAGACGACAGACCGTCTGAGGTGCGACTACATGGGTCTATATGAAGGCAACATGAGAGTCCTTAAAGGACAAGTAAACGAGTTATACTCATACGCGTCGGTACCAATGCAAAGGCTGTTGGAATTTTGCCACAGGATCAATCACAGCAAATTACAATGAACACGCGCACATAAAAACTTTTGCCAAAAGCGCGTGTCGTACCTCTCTTCCTTTATTTCTTTTTCTCCTTTTTTCAACTCAGTGTTACAAATCTCACGCGCGTATACCTCCATATATATTGGACCTAGACCTATGGCTAGCAAACCGACTCAACCTGGACTTCCAAATACACCTACAAAACCCGCCAGGACACGGACTAGTACTCTAGCCTATACTCTACTACTAATCAATCACCGGGTAGATTGAACACGATTAGCTAAACTTACTAGGACACACTACGTAGACTCCTACCAAACTATGCTTTAAACCTAAACATCAAGATTATTCTAACAATCTCCCCCTAATCTTGATTTTGATCTTCTGCGCTTCTTCGATCTTGACTCGTTGCAGCTTCATGACTTGTCGATTCAAACTCCGACGCATGATCCGGACTATCAGCCAACACGGTCGCATCTATGCGTGCAACGTGCAAGACTGGACACATCATCAGTCGCCATGTCGTTTAGTTTAACTGGTCACTGTCCCACTACACGCGAAGCTTGATCTTCAACTGTCATATCCGTACACTAAGTATGACCCGCCTGAAAACATGCAGGTCCTCCTTGCTCTGCCATGTCGTGCCACCGCCATTGCTTGACCGCTGCCTTGCACTCGGTTCGCACCATACTACTTGTACTTGCTTGCAGTAGGTCCACTCTTCACTGCTCGCACACCTCCTCGCTTTACGATGGCTTCACCTACCACCGTCCGCCTTCGGCATCACACCGAATCCACACTGGCTGCAACCAGGACGTTCCACGAGGACAACAACATGACTCACGGAACACCGTGCACACCGCTTACACTTCAACGAACCATCACCAAGACGAGCACTTGGACATGACGACGACTCACAGACGCAACGACGACTGACCGTGCAAACTCGCAGGACTCCTTGACTCATCTGACTTCCCCGGATGACTATCTTGATGAGCTCCAGTGCCGCACCTCGGCACCACCTTTCCCATCAATGATCTCCTTCCACCTTCTTCTCGACGACAGCATGTCGTCTCCCTCCTTGTCGCTCCGCCGAACGATGATCGCCTGATCCTCCTCATTCGTCGCTCCATCCCGCGACTATATTGCCCTCCCCGAGGCGCTAGTAGATCGCCACCCCGGGGCAAGCGCAGCTTCACTCAAACCTTGTTCTGATACCAATTGTTGGAATTTCACCACTGGATCAATTACATCAAATCACAATGAACACGCGCGCACAAAAACTTTTGCCAAAGGCACGTGTCATGCCTCTCTTCCTTTATTTCTCTTTCTCCTTTTTTCAACTCGGTGTTACAAATCTCATGCCCGTATACCTCCATATATATTGGACCTAGACCTACGGCTAGCAAAACGACTCAACCTGGACTTCGAAATACAACACAGACGCACACCTAAAAAAACCTACCAGGACACAGACTAGTACTCTTGCCTATAATCTACTAATCAATCACCGGCTAGATTGAACACGATTAGCTAAACTTACTAGGACACACTATGTAGACTCCTAGCTAACTATGCTTTAAACCTAAACATCAAGATTATTCTAACAAAGGCCCGCACTGTATGTACTACATCTAGTCCAATACGGTAGAATTTGGATCACAATTTAACAATTGTCCAAAAAAATTAAATGTGTGTTCCCTTCATCCACATACGATGTTTCCCTAGTAAGAGATGAGAAACTAAACATGCAAGTAGAACGGTCTCACACGCTAAACATGTCATGACAAACAATTGTTGAATGATAAACCACATGCTCACGTTATATTTGTTTCAAAAGAAGAGCTAGCAAAGACCAGAGATGTGTACAAGTCTTATATATACCTATGCCTTAATTAGGATGTCAATGTGAGTGTGATATGAATTCTGATATGTTTACGTGTTTAGCTTCAGTCCATCTAAAATATTGGAGGAAAACAAAAATATGAGAGTCAAGGAGGTGAAGGGAAAATAGGCTGATAGCCACCAACAATTTCTTGCCTTGGTTTGCCCGCTTGCAAAAGTCGTTATTCCGTCTAAGGAGGACTGTACTCATACTACTAGAATTGGGAGCCACCCTGCTCACCGTAGCCTGCTTGGTGTATGAGTACTTGATGGTGAGTAGGACATGAAGAGAGAAAGGAGAAAGCAACACTTGAAGATGCGTTATTTTTACTCCTTCAGTTTTCACACTGATGTTCGACTGTTGTAGTTATGGTAGGATCGGTGAGTTGCTAAAATTTGAACTCGGATCATTTATTTATGCATTTATTTCCTTATTAGCACCCTAAGTGCATTTTTTATCCAGACATTCTTAACACTATGAACATGGTATTAAGATGGCGAATGGACAGCATGTCCAAAAAAGACGGGCCAATTTGTGCAACCTGGACTCTCTTCGTTTTTTGCGATGTGTGCAACCTGGACGCATGTGTTCTTTTCAGTTAAAAAATTCATGTAGCAAATGGAGTAACTCTCTTCTTTCTCCTTATACGTACCTTGTTGATGGACTAATTTCGCTCTTACTTTGTAGTTGATTGATGGCACATGCAACTGCAACTAACATAAGATGTCACTAGCTTAATTTACATGTCAAATTATTATCCACAAAAAAACCCTGATTCACAAATACTATTGCGCATATCGAGGTTTGAGTATCTGGCACCATCACGCGATGTTTGTCTGTATGCCGCCGCCTAGGTAGCTCTTTGCGATGCCACTATGTCCTCAAACTCTTTGCTTAGATCGGTGCGTATCTCTAGCAGATTTGGATTCTTTTTTAAAAGAACACTGCTGTTTTCCTACTCAGGCATCAAAAGTACTCGGAGCTATGTTATTTCTTCTTGCATTCAATAAGGCAATCAATACTTTCGTAGGATGTATATATCATCTCTCCCCTTTTTGGTCCTGTGAAGATATTCTGGTTTTGATCCAATTATTGCTGTATAATGCATAGTATTGCCATGAGTCGCTGTAAAGTTTTGTACCAAATGAGTTATTTCTGGTGAAATATCTCTGTCCCAAATGGGTCTTAAGTTAGTAAATAAGGTGAGGATGTGGATTTGTGGAGCCAAGGATGATGCGTTTTTTTACAGAAGTTCATACAACAATGGAGCAATGTCATCTTTTTCCTGATGCCATGATGATGCTATAACTGTTAGTTCATTTCAAGAGCAGATCTAATAAGAGCGTAAAGAAGAAGAAATGATAACTTTATTCTGAATTGATGTTAATTTTGTACAGGAACAACCATTTCCAAAATAACCAGCCTTCTTGTAATAGAACTTTGCATGTTATGTCAGTTATGTGATACTCACCATCACTTGATTAGCAACTAAAAAACACTGGGTTTTCCAAGTTCATTGCATAATGATAGAACTGCATGAAATGGAACAACATTAGCTAAGTTTTCTGGCTCCCTTAAAATACAAGCATATCATAGCAAAGGAACTTAGAAGAAAACAACGGAGAAACGGATATGCAAAATAGGAAATGAGAGTTACTTCTGTACAACCGCTTGCAAATGTATTTTTCCTTCCACCGCTCACTCATCTAGGAACTTGTCTCCATTCTTTTGATGTGAGTTCCATCCAACCAAACACAATATATATATCTCTTCACCGTATTTTTGCAAGAGATTGAACATTAAACATGCATGTACAAAGGTCATATCATTCTGCAGTTTACTCACATGCTAAAAATGTCATGATAAATGACTCTCGAATGGCCCTGTGAACACATATCTCATGATTACAACAAGTTTGCTTCATAAGAAGAGTTATCAAGGACTGGAGTATGGAAGTCTTATATATACCCATGCCTGATCATCGATGTCAAAGTGAGTGAGATATGAATCCAGATTTTCTTCTGTCTTTAGCTTTAGTCCATGAAATATTGGAGGAAACCAAAATCGTGAGAGCCATGGAGTTGAAGTTAAAAGGAGCGAAAAAACACCAGCAATGTAGTGTCTTTCTTAGTCCACTCGAAGTCATTACCGTTGTACATGATATGCGTCTGGTACAGAAATTCGGAGCCACGGTGAGCTTTGTCGCTCTCGGTAGAATACTCCTATAATGCATTCAACATTAGACGGCGCTAGGATCATCTTAAACTGATCAACAGGTGTGAACAGGGTGTTGTCCAGATGATGGTTATATAATTTTTGTAGTTTGAGTTGGTATGCTATTAAGATGGAATGCTGTCCTATGATATTCATGTATGGTTTGGATGTTCTATGTCTGAGATTATTTGTCCCGGTTGAATGCCACTCGGGGCGTGCTTTGTGTGTTTGATGTGGCATTGCTTGCTAATTAATCTATCGATCTGCACGTTATTTTTTATGGGCTCTTCACTGTTCTTGTAGTATTTTTTTTCAAAGAAGTGTTTCTATTTATTCAAAACCCATCGGGTCTCAGCAGCTCTGTTTTTAGTGTTTGAGGTTGAGACGGCGAATCGATATAAGCTACTATAAAAGCATAATTCCAATTTATTAAAACTCATCAGGTGTCACAATCTTCTGCTTTCAGTTTTTCGAATACGGCTGTGCATAGTCAACAGGGGAAGGGGTATGAATGTCAAGGCAGTGACAGTAGAGATGATAGGAGGCATGGGGACATGGGAAGGTTGTGCCTGTAGAGCAGCGACCTATGACCGACATCTAAAAGAAGTGTGTGATTTTTCCAGTGCGGCAGGAGTATCATGATGATCTTTCCTTCTTTATTTGGGTCTGTAGTGAGCAGCTGGAGCACTGACCCTCATGATGCATTGATTTCTGGCATGGTATCCATTTGAGCTATACATGTCTCTGTCTGGCAGGGCATGGCGATGAAACAATGGAATTTTTTCTGTATCAACGGAATTAAGTTGGTGTGCTTGCGCACTAAAGTGGACTGGGTCATGCATATTATGTGAGCTGTAACCTCTCTTGTAGAGAAGAGATGGCTTTATGTGAATAACACAATTCATTTTTTAATTAAGAACTATAAGGATGTGGATTTGTACAGCCCAAGCTCATGCGCTCTTTTTATTTACAAAAAAAGGTGTAGCAACAAAAGGTGATTTCCTTTTTATAAGGATGTGGATGTTGCTAAGACTATTAGCTCCTTGCAAGGGCATATCTAATAGGAGAACATCAAGCAAATTTGGCCATTTATTCACTGCTGATGTGGATTTTCGTACACAAACAGTCATTTAGTAAAGTATTTTCCTATTTTGTTCATCCCTTTATTAAATGTTTTCCTCTAGGTTTCTTTGTTATGATATGCTGATCTTTAAGGGGAGCCAGAACTTAGCTAAAATGAGTTCTATTCCTCCAAGCATCCTTCATGGCGCAGTTGACTTGGAAAACTCTGTTTTTACTTGACAGTCAAGTGATGGTAAGTATCATCCAAACTAACATAACAATACCATACATATTAAGTTCTACTACATGAGGGTTAGTTACTTTCAACCATGCAAGACTAACCTCTTTGCAAACACAATTGCCTTTCAACCACTCACTCATTTATCGAAAAAGGCTTTCACCTCGCTTTATATATAAAGCAATGATCATCAGCAACCCGGTACAAACGCACGCCACCACAACACACGCACACACCCAAGGCAGGATACATAAGCACTGAGCGCAGCAACGCCACCCCTAGCACTAAGGTCACCGCGAGGAAATGAAGCCACATATGACGAACCGTGGGCTCCAAGGCGGCGCCTTCAGGAAGTTCACGACACCGGAGCGCCGCCACCGCCCGATCCAAGGATCAGAGTTTCCCCCGGAGCATCACGACGGGCAATGAGAGCCGCGACGGCGTCTTCAAGAAGGGAACGAGCTTCGCCGCCGTCGGTCCGTCCGAAGATAGAACAGGTTTTCACCCCGACCAACACTCACTGCCACCAAACGCCACACCCTAGCAGCCACACCGCCCACACGGCCATGGCCACCGGGCAGCACCAAGCCACGGGCTCTGCCCAAGAGCACCGTGCTACCACCATCAGGGCCGCCACCCCATCAACCAAGACCTTGACACCCCCTCACCCGAAACCTGCCGCTACCCCAACCAAAGAGACGAGCGGAAAGGCCCCGTCTTTCGCACCCCTGGCTGGCCCCCAGTGCCGAGACCCAATAGGTCAGTCAAAACTGGCCTCCATCGACCGTCCTGCCGCACGACGAGCTCGGTCCTGCTGCACGGGCGCGAGACGAGCTCGGTCCTGCTGCACCGGGCGCGAGACAACGATGGACTGCAACTGGGAAAGGACCAACTCTTAGACGGAAATAGCGCCAAGATGACGAGGAGAGGGATCGAAGGCCACTCAGATCGACGCCACCACCGGAAGACCGCCGAGAGCCCCATCCACCACCGCCACACCCGCCACGAGCAGCGGGTGCTGCACCTCCCGCAGCGAGGATGAACACGACAACAGCCCGCAGGCTCGCGGCGCCCAGATCTGGCCCGCCAGCCCCGGCCGACACCGCCTCATCCCCACCACCGCCTGGGCCTCCACGCCACCGCAGAGCCCTGCCCGCCGCCCTCGTGGACCGCCTCCACTCCCAACCACTGGGCCTCGAGGATCTAGCGCGTGCCGCCACGCCCCAACGAGGAGAGGAGGAGAGGGGTGGAGGTTTCCCAGGAAGCCGCCCGCCGCCGCCCTCACTGGAGCCCGCTCGGGCTTCGCCGGCGGCGCCTCCGGCGGCGGCGAGACGAGAAGGGGGAGGGAGAGGACCTGGCGGCGGTGCTGGAGGAGTCGCCCCCCGTGTCGCCAGAGGAGGGCGACGTGGGGGTGTTTTTTTCTTTTTGACCTCCACCACTCACTCATTTAAAAACTGCCCTCCATTCTATTGATGTGAGTTCCCTCCAACTAAACACAGTGGATCGAAAACTAAACGTGCATGTAGAGTGGTCACTGAAGGAAATATGCCCTAGAGGCAATAATAAAGTTATTATTTATTTCCTTATAATCATGATAAATGTTTATTATTCATGCTAGAATTGTATTTACCGGAAACATAATACATGTGTGAATACATAGACAAACAAAGTGTCACTAGTATGCCTCTACTTGACTAGCTTGTTAATCAAAGATGGTTATGTTTCCTAACCATGAACAATGAGTTGTTATTTGATTAACAAGGTCACATCATTAGTAGAATGATCTGATTGACATGACCCATTCCATTAGCTTAGCACCCGATCGTTTAGTATGTTGCTATTGCTTTCTTCATGACTTATACATGTTCCTATGACTATGAGATTATGCAACTCCCGTTTACCGGAGGAACACTTTGGGTACTACCAAACGTCACAACGTAACTGGGTGATTATAAACGAGTACTACAGGTGTCTCCAATGGTCGATATTGGGTTGGCGTATTTCGAGATTAGGATTTGTCACTCCGATTGTCGGAGAGGTATCTCTGGGCCCTCTCGGTAATACACATCACATAAGCCTTGCAAGCATTACAACTAATATGTTAGTTGTGAGATGATGTATTACGGAACGAGTAAAGAGACTTGCCGGTAACGAGATTGAACTAGGTATTGGATACCGACGATCGAATCTCGGGCAAGTAACATACCGATGACAAAGGGAACAACGTATGTTGTTATGCGGTCTGACCGATAAAGATCTTCGTAGAATATGTAGGAGCCAATATGGGCATCCAGGTCCCGCTATTGGTTATTGACCAGAGACGTGTCTCGGTCATGTCTACATTGTTCTCGAACCCGTAGGGTTCGCACGCTTAAGGTTACGATGACAGTTATATTATGAGTTTATGCATTTTGATGTACCGAAGGTTGTTCGGAGTCCCGGATGTGCTCACGGACATGACGAGGAGTCTCGAAATGGTCGAGACGTAAAGATTGATATATTGGAAGCCTATATTTGGATATCGAAAGTGTTCCGAGTGAAATCGGGATTTTACCGGAATACCGAGAGGGTTACCGGAACCCCCCGGGAGCTATTTGGGCCATAGTGGGCCTTAGTGGAAAAGAGAAGGGGCTGCCCTAGATGGGCTGCGCGCCCCCCCTTCCCCTAGTCCTATTAGGACTAGGAGAGGTGGCCGGCCCCCTCCTCCTCTTTTCCCCTCCGAGGAATCCTAGTTGGACTAGGATTGGAAAGGGAATCCTACTCCCAGAGGGAGTAGGAATCTCCTGCGCCTCCCCCCCTTGGCCGGCCAGCCTCCCCTCCTCTCCTCCTTTATATACGGAGGCAGGGGCACCTCTAAACACACAAGTTGACACAAGTTGATCCACGTGATCGATTCCTTAGCCGTGTGCGGTGCCCCCTGCCACCATATTCCTCGATAATACTGTAGCGGAGTTTAGGCGAAGCCCTGCTGATGTAGTTCATCAAGATCGTCACCACGCCGTCGTGCTGACGAAACTCTTCCCCGACACTTTGCTGGATCGGAGTCCGGGGATCGTCATCGAGCTGAACGTGTGCTCGAACTCGGAGGTGCCGTAGTTTCGGTGCTTGATCGGTTGGATCGAGAAGACGTACGACTACTTCCTCTACGTCGTGTCATCGCTTCCGCAGTCGGTCTGTGTTGGGTACGTAGACAATACTCTCCCCTCGTTGCTATGCATCACATGATCTTGCGTGTGCGTAGGAAAATTTTGAAATTACTACGAAACCCAACAGTGGTATCAGAGCCAGGTTATTGATGTTGATGTTATATGCACGAGTAGAACACAAGTGAGTTGTGGACGATACAAGTCATACTGCCTACCAGCATGTCATATTTTGGTTCGGCGGTATTGTTGGACGAGACGACCCAGACCAACCTTACGCGTACGCTGACGCGAGACCGGTTCCCTCGACGTGCTTTGCACAGAGATGGCTTGCGGGCTACTGTCTCTCCAACTTTAGTTGAACCAAGTATGGCTACGCCCGGTCCTTGCGAAGGTTAAAACGGAGTCTATTTGACAAACTATCGTTGTGGTTTTGATGCGTAGGTGAGATTGGTTCTTACTTAAGCCCGTAGCAGCCACGTAAAAACATGCAACAACAAAGTAGAGGACGTCTAACTTGTTTTTGCAGGGCATGTTGTGATGTGATATGGTCAAGGCATGATGCTGAATTTTATTGTATGAGATGATCATGTTTTGTAACCAAGTTATCGGCAACTGGCAGGAGCCATATGGTTGTCGCTTTATTGTATGCAATGCAATCGCGATGTAATGCTTTACTTTATTACTAAACGGTAGTGATAGTCGTGAAAGCATAAGATTGGCGAGACGACAATGATGCTACGATGGAGATCAAGGTGTCGCGCCGGTGACGATGGTGATCATGACGGTGCTTCGGAGATGGAGATCACAAGCACAAGATGATGATGGCCATATCATATCACTTATATTGATTGCATGTGATGTTTATCTTTTTATGCATCTTATCTTGCTTTGATTGACGGTAGCATTATAAGATGATCTCTCACTAAAATTATCAAGAAGTGTTCTCCCTGAGTATGCACCGTTGCCAAAGTTCGTCGTGCCCAGACACCACGTGATGATCGGGTGTGATAAGCTCTACGTCCATCTACAACGGGTGCAAGCCAGTTTTTGCACACGCAGAATACTCAGGTTAAACTTGACGAGCCTAGCATATGCAGATATGGCCTCGGAACACAGAGACCGAAAGGTCGAGCGTGAATCATATAGTAGATATGATCAACATAAACGATGTTCACCATTGAAAACTACTCCATCTCACGTGATGATCGGTCATGGTTTAGTTGATTTGGATCACGTAATCACTTAGAAGATTAGAGGGATGTCTATCTAAGTGGGAGTTCTTAAGTAATATATGATTAATTGAACTTAAATTTATCATGAACTTAGTACCTGATAGTATCTTGCTTGTTTATGTTAATTGTAGATAGATGGCTCGTGCTGTTGTTCCGTTGAATTTTAATGCGTTCCTTGAGAAAGCAAAGTTGAAAGATGATGGTAGCAATTACACGGACTGGGTCCGTAACTTGAGGATTATCCTCATTGCTGCACAGAAGAATTACGTCCTGGAAGCACCGCTGGGTGCCAGGCCTGCTGCTGGAGCAACGCCAGATGTTATGAACGTCTGGCAGAGCAAAGCTGATGACTACTCGATAGTTCAGTGTGCCATGCTTTACGGCTTAGAATCGGGACTTCAACGACGTTTTGAACGTCATGGAGCATATGAGATGTTCCAGGAGTTGAAGTTAATATTTCAAGCAAATGCCCGGATTGAGAGATATGAAGTCTCCAATAAGTTCTATAGCTGCAAGATGGAGGAGAACAGTTCTGTCAGTAAGCATATACTCAAAATGTCTGGGTATAACAATCACTTGATTCAATTGGGAGTTAATCTTCCGGATGATTGCGTCATCGACAGAATTCTCCAATCACTGCCACCAAGCTACAAGAGCTTCGTGATGAACTATAATATGCAAGGGATGAACAAGACTATTCCCGAGCTCTTCGCAATGCTGAAAGCTACGGAGGTAGAAATCAAGAAGGAGCATCAAGTGTTGATGGTTAACAAAACCACTAGTTTCAAGAAAAAGGGAAAAGGGAAGAAGAAGGGGAACTTCAAGAAGAACGGCAAGCAAGTTGCTGCTCAAGAGAAGAAACCCAAGTCTGGACCTAAGCCTGAAACTGAGTGCTTCTACTGCAAGCAGACTGGTCACTGGAAGCGGAACTGCCCCAAGTATTTGGCGGATAAGAAGGATGGCAAGGTGAACAAAGGTATATGTGATATACATGTTATTGATGTGTACCTTACTAGAGCTCGCAGTAGCACCTGGGTATTTGATACTGGTTCTGTTGCTAATATTTGCAACTCGAAACAGGGACTACGGAATAAGCGAGCACTGGCAAAGGACGAGGTGACGATGCGCGTGGGAAACGGTTCCAAAGTCGATGTGATCGCGGTCGGCACACTACCTCTACATCTACCTTCGGGATTAATATTAGACCTAAATAATTGTTATTTGGTGCCAGCGTTGAGCATGAACATTATATCTGGATCTTGTTTAATGCGAGACGGTTATTCATTTAAATAAGAGAATAATGGTTGTTCTATTTATATGAGTAATATCTTTTATGGTCATGCACCCTTAAAGAGTGGTCTATTTTTATTAGATCTCGATAGTAGTTATACACATATTCATAATGTTGAAACCAAAAGATGCAGAGTTGATAATGAAAGTGCAACTTATTTGTGGCACTGTCGTTTAGGTCATATCGGTGTAAAGCGCATGAAGAAACTCCATATTGATGGACTTTTGGAACCACTTGATTATGAATCGCTTGGTACTTGCGAACCTTGCCTCATGGGTAAGATGACCAAAACACCGTTCTCCGGTTCTATGGAGAGAGCAACAGATTTGTTGGAAATCATACATACCGATGTATGTGGTCCAATGAATATTGAGGCTCGTGGCGGATATCGTTATTTTCTCACCTTCACAGATGATTTAAGCAGATATGGGTATGTCTACTTAATGAAACATAAGTCTGAAACATTTGAAAAGTTCAAAGAATTTCAGAGTGAAGTTGAAAATCATCGTAGCAAGAAAATAAAGTTTCTACGATCTGATCGTGGAGGAGAATATTTGAGTTACGAGTTTGGTGTACATTTGAAAAACTGTGGAATAGTTTCGCAACTCACGCCACCCAGAACACCACAGCGTAATGGTGTGTCCGAACGTCGTAATCGTACTTTACTAGATATGGTGCGATCTATGATGTCTCTTACCGATTTACCGCTATCGTTTTGGGGTTATGCTATAGAGACGGCCGCATTCACGTTAAATAGGGCACCATCAAAATCCGTTGAGACGACGCCTTATGAACTGTGGTTTGGCAAGAAACCAAAGTTGTCGTTTCTTAAAGTTTGGGGCTGCGATGCTTATGTGAAAAAACTTCAACCTGATAAGCTCGAACCCAAATCGGAGAAATGTGTCTTCATAGGATACCCAAAGGAAACTGTTGGGTACACCTTCTATCACAGATCCAAAGGCAAGACATTCGTTGCTAAAAATGGATCATTTCTAGAGAAGGAGTTTCTCTCGAAAGAAGTGAGTGGGAGGAAAGTAGAACTTGACGAGGTAACTGTACCTGCTCCCTTACTAGAAAGTAGTTCATCACAGAAAACTGTTTCAGTGACACCTACACCAGTTAGTGAGGAAGCCAATGATAATGATCATGAAACTTCAGATCAAGATACTACTGAACCTCGTAGATCAACCAGAGTAAGATCCGCGCCAGAGTGGTACGGTAATCCTGTTCTGGAAGTCATGCTACTAGATCATGATGAACCTATGAACTATGAAGAAGCGATGGTGAGCCCAGATTCCGCAAAGTGGCTTGAAGCCATGAAATCTGAGATGGGATCCATGTATGAAAACAAAGTATGGACTTTGGTTGACTTGCCCGATGATCGGCAAGCAATTGAGAATAAATGGATCTTTAAGAAGAAGACTGACGCTGATGGTAATGTTACTGTCTACAAAGCTCGACTTGTCGCAAAAGGTTTTCGGCAAGTTCAAGGGATTGACTACGATGAGACCTTCTGGCAGATGGTAATGTTAAGTCCGTCAGAATCATGTTAGCGATTGCCGCATTTTATGATTATGAAATTTGGCAGATGGATGTCAAAACTGCATTCCTGAATGGATTTCTGGAAGAAGAGTTGTATATGATGCAACCAGAAGGTTTTGTCGATCCAAAGGGAGCTAACAAAGTGTGCAAGCTCCAGCGATCCATTTATGGACTGGTGCAAGCCTCTCGGAGTTGGAATAAACGTTTTGATAGTGTGATCAAAGCATTTGGTTTTATACAGACTTTCGGAGAAGCCTGTATTTACAAGAAAGTGAGTGGGAGCTCTGTAGCATTTCTGATATTATATGTGGATGACATATTACTTATTGGAAATGATATAGAATTTCTGGATAGCATAAAGGGATACTTGAATAAAAGTTTTTCAATGAAAGACCTCGGTGAAGCTGCTTACATTTTAGGCATTAAGATCTATAGAGATAGATCAAAACGCTTAATTGGACTTTCACAAAGCACATACCTTGACAAAATTTTGAATAAGTTCAAAATGGATCAAGCGAAGAAAGGGTTCTTGCCTGTGTTACAAGGTGTGAAATTGAGTAAGACTCAATGCCCGACCACTGCAGAAGATAGAGAGAATATGAAAGATGTTCCCTATGCATCAGCCATAGGATCTATCATGTATGCAATGCTGTGTACCAGACCTGATGTATGCCTTGCTATAAGTTTAGAAGGGAGGTACCAAAGTAATCCAGGAGTGGATCACTGGACAGCGGTCAAGAACATCCTGAAATACCTGAAAAGGACTAAGGATATGTTTCTCATATATGGAGGTGACAAAGAGCTCATCGTAAAAGGTTACGTTGATGCAAGCTTTGACACTGATCCGGACGATTCTAAATCGCAAACCGGATACGTGTTTACATTAAACGGTGGAGCTGTCAGTTGGTGCAGTTCTAAACAAAGCGTCGTAGCGGGATCTACATGTGAAGCGGAATACATAGCTGCTTCGGAAGCAGCAAATGAAGGAGTCTAGATGAAGGAGTTCATATCCGATCTAGGTGTCATACCTAGTGCATCGGGTCCAATGAAAATCTTTTGTGACAATACTGGTGCAATTGCCTTGGCAAAGGAATCCAGATTTCACAAAAGGACCAAACACATCAAGAGACGCTTCAACTCCATCCGGGATCTAGTCCAGGTGGGAGACATAGAGATTTGCAAGATACATACGGATCGGAATGTTGCAGACCCGTTGACTAAGCCTCTTCCACAAGCAAAACATGATCATTACCAAAGCTCCATGGGTGTTAGAATCATTACAGTGTAATCTAGATTATTGACTCTAGTGCAAGTGGGAGACTGAAGGAAATATGCCCTAGAGGCAATAATAAAGTTATTATTTATTTCCTTATAATCATGATAAATGTTTATTATTCATGCTAGAATTGTATTTACCGGAAACATAATACATGTGTGAATACATAGACAAACAAAGTGTCACTAGTATGCCTCTACTTGACTAGCTTGTTAATCAAAGATGGTTATGTTTCCTAACCATGAACAATGAGTTGTTATTTGATTAACAAGGTCACATCATTAGTAGAATGATCTGATTGACATGACCCATTCCATTAGCTTAGCACCCGATCGTTTAGTATGTTGCTATTGCTTTCTTCATGACTTATACATGTTCCTATGACTATGAGATTATGCAACTCCCGTTTACCGGAGGAACACTTTGGGTACTACCAAACGTCACAACGTAACTGGGTGATTATAAA
>NC_041381.1:8988360-8997164 GCF_002162155.2 Triticum dicoccoides
TGTGGCTGGAGTGAAAACCAACGAGGTTGCTCAAGCAGGCGGTAGCCCTTTGTGCCGTTTGTCAATGTAGCCGAGAGCGTGGGTGGTGGATCCGTGGTCGAGGTAGCCGTGCGAAGAATGCCGTGGTCGATGTCGAGTCGGGGTAGCCGGTGTCGAGCAAGTCGTCATGGAGCCGCGGGCGCAAGGAGGCGCCGAGTTAGTCGTGGGCGTAGTGGTGTCGAAGTAGTGGTGCGCCAGGAAGGAGATGATGTTGACGACGCGTCGCGTCGGGGTTGCCAACCCCGGGAACACATCGTAGACGAAGGCACGCATCGGTGTTGCCAGCATCGGGCATGCGTAGACGGACGAAGACGAAGTTGATGAAGCGCCGCACCAGGCTTGCCAGGCCCGGGGACACGTCGTGGACGAAGGCACGCGGCAGTGTTACCAGCACCGGGCATGCGTAGACTGGGAGCTGCACGAGCTGTACGCCATGTCGAGGAAGTTTGAGAGGCCAGCAGAGAAGGACTCGATGACGGTTGCGGCGCCAATCGGCACGGGGCCAATGTCGCCCACGGTTGTCGGGGTAGATGAAGCGGTCGGGGTAGATGACGGCGACGCTGGCGACGGGGTGATGCTGGACGAAGATGAAGGGGGTGGACGGGCGGCTGCGGCGACTACAGAGGTAGTGGCGGCGGCGGACAAAGAAGAGCGGCGGCAGCGTCCTGACGGCAGCGGCGGCAGCTAGGTTAAAAGTGCGGCAGCGGTGCTCGAAGTAGGCGAAGAACCCTGACAGCGTGACAAAGACCGGCGCGGACGGTGGCGTTCCCGCGCCAAGGGAGACGGCGGAGCGCATACCACGGGAGGTCGACGCGCGGTGATGGCAGAGTAGACCGCGGGCCGCGGCGCTACGGCCTGAAGGGGCGACGCAGCGACGATAGGCGGGTCAGGGCGACGGCGGGAAGACCTCGGGTGGTGGCGGGGACCGCAGGCCGCGACGCTGCGGTTCGCGAGTCGGTGCAACCGCGGGGACGGCCTCGAGGCGGCAGCGGTAACCGTGTATCGCGGCATTACGGCCCGAAGGGGTGACGCAGTGGCGACGCACGAGTCGATGCAGCCGCGAGGAGAACCACGGGGCGGCGGCGCTGCGGCCCGATGGGGCGACGCAGCGGCAGCCCGATGCTCAATCGGTGGAGAGCCGCGCGATACTCAAGACGATCTTCACGGGACATGCGGAGGCACGCGTCACCAACGGGCCAGGTTGGTCGCGCGACGTAGATGAGGCGGGTCGCGGCGGTAAGCGGGTGATCAAACTTATCGTGCGCGAGGATGGGGACGCCGCTCGATGGAGGCGTGGTGGCGGCGGAGTCCTGGATGAGGCCGGCGACGACGGACGACGTGGGACGTCAGCACCGGCACCCGGGCTGCCAAAGCAGCACCGGCGCCCGGGCAGCGAGGCCCGAGCGACCAACGGAGCAGCGGCGCCCGAGTTTGAGGCAATCGACGAGCCTGACGGCCGAGGACGAGGCCGGCGAGGTAGACCGCCGAGCCGCCGTGCAGACGCGACGGAGGTGGGTGACGTGGATCGATCAGCAGGCCGGCGCGCGAGCGACGGCTATGATTGGCCATCGCATGGGGCGCAGCCGCTGGGTCGGGGTGATGCAGGTTTTCTGGTCGGAGCAGGGCGGTGACAGCCGGCGCAGGGCGACGGGCAGACTGACGCGTAGACGGCGACTGGCACTGACGGGCCGCCTCGGCGCGCGTGGACGCCGGGTCGGAGTAGAGGCCGGCTGGTCGCGCCGGGGTCGCAGTAGAGGCGCTCGGGGTTGACGGCGGCGGTGGGCGACGCACCGATCAAGAATAGATCGGAAAACCAAAAAGTAGACGCGATCAAAGCGACCGACGAAAGAGAGAAAAACGCGGATCAAAGGATCGGGAAAAAGACTCTCTAGGGTAGCCAGCCAACACGGCCGGCAGACGAACCCTAGGTACGGGCGGCGCGGCCCCCGGCGGCGGTCATGGAGACTGACCGCCCCAGGGGCGGCGCGGGGTGCGGAAGCGGCGAGGGCTAGGGTTTAGAACCCGGAAACTGATACCATGTTAGAAGGGAGAGAGATGTTTGGTGGAATAGTTGTTGTATTGCTTGAGCCTCGTGGGCATATATATATAGGAGTACAATGATCAACTTGGAGTACAAGACAAGTCAGAACTAATCCTAGTCTATCTAGTCTTTCCTAATAATCAATATAGTCAACACACTTAACTTTGCTGTAGAGCAACACTCTCTTTGAGATGGCTTCATATCTTTCATGTTGTAGGAGTGTCGATAGTGAGTGATACATGAAGAAAGGAGAAAACAGCACTTGAGGTTGAAGAACAGTCACTTTTGCTCCTTTAGTTTTTACTCTGTCGGCATTGATTTTTCATGTTTTTGGTAGATAGGCATGCTTTAGTTGCAGTATAAATATAAAAAATTCTGATGATTCCTTCTATGCATTTACTTGCGGTCAATAAAACATGTATCCTCCTAATTATGACCTTATTAAGAGTTTTAATATCTGGGTCTGTAGCACTGTGAAATGATATTAAGATTAACAGATGGATATAGGTTTGTTCTCGCCATTCAAAGACAGTTCAAACGCCAACTAGCTTACTTGCTCACATGTCCAGCGTCCACGCTTCTCATTATATTATGCATTCTAGCAGTTCTAATTATGACGGCAGCGTTGCCGTTGGCGGCGGGGCGACGCGGTGGCGCGGTCTGGCGGCGCCCACTCAGCCTAGATCTGGGCCCTTCGGGCCCATCTAGGCCTGGGCGGGCCGGCGGCGAGGTGGGTCTGCTTCGTGGCTTCCGGGAGGCGGGGGAGAGGCAACGAGCGGGAGACCTCCCCTTCGGCGCCTTATGCGCCAACCGGCGCAACCGGCGGGCACTGCAGCTCGCGAATGGGCCGGCCCATGAACAACAGGGGCAGTGCAAAAATGTATTCATGTCGGGAAAAAAAGGAACGCAAATGCTGCTCCCATAAGGAATCAAACAGGCACCATTAAGCTCCCGCGCATGGTCAGCTAACCAGTAGATCAATACAGCCCTTACGAAAATCTTGCAACGCGAAAGGTCTAAGAACTAGTTTAGCCACCCACTTTAGAAAAATGGGATTTCTTTTGAAAAGAAATCTGAACAAATTTTGAATGTCCACAGACTTTAAAAAACATCACGAATTAGAAAAAAAAGTTCATGTATTCGAAAAACATTGACGAATTCAAAAAAGTTCATAAAAATTGGAAAAAGTTCATCGATTTTCAAAAAAGTTCACGAATTTTGAAAACACATTCATCGACTTTGGAAAAGTTCATCGTTTTTGAAAAAAAAATCATCGACTTTGGGAAAAGTTCATTGAATTTGAAAAAAGTTCATCGAATTTCAAAAAAGTTCATCGAATTTGAAGAAAAGTTCATCAAATTTGTGAAAACTTCATTGATTTTGAAAAAAGTTCATCGAATTTCAATAAAAGTTCATGGAATATGAAAAAAGTTCATCAAAATGTGAAAAAAATCATCAAAAATGAAAAATAGTTCACCGAATTTGAAAACAAATGAATTTAAAAAAAGTTCATCGAAATTGGAAAAAAGTTCATGGAATTTCAAAGAAGTTCATCAAAAATTTGAAAAAAGATCATCGAATTTGTAAAAAGTTCACCAACTTTGGAAAAAGTTCATTGGTTTTGAAAAAGTCATCAAATTTGAAAACAGTTCATCAATTTCCAAAAAAAAAGTTCATCAAAAAAATGAAAAGTTTATCAAATTTGAAAAATGGTTTATTGATTTTCGAAAGATTTCATAGAAAAATTGTAAAACGTTAATCCATTTGAGAAAGGAAGAAGAGAAAAAAACAGAAAATAGAAAAAGGAAAAAAGGAAAAAAAGTAACGGAAAAAGGAAATACGAAAGAATAAAGGGAAACAAAAGATATTACTTGTCCGCGCGGGTTGGGTGGCGCGGTGGTTAGTGCAGCATCCGTTGATGCAGGAGGTCTTGTGTTCGATTACCTTTTTTGCGGTACCTTCTCTGCGGTATAGAAGCCATATAACAATGGGGAGATGAGCCGGCCCGTTAGTACCGATAGAAGGGGAGAGGGGTGTGCGCCCGTTAGCAGGAATGCCTGTAACGGGCGCTTAAGGCGCCGAATAGGAACCAGCGACGAGCGGCAGGGTGCTGGCAGCGCCATCGCCGGCTTGCTGTAGCGTGGCGCCGGGGCTTAGCGGGCCCGTTTCGGGCCTGGCTGGGCCAGGGGTGGCCTAGCATGACCTGCTTCCGCGTCCGGATGGCTACCGCGACGGTGCCGGAGGTTCTGCCCTCCCGCACGACGGCGGTGGAGGTGGTTCCCTCACGTTCGGCTTCGGTGCTGCTTCTCCCTCTGCGGGGCACTTCTCTCCGGTCCTCTTGGCCTCGTGTTGGTGTTCGCAGTGAGGCGGCGTGGGTGGCGGCGCAACTGCGTTGGCGCATGGTGGTGGGCGGCGGTCTGGCTGGTCGGCTTCAGTCCGTTGGGCGCTGGGGTTGAAGTGCTGGAGAAATCCTTGCCGATTCTTCGGCTCCGATGCGGTGACACCTGCGGGTGCCACCTTTCCTTCCTGGAGGGTGTCGGTGTTATCCATCCCCCACCTCCCTCCGCGTGTCGGGGAAAACCCTAGGACAAGTCCGGGCAGCAGCGTCGTCGGCGTCGCATTCCTTCTTGAAGGTGCTGCTTGGTGTGCGGCGGTTGTAAGCCTCGGGTTGTGGTGAGGGCGTAGCGGTAGCGGGTCATCCGCGCTTTGTCGAGCTGCCGTTGTTGGCATTTGTTTCTAGTTCTTTGTTTTTTTGGGCTTGATGTGCTGTTCGCCCCAGTGTTCCTTGTATCGGTGTTGGTTGCTTTGGAATACAAAGCAGGAAAAACCCTTTTTCGGTAAAATCCAATGTACCACAAAGCACACAGTAAAAACCATGGTTCCTCGAGAACCATTTCATGGAAGATGTCCCAGATGTGATAGGTGTTCCCGTCCGCCCTGGTGATCTGGAACAAGATTATTGTACTGTGAGCAAAGAAGTTGTTGAGCCCTGTCAATAAAGATCCAGAGGAACTGGAAAAATATTTTTTAATAAAGATGGAAGAAAAGGGTACTAGCATTTAACTTTGACTTTGACTAGTATGAAAAATTTGAAACTGTGTTTGAGTTCGCCTTTTAGTTGATAGGAATGGACTGCGTACTTCTCGTGACCAGAGTGCGCATGACCTTCAGAGTTTTTCTCCGTATTTGGATATCTTTCAGAATTAAATTCTTGTTTTTGTGTGACAAAAGAAGAGGACACATGTCATTGACACGTGACCAGGAGATCGTAGTGCACGGCTCGCCATGTGTCATCCAATGAGTTTAGTTGAGTTGTCAGATCACGACCGCCCAGTCATCACGTTTCAGTTGCAATGGCCGCAATGAACTATTCCCTCCATTCCTTGATATAAGGTGTATAGATTTTTGAAAAAGAAAGTTCGAAATGTAATGTGTATTGCGTTGCACCACTCGTTTGGATAATTATTTTATGGATTTGATTACATTTCCTTATATCATAAAAGCTCCTCTATTTTCTCATGTCAATTAATCAGGTGTAATCTCGCCCAAAACTTATGAAATTTTTTCCTCCACGTGGGTTCTTTAATTTTTATGCCAAAAACTATACACCCTATATTTAGGAAAAAAGGGAGTATAATAATAGAACACCGTTGCCCTGCTCATACCAACAACACCTGGCTTGTCGCATCATACCTCCCGGTAGTGCCGCTCGTGTGTCGTCCGGTCGTAGCATCGCCATCCTTATTGTTGCCCTTGCAGTGCACACCATCATCCTTGCAGTATTGTGTCAGTCGTTGCAGGCTTGTAACGTCGTGTGTCACCGGGTCGTAGCACCGCCATCTTCATCGTCATTCTTGCAGTGCACGCCATCATCCTTGCAATACCATGTCAGTCGTTGGAGCACCGACATGTGCTTGGGACGTGATATTGTGTGTCGCTAGTCGCTCATAGCAGTGCCATCCTAGCCATTGTCCTCGTCGAATGTGCGCGCGACTGTCCTTGTATCACCAGTTGTGATCATTTGCAACACCACATGAAGGGCTTGTAGCACCCGCCCGCCCGCGTGTGTTGTCCTTGCAACATTGCACCAGTCCTTCAATTCACCGCTTGTTGCCATTTACATCACCACACAAAGGCTTGCAACACAGACGCTGGCCCGGCTCCATCATTGCAGTGCGCCGCCTTCCGGGTAGCACAATCCTTTGAATCGCTACTTGTCACCATTTGCAACACCCCGCACCGGCCTTGCAGCAACATCGCTGGCTTGTGGCAGCAACGCGACCAACGCTGGTGAGGTAAACAGCGCAGACCTACAACACCGACGATGACCTTTGAAGCTTGCTCGGCCACCATTGCAGCGACACATGACCCCACTTGCAGTAGCATGTCTGGCGCAACTAAGACTAATGTTGTGTAAATGTAATTGCCCATTCAACTGCTCAATCACAAGCTTCTTGTCATTCAATTGCTCAATGACAAGCTTTTTTCCATTTTTTTAAATATGAGTCCAAGCACACTACTTTTCTTCACTTTTTCCCCGTAATGGATCATAAACTAAACATGCAAGTAGGATGCTCACATATCTCTAGTCCAGTCACATGATTAGAAAGACATGAGAAACATTTTGAATGGCTTGCTCCACACTTATCCCATGCTCGGAGTCTGTCCTCCCCTCCTCCCCTTATCACATGACCAATGATACGAGATGTATATATAGAATTCCAAAGCGAATGTGATATGGATTTAGATTTGCTTCGGGCATTATCAGGCTTTAGTCTATTTGAGATGTTGGAGGAAAACAAATACATGTATTCCCCATCGACTACTCCCTTCTTGGCATTAAGTTGTAAAGAGTCCGTCTGCCCCGCTGCTCCCTTTGTTGAATTGGAGATCACATGTGTACAACTACTACACCGGACAACGAGGCAATGGCGCAGGAGTTCGAGCCTATAGGTCATGTCGATGCATGCATTAGAAGTAGATGAAGTTATCGTCATCACCTTCCTCGCCTTGGCTATCTATAAGGAGATCAAAGACTGCTGTTTGGAAGTGCCATGAACTCCCCGGGAATAAGACTAATCACGTCACAGAAGGAGAGGTTGATTAGATATGGAGTTCGCTGCGTGTCCCAAAGGGGCCACCGGGACTGTAAAGCAGAGGTCCTACGGTTGCGACCAACTAACAGGTTATTCATCGTGTCCGTCAATTAGTGCTCCCCCGGTATCTGCATTAAGTGATGCATACAACTATTTTTATTAAATTATTTAACATTCTGACAAAAACATGCAAGTGTGATGATGGTTTTTGACTGCGGATCAACGTAGCGAGCTGAGATCATCGACAGGTCTAGCAAACCCTCACCGCGTGCGCACACTCTAGAATCCGCCACCACCATTTTTGGATGTCTCATCTTCAGGAGAGATCAAAGCACTGACTTTACCGGGCCCAATTGCGGTCGACTCCACCACGACGCCAGACAGCGCCACCATCTTGCCCGCGTCCATCAACACGCTGCCCCATGTCGCCGAGACCTGCCATTGTCAATGCAGTAGATGCCAGGCCACTCCACCTCGTCGAACACCACCTGCTACCACTGGTCCCATACCCTCTGCCTACGGTTCCTCTGACCAAGCACCCCGAACACCCTAGGTGCCGCATCCAAGAATGGGACGACACACGTGATGTCTTCGCCGCCCAATCCAATTGGATTCTGGGTCTTCACGCGGGCATGGGGTCGGGATGGAGGGGAAGGACCACAACGGCGCATGCAAGGAGGAAAGAGGAGATCATGGTCGTAGTCACCGTTGGGACAAGCGGGTCGACCAAAGTTTTCTCTGGTGCCAATGCACCTCCACCAGCACCCGCCAAAATGCACTAGAGTCGACGGCCGAGACCGCAATCCTTCAAGTGCAGCGGGATAAAGGATGGAGGGCGGAGATGATCTAGCCCTGAGATCTAATGGTGGGGCAGCGCCAAAGAGCCAAGGAGCCGCCAACCACACCACCTCTGCCAAGATCCACAGGAAGTCATCTCGCTGCCCTTGCAGCCCCTGCTGCCATAACGCCACAAAGAAGCTCTAGGGCCGCCGTCTCAGTTTTTGAGCTCCACTGGACGCGATTTCGTCTAGGGCCACACACCGCGCGAGATCGGAGGTCCCTGCAGCGAGAAAGGACAAGAGCCTGCCACCATCGTCCATCGAGCAAACTTTGTGTGTCGCTTCTCCGGTGTCAGCGGGGTGCATGGTGGAGAGGAGAGGCAGGATGGTGAAACATTTCAAACATATCTACAATTTTTAATTGTTTCTTGCTATTTTATTATCATTTTGAATACTTTTTAGGCATTTTATATTATTTTTCTGTACTTATCTATTAATTCGGTCTCCAGTGCTAGTTCCTGTTTTCTGCATGTTTTTGACTTTTCAGAAATTGATATCTGCCGAGGTAAAAGAAAACCTAAGAATTCAATATGATTTCATACATGCAACAAAGGATCCAGAAGGCACCGGAGCGAAGTGGCAAGACACACGGGGTTCCCCACGCGCCCTGGTGGCGTGCCCCATGGCCACGTGGGGGTCACGAGCACCGCCTTACGTCCTTTCAACCGCCATCAATCCTTATAAATACCAAAAATTTCAGGAATATTTTTATCCATTTTTTCTCTGCCACAAGTTCTTGTTTCTTGAAGAATCTAGAAGCATGTTTTGTTACTCTACCCCACACGCGCG
>NC_041381.1:8997450-8999820 GCF_002162155.2 Triticum dicoccoides
AGGAGACTTCTTCATCAACCTTGCTGCCTCCATGACCATGTGTGGGTAATCCCCTTAGGACCTAATTAGCATCCATAGCAGTTGCTAGATGGCTCTCTTTCTCTTTGATCTTTAATACCAAGTTCATGTGGGCCACCTCACATGATCGGAATCAATTCGATGTAATTCCGTGTTGTGTTTGCTGAGATATGATCAATTGTCACTTTATGATCAGATTGTTCATTGAAATCAATTGAATCTTTTGGGGGTTTTCTTTTTGCTGCATACTTGAATATCTTTGTATGACCTCCGGTCTATTAATCTACTTTGGCTAAGTTTGATGGGTAGTTTCTTCACAAAGGAGTGGTGCACTGTAGTGGGTTCAATCTTTGTATGCTTTTCTGAATATGAATACTAGTGTAGCTTCTAATTGTACTATACTGAAGTATACTCTGATATGCTATAGTACTGAATTCCACTTTGTTTCTAGATGTATTTGCATATTTTGCATACGCTGTTTTTAAATATGGCATGCTAGTATTAGCACGCTATAACTTGTGTAGCATTTGGACAAGGGCCTTGCTATATTTTATAGCGCACTATTCTTTTCATTGCTACTACTTGGACTTGGACTACTCTCTGTTCTTACTTTGTAGTAGAGTGATGTAAGTAATCAAAACTAAATATCCAAGTATAACCAACTAATTGAAAAAAAATCTTAATTTGCATGTTATATGGTTAAGTTAGCCGCCACAACAGAATTAGTTGTTATCTGCAAAACACAAAAAGTGCTTTCCTGGATGGCTTTCTCAACACATGTCTCATGAAAGCAAAAACCTTAGTTTGCATGTTGTGTTAGTTGTCATAACAGAATTTTCTGTCAGTATTTGCGAAACTCGAGGAATGCTTTCTGAATGGCTTGCTCAACACATGTCCCATGCTCCCATTTTTTTTCACGAAAAGAGCTAACAAAAACGAGATATAGAAGTCCCCTATATATATACCACTACCTTAGGATGTGAAAGTAATTGGAATATGACTTTAAATTTTCTTATCAAGTTCAGTTTATCAAAAATATTGGAGGAAACCAAAAATGCTCATGGTAGCATTTACGTAGTTTATATCTATACTGACTTGTATTATTCAAAGCAGAGAAAAATTAGTTCTTCCATCATACTATGATTTTAATTTGTTGCCCTTGCATTCCAGTAGAGCAACAGAACCAAGCCTCAAAGGGAATGGAAAACATGGCTGAAATGAGTTGATTCTGGTTTCACACATCTTTCATGAATCATAACACAGTGGACCTGGGACTAGATCGTTCAAGACTAACCTGCTAGCGAATGCAAATGGTGCTCAACCACTTAGTCGTTCAGGATCATCGACATCATTTTAGTGTGAATTCACAGCAACAAAATCAAGCACTTTTCGTTGGATTGTTTCAGGCCAGAAGTCGGAAACTAAGCATGCAAAACAGAATGGACATATTCATATATATATGAATATATGATCACACAACCTACACATCACACAATAAACACACATGATAAGCAGTTGCTGGATGGTCTGTTCAATACATATTCCATGCTCACATTTTTTCTGTCCATAAGAGCTAACAAAAACTAGTGGTGTACAGAAGGCTATATATATATATACCTGCCTTTAGGATGTCAAAGGTAGCCTGATATGAGTTCAAACTTGGGTGCCCCTTTATCCAGCCTTCAAGAATATCTGGAATATTAGATTAGAGAAAAACAAAAGGAGCACGGTAGCAATCACAGGGGGAAGCTGAAGCAGTGAATGGATGGGGACGTTGTCTTCAACGATCAGTCCCCGACTCCCCGTACCTTGTTGTTCGTGTTGGGGAACGTAGCAGAAATTCAAAAAAATTCCTACGTAACACCAAGATCTATCTATGGAGAGACCAGCAACGAGTAGAAAGGGGAGTGCATCTACATACCCTTGTAGATCGCTAAGCGGAAGCGTTCAAGTGAACGGGGGTGATGGAGTCGTACTCGTCGTGATTCAAATCACCGATGATCAAGTGCCGAACGGACGGCACCTTCGCGTTCAACACACGTACAGCCCGGTGACGTCTCCCACGCCTTGATCCAGCAAGGAGAGAGGGAGAGGTTGAGGAAGACTCCATCCAACAGCAGCACAACGGCGTGGTGGTGGTGGAGGAGCGTGGCAATCCCGCAGGGCTTCGCCAAGCACCATGGGAGAGGAGAAGAACTTGGGAGAGAGGGAGGGGCTGCACCAAAGGCATAAGGTGTGTTTGGGAGGCCCTCCTACCCCACTATATATAGGGATCCCAAGGGGGGGGTGCGCCAGCCCCTAGGAGATCCAATCTCCAAGGGGGCGGCGGCCAGGGGAGGAGTCCTCCCCCCC
>NC_041381.1:8999830-9018663 GCF_002162155.2 Triticum dicoccoides
GGGCTGGTGCCCTTGGCCCATGTAGGCCAAGGCGCACCCCCTACAGCCCATGTGGCCCCCCGGGGCAGGTGGACCCACCCGGTGGGCCCCCGGGACCCTTCCGGTGGTCCCGGTACAATACCGATGACCCCGAAACTTGTCCCGATGGCCGAAACAGGACTTCCTATATATAAATCTTTACCTCCGGACCATTCCGGAACTCCTCGTGACGTCCGGGATCTCATCCGGGACTCCGAACAACATTCGGTAACCACATACAAGCTTCCTTTATAACCCTAGCGTCATCGAACCTTAAGTGTGTAGACCCTACGGGTTCGGGAGACATGCAGACATGACCGAGACGTTCTCCGGTCAATAACCAACAGCGGGATCTGGATACCCATGTTGTCTCCCACATGTTCCACGATGATCTCATCGGATGAACCACGATGTCAAGGACTCAATCGATCCCGTATACAATTCCCTTTGTCTAGCGGTATGTTACTTGCCCGAGATTCGACCGTCGGTATACCGATACCTTGTTCAATCTCGTTACCGGCAAGTCACTTTACTCGTTCCGTAACACATCATCCCGTGATCAACTCCTTGGTCACATTGCGCATATGATGATGTCCTACCGAGTGGGCCCAGAGATACCTCTCCGTTTACACGGAGTGACAAATCCCAGTCTCGATCCGCATAAAACAATAGATACTTTCGGAGATACCTGTAGTGCACCTTTATAGTCACCCAGTTACGTTGTGACGTTTGATACACCCAAAGCACTCCTACGGTATCCAGGAGTTACACGATCTCATGGTCAAAGGAAGAGATACTTGACATTGGCAAAGCTCTAGCAAATGAACTACACGATCTTTTGTGCTAGTCTTAGGATTGGGTCTTGTCCATCACATCATTCTCCTAATGATGTGATCCCGTTATCAACGACATCCAATGTCCATAGCCAGGAAACCATGACTATCTGTTGATCACAACGAGCTAGTCAACTAGAGGCTCACTAGGGACATATTGTGGTCTATGTATTCACACGTGTATTACGATTTCCGGATAATACAGTTATAGCATGAATAAAAGACAATTATCATGAACAAGGAAATATAATAATAACACTTTTATTATTGCCTCTAGGGCATATTTCCAACAGTCTCTCACTTGCACTAGAGTCAATAATCTAGTTCACATCGCCATGTGATTAACACTCACAGGTCACATCGCCATGTGACTAATACCCAAGAGTTTACTAGAGTCAGTAGTCTAGTTCACATCACTATGTGATTAATACTCAATGAGTTTTATGTTTGATCATGTTGCTTGTGAGAGAGGTTTTAATCAACGGGTCTGAACCTTTCAGATCCGTGTGTGCTTTACAAATCTCCATGTCATCTCCTAGATGCAGCTACCACGCTCTATTTGGAGCTATTCCAAACAACTGTTCTACTTGGAGCTATGCTAAATTATTGCTCCATTATATGTATCCGGTCTCTCTACTCAGAGCTATCCGGATAGGTGTCAAGCTTGCATCATCGTAACCTTTACAACGAACTCTTTTACCACCTCCATAATCGAGAAAATTCCTTAGTCCACTAGTTACTAAGGATAACTTTGACCGCTGTCCTGTGAGCCATTCTTGGATCACTCTTGTACCCCTTGACTGACTCATGGCAAGGCACACTTCAGGTGCGGTACACAGCATAGCATACTGAAGAGCCTACGTCTTAAGCATAGGGGACGACCTTCGTCCTTTCTCTCTATTCTGCCGTGGTCGAGCTTTAAGTCTTAACTTCGTACCTTACAACTCAGGCAAGAACTTCTTCTTTGACTGATCCATCTTGAACACCTTCAAGATCATGTCAAGGTATATGCTCATTTTGAAAGTATTATTAAGCATTTTGATCTATCCTTATAGATCTCGATGCTCAATGTTCAAGCAGCTTAATCCAGGTTTTCCATTGAAAGACACTTTCAAAATAACCTTATATGCTTTCCAGAAATTCTACGTCATTTCTGATCATCAATATGTCAACAACATATCTCATCAGAAATTCTATAGTGCTCCCACTCACTTCTTTGGAAATACAAGTTTCTCATAAACTTTGTACAACCCAAAATCTTTGATCATCATCAAAGCATACATTCCAACTCCGAGATGCTTACTCCAGTCCTTAGAAGGATCGCTGGAGCTAGCATACCTTTTAGCATCCTCAGGATTGACAAAACTTTTCTGATTGTATTGCATACAACCTTTCCTTACGAAAACTAGTAAGGAAACTTGTCTTGACATCCATCTGCCAGATTTCATAAATGAAGCTAATGCTAACATGATTCCGACGGACTTAAGCATCGCTACGGATGAGAAAATCTCATCGTAGTCAACTCCTTGAACTTGTGAAAAACTCTTCGCCACAAGTCGAGCTTCATGGATGGTGACATTTCCATCCACGTCCATCTTCTTCTTAAAAGATCCATTTATCTCAATGGATTGCTGATCATCGGGCAAGTCCATCAAAGTCCATGCTTTGTTCTGATATATGGATACTATCTCGGATTTCATGGCTTCTAACCATTTGTCGGAATTCGGGCCCACCATCGCTTCTCCATAGCTCGTAGGTTCATTGTTGTCTAGCAACATGACCTTCAAGACAGGATCACCTTACCACTCCGAAGTAGTACGTGTCCTTGTCGTCCTACGAGGTTTGGTAGTGACTTGATCCGAAGTTTCATGATCAATATCATAAGCTTCCACTTCAATTGGTGTAGGTGCCACAGGAACAACTTCCTGTGCCCTGCCACACACTAGTTGAAGAGACAGTTCAGTAACCTCATCAAGTCTCCACCATCCTCCCACTCAACTCTTTCGAGAGAAACCTTTCCTCGAGAAAGGACCCGATTCAAGAAACAATCCATATTGCTTTCGGATCTGAATTAGGAGGTTTACCCAACTGTTTTGGGTGTCCTATGAAGATGCATTTTATCCGCTTTGGGTTCGAGCTTAATCCTGAAACTTTTTCACATAAGCGTCGCAGCCCCAAACCTTTAAGAAACGACAACTTAGGTTTCTCTAAACCATAACTCATACGGTGTCATCTCATCGAATTACGTGGTGCCCTATTTAAAGTGAATGTGGTTGTCTCTAATGCCTAACCCATGAACAATAGTGGTAATTCGATAAGAGACATCATGGTACGCACCATATCCAATAGGGTGCAACTATGATGTTCGGACACACCATCACACTATGGTGTTCCAGGCGGTATTAATTGCGAAACAATTTCCACAATGTCTTAATTGTGTGCCAAAACTCGTAACTCAGATATTCATCTCTATGATCATATCATAGACATTTTATCCTCTTGTCACAATGATCTTTTACTTCACTCTGAAATTACTTGAACCATTCAATAATTCAGACTTGTGTTTCATCAAGCAAATATTCTCAACATCTACTCGAATCATCTGTGAAGTAAGAACATAACGATATTCACTGCATGCCTCAGCACTTATTGGACTGCACACATCAAAATGTGTTACTTCCAACAAGTTGCTATCTTGTTCCATCTTATTGAAACCGAGGCTTTTCAGTCATCTTGCCTATGTGGTATGATTTGCATATCTCAAGTGATTCAAAATCAAGTGAGTCCGAACGGTCCATTTGCATGGAGTTTCTTCATGCATATACACCAATAGACATGGTTCGCATGTCTCAAACTTTTCAAAAACGAGTGAGTCCAAAGATCCATCAACATGGAGCTTCTTCATGCCTTTTATACCATTATGACTTACATGGCAGTGCCACAAGTAAGTGGTACTATCATTACTATCTTATATCTTTTGGCATGAAAATGTGTATCACTACGATCGAGATTCAATAAACCATTCAGGTTTAATACTAATCTTGATGGTAGAGGGAGCGTGCGATGCTCGATCATATCAACATTGGAAATACTTCGAACACATATCGTCAGCTCACCTTTAGCTAGTCTCCGTTTTATTCCGTAGCTTTTATTTCGAGTTACTAACACTTAGCAACCGAACCGGTATCTAATACCCTGGTGCTACTAGGAGTACTAGTAAAGTACACATTAACATAATGTATATCCAATATACTTCTATCGACCTTGCCAGCCTTCTCATCTACCAAGTATTTAGGGTAATGTTGCTCCAGTGGTTGTTCCCCTTATTACAGAAGCACTTAGTCTCGGGTTTGGGTTCAACCTTGGGTTTCTTCACTAGAGCAGCAGCTGAATTGCCGTTTCATGAAGTATCCCTTTGTTCCCTTGCCCTTCTTGAAACTAGTGGTTTCACCAACCATCAACAATTGATGCTCCTTCTTGATTTCTACTTTTGCGGTGTCAAACATCGTGAATACCTCAAGGATCATCATATCTATCCCTGATATGTTATAGTTCATCACAAAGCTCTAGCAGCTTGGTGGCAATGACTTTTGGAGAAAACATCACTATCTCATCTGGAAGATTAACTCCCACTCGATTCAAGTGATTGTTGCACTCAGACAATCTGAGCACAAGCTCAACGATTGAGCTTTTCTCCCTTAGTTTGTAGGCTAAGAAAATCGTCGGAGGTCTCATACCTCTTGACGTGGGCACGAGCCTGAAATCCCAATTTCAGCCCTTGAAACATCTCATATGTTCCGCGACATTTCGAAAAACATCTTTACTGCCTCAACTCTAAACCGTTTAACTGAACTATCACGTAGTTATCAAAACGTGTATGTCCGATGTTCATAACATCCACAAACGACATTTTGGGGTTCAGCACACTGAGCGGTGCACTAAGGACATAAGCTTTCTACTGTCCGCATAATCGCTACTTTCAACTTTATTTCCTCTAGGAACATAACTAAAAAGTAGAACTATAGCGCGAGCTATGACATAATTTGCAAAAGGTATTTTGACTATGTTCAGGATAATTAAGCTCATCTTATGAACTCCCACTTAGATAGACATCCCTCTGGTCATCTAAGTGATCACATGATCCGAGTCAACTAGGCCGTGTCCGATCATCACGTGAGACAGACTAGTTAACGTCGGTGAACATCTTCATGTTGATCGTATCTACTATACGACTCATGCTCGACCTTTCGGTCTCCGTGTTCCGAGGACATGTCTGCACATGCTAGGCTCGTCAAGTTAACCCTAAGTGTTTTCGCTGTGTAAAACTGTCTTACACCCGTTGTATGTGAACGTAAGAATCCATCACACCCGATCATCACGTGGTGCTTAGATGCGACGAACTGTAGCAACGGTGCACAGTTAGGGGAGAACACTTCTTGAAATTTTGTAAGGGATCATCTTATTTACTACCGTCGTCCTAAGTAAACAAGATGCATAAACATGATAAACATCACATGCAATCAAATAGAGTAGTGACATGATATGGCCAATATCATATAGCTCCTTTGATCTTCATCTTCGGGGCTCCATGATCATCTTGTCACCGGCTTGACACCATGATCTCCATCATCATGATCTCCATCATCGTGTCTTCATGAAGTTGTCACGCCAACGACTACTTCTACTTCTATGACTAACGCGTTTAGCAATAAAGTAAAGTAGTTTACATGGCGTTCTTCAATGACACGCAGGTCATACAAAAAATAAAGACAACTCCTATGGCTCCTGCCGGTTGTCATACTCATCGACATGCAAGTCGTGAATCCTATTACAAGAACATGATCAATCTCATACATTACATATATCATTCATCACATCCTTTTGGCCATATCACATCACATAGCATACCCTGCAAAAACAAGTTAGACGTCCTCTAATTGTTGTTGCATGTTTTACGTGGCTGCTATGGGTTTCTAGCAAGAACGTTTCTTACCTACGCAAGACCACAACGTGATATGCCAATTGCTATTTACCCTTCATAAGGACCCTTTTCATCGAATCCGTTCCGACTAAAGTGGGAGAGACAGGCACCCGCTAGCCACCTTATGCACCAAGTGCATGTCAATCGGTGGAACCTGTCTCACGTAAGAGTACGTGTAAGGTCGGTCCGGGCCGCTTCATCCCACAATACCGTCGAAACAAGATTGGACTAGTAACGGTAAGCATATTGAACAACATCAACGCCCACAACTACTTTGTGTTCTACTCGTGCAAAGAATCTACGCAATAGACCTAGCTCATGATGCCACTGTTGGGGAACGTAGCAGAAATTCAAAAATTTTCCTACGTAACACCAAGATCTATCTATGGAGAGACCAGCAACGAGTAGAAAGGGGAGTGCATCTACATACCCTTGTAGATCGCTAAGCGGAAGCGTTCAAGTGAACAGGGTTGATGGAGTCGTACTCGTCGTGATTCAAATCACCGATGATCAAGTGCCGAACGGACGGCACCTCCGCGTTCAACACACGTACAGCCCGGTGACGTCTCCCACGCCTTGATCCAGCAAGGAGAGAGGGAGAGGTTGAGGAAGACTCCATCCAACAGCAGCACAACGGCGTGGTGGTGGTGGAGGAGCGTGGCAATCCCGCAGGGCTTCGCCAAGCACCATGGGAGAGGAGAAGAACTTGGGAGAGAGGGAGGGGCTGCACCAAAGGCATAAGGTGTGTTTGGGAGGCCCTCCTACCCCACTATATATAGGGATCCCAAGGGGGGGTGCGCCAGCCCCTAGGAGATCCAATCTCCAAGGGGGCGGCGGCCAGGGGAGGAGTCCTCCCCCCCCCCAAGGCACCTAGGAGGTGCCTTCCCCTGCTGGGACTCTTCCTTTAGGGTTTCCCCAGGCGCATGGGCCTCTTGGGGCTGGTTCCCTTGGCCCATGTAGGCCAAGGCGCACCCCCTACAGCCCATGTGGCCCCCCGGGGCAGGTGGCCCCACCCGGTGGGCCCCCGGGACCCTTCCGGTGGTCCCGGTACAATACCGATGACCCCGAAACTTGTCCCGATGGCCGAAACAGGACTTCCTATATATAAATCTTTACCTCCGGACCATTCCGGAACTCCTCGTGACGTCCGGGATCTCATCCGGGACTCCGAACAACATTCGGTAACCACATACAAGCTTCCTTTATAACCCTAGCGTCATCGAACCTTAAGTGTGTAGACCCTATGGGTTCGGGAGACATGCAGACATGACCGAGACGTTCTCCGGTCAATAACCAACAGCGGGATCTGGATACCCATGTTGGCTCCCACATGTTCCACGATGATCTCATCGGATGAACCACGATGTCAAGGACTCAATCGATCCCGTATACAATTCCCTTTGTCTAGCGGTATGTTACTTGCCCGAGATTCGATCGTCGGTATACCGATACCTTGTTCAATCTCGTTACCGGCAAGTCACTTTACTCGTTCCGTAACACATCATCCCGTGATCAACTCCTTGGTCACATTGCGCATATGATGATGTCCTACCGAGTGGGCCCAGAGATACCTCTCCGTTTACACGGAGTGACAAATCCCAGTCTCGATCCGCATAAAACAATAGATACTTTCGGAGATACCTGTAGTGCACCTTTATAGTCACCCAGTTACGTTGTGACGTTTGATACACCCAAAGCACTCCTACGGTATCCAGGAATTACACGATCTCATGGTCAAAGGAAGAGATACTTGACATTGGCAAAGCTCTAGCAAATGAACTACACGATCTTTTGTGCTAGTCTTAGGATTGGGTCTTGTCCATCACATCATTCTCCTAATGATGTGATCCCGTTATCAACGACATCCAATGTCCATAGCCAGGAAACCATGACTATCTGTTGATCACAACGAGCTAGTCAACTAGAGGCTCACTAGGGACATATTGTGGTCTATGTATTCACACGTGTATTACGATTTCCGGATAATACAGTTATAGCATGAATAAAAGACAATTATCATGAACAAGGAAATATAATAATAACACTTTTATTATTGCCTCTAGGGCATATTTCCAACAGTTCGACCAGACGTAAAAGGGGAAGCTTGTTGGCGCAGTGGTAGTTGGAATTGTGCGCTAGGAAAAAGGGCCAAGCAGTATCTCCTGCCAGTGTGGGCCCGCGACATAGCTGAGAAGTTAGTGGGCTACCATGTGTCGGAGGAGACCCTGCTACGGGCGGAGCGGAGCGGCATCGTGCTGTCGAGCAGGCTCGAGTGGTGTTACCATAGTCTTGACTTAGTGTTGAGTCTAGTTAGGTCTCGCCAGGAATGGAGAGTCTAATAGCTATGCTAGTTAATTAGACAGGGTACTCATTTCTGTTAGCAATTTGTTACTGTATTGAACGTAGCACATGACGTGTATCTTTCTTAGAGCGAGATATCTACCCTACGCCATGCGCGCACCACTGCTTTCCTGTGTGGTGGTATGCAGAAACCCACACACGCTCCTTCATTTTTTTTTCTAAAAGAGGGTTTGCCCCGGCCTCTGCATCAAATAGATGCATACGGCCATATTATTGATAAGCAAAAGTTTCAACAAAAGTCTCGCAGTCTCAAACAAAGGAACAAGTGCTCAAAAAAGAGCACGAAAACAAAAAAAGACGGCCACAACCGGCAGGCAAAAAACAGATAGAAAACTAAACACCTATCCTATTACATGACCGCCATTCAAACCGGTTGAAGATATCCTGTGCTACCGTCTTCCATCGCATAGATCCAGTAACCAAAAGCTCCCTGGCCCCCGTCGGAGTGAGTAGCAACCACATACGAATGAGTATAGTGGCCGTGAAGATAACCTGCAAGAAATGAATATTTGTTGTTCTGTTAAAAAACAAATCGTTTCTGCAGTGCCAAATTGCCCATAGTAAAGCACATACTCCTACACGAATATGTCTCACTGTTACTGCGTCAATCTCATCTAGCCACGTCCTAAATAATGTGTTGATGGAATTCGGAGGAGTTATTTTAAAAGCTATGTGGACCGACCTCCACAAAATCTTTTATCAAATGGCAATTAAGAAAGATGCAGATTGATATAGTTTTTCTTGAATGTTGCAGATTTCAATTGAATGGTGGCATCTTTCATGAGCGGTTCTAGCAATGGAATGATGTTGTTTGAGATATGTAGATATATAGAACCGACTTTGTGTTCATTCGAGTAATGCACATGATTTGGTCATTTAAAAAAAAGGATTACCTCCGGACTCTGCATCAATCGATGCATGCAGCCATATATTACAAATCGAAACAAGGTCTTATGTTTCAAGGAAGCTCAAAATCCGAGCAATAATGGAAAAAAAAAGTCTGTAAAGCGCCACATCCGGCAAGAAAGCACCATATCCGACGATAAAGAACAGGCTACGATGCCTACACACCTACCCTATTATTAGCTCGCCATCCAATTCGGTTGAAGATAGCCCGTGTTACCGTCTCCCACTGATTGCACCCAATAACCAAAAGTTCCTTGAAGTCCGCATGAGTGAGTAACGACCACATACGGATCCAGGTTGTAGCTCTGTAGATAACCTGCAAAACATTAGAGAAGTTTGTTTCATTAAAAATCATATCACTTCTAGTGTTCCACATAGCCCAGAAGAGTGCACATATTCTTATCCGAATATGTTTAGCTATGTGTATGTCCACCTAATCAAGCCACGTCTCAAATAATGTGTTTATGCTCATTGGGGGATGCACGTTATAAGCTATATGAATTGATCGCCATAACAGTTTTGCAAGTGGACACTCGAGAAAGTGGTGTTTAATCGATTCATTTTGGTCATAGAAACAACACCTGGGGTTACCAACCCAATTCCTTTTCATTAGATTATCTTTGATCAAAATGACTCCTTCGTGAACGAACCACATAAATATATTGATATGAAGCAGAACTTTAATCTTCTAGATGTGCAAAGACGTCAATAATGGCCCGGAATCAATTAAGTCTAAATATATGGATTTCAGGAGAAGATTTCATTCGTGGTTAAATTCCAGCTGATTGTATCTGCCTGATCCGAAAGTTGAACATCCATCAACCTACGGATCAGGTGCAACCAAGCATTCCAATGATTCCCCTACAAGGGATCTCCTAAATTGGATATTAAGTGGTACCAAGTTTAATACCGTGGCGACATAATCGTCCTTACGTTGCACAATATTATATAGGGAAGGGTATTGCAAAGCCAGAGGCATCTTCCCTAGCCATGTATCCTCCCAGAATCTAGTAGTGGTACCATTACCAATCAGGAACTTCACCCGTGGGAAGAAAGTTCCTCTTGTCTTCATTAACCCCTTCCAAAAGGGTGAGTCTGTTGGCCTTGCATTTACCTGGGCCGAAATCTTAGGGTGTAGGTATTTATTTTGCAATATTTGTACCCACATGCCCTTGGTCTCAGTAGATAGTCTGTATAGCAATTTGCTAAGCAAACATCTGTTCTTTACCTCTAAATTTTTGATCCCTAACCCACCCTAGTCTTTTGGTCTACACGTAATATCTCATCTAGCTAGTCTATGTTTCTTCTTGGCCTCATCACTTTGCTAGAAGAATTGGGACCTGTAAAAGTCTAATCTTTTCCGCAACCCTACCGGTACTTCAAAGAAAGATAGGAGGAACATCGGCAAACTCATTAAAATCGAGTTAATCAAAATCAGCCGACCTCCGTATAACATTAGCTTGCCCTTCCGGCAGCTTAATTTTTTTTCAAATCTATCTCCTATACATTTACATTCTTTGTTCGTTAACAGTCTATGATGAATTGGGATCCCTAGATAACTAATGGTAAGGATCCCATTTCACAACCGAACAAGTTTCTGTAATTGTCTTGTTCTTATTTAGCTCTCCCAAAGCAGAACAGTTCACTTTTATTGAAGTTGATTTTTAGCCCAAACAGTTCTCAAAAAAGCATAAAATAAGCTTCATGTTCCTAGCTTTTGCAAGATCGTGTTCCATGAATATAATAGTATCATCCGTGTATTGTAGGACCGTCTCTACAAGATGGGGGACGAGTCCTCCAACTTGGTCACTCTCTTTAGCCCGACTAATAAGTACTGCCAACATATCCGCTACAATGTTAAACAACACTGGAGACATGGAATCCCCCTATCGTAGCCCCTTAGAAATAATGACATGTGTCATCATTGACCTTTATCCCGACACTACCTTTCTGTATGAATGAATCCACCTGAGATCTCCAAGTTGCATTGAACCCCTTCATACGTAAGGCTTGCTGTAGGAAGTGCCATTTGACCTTATCATACGCTTTTTCAAAATCCACTTCAAAGATGACACCATCTAGTTTCTTCGAATGGATTTCGTGCAACGTTTCATGTAGAACTACAACCCCTTCTAGGATTTGTCGTCCTGGCATGAAAGCAGTTTGAGTTGGTCATGGTCAGAAGTATATGGAGAGCATAGAAGGAGATCTCCAAATCACTAGACTGAGACATCACAACAGTTTCACTTTCTTCAAAAGTCAGTTGCATGAAGTGGATGTTCTGGCAAATCTGCTTTATCTTGTGATACATATGATGGATGCAAACAGGTATCTCGTGAACATTTGATGCATTCTCCTCCAACCGAACAGAATGTCATTCTTTTCATAGCTACTACTTCCTAGGAAAGAGATTGATAACCAATATGCAAGTCAAACAGTCACATGATTTTGTACTGTACTCACGTACGTGGTACAAATCATGTGAGTGTTTCCTAGATGGCTTGCTCACACCTCTCATATGATTCTGCAGTAGACTTTGTTTTCAGAAGAAGAGATGTATGAGAGTCCTATATATACCTTCTACCCTAGCTAGGATACATAATTAAGTGAGTAGGATATGAATACTAATTTATCTATATTTTTATCCAGCTTCAAATCATGTGAAATATTGGAGGAAAACAAAAATATCATGGTAAAAATTACTGGCTGTAAATCGATATTGGCTCGTGATATTGAAAATAGAGAGTTGCCAGTGGTTCCAGCTACTGTTCTATTAGATACTTGAATTGAAAACCATTTCTGAACCCCAGATCACTAAGTCCTGGATCTCTCAGCAAATGGCGCCTAAGTGCAAATAAGTCGTACTCTTCAGTAGCACTGCTTTCTTTCTTCAGCTCTCTCCCGCAGGGCTCTGTCCATTTGGATACCAGTACTTATACAACATAAACATTGCATTGCTTCTGTGTGGAGGGCATTAAACATGAACCATGTTTGCCTGCACCTGCAACTAGAGCTTCCTTTCTTGCTTTACCTACAGTCAGTAGAAAGAAAATATCTATGCGCATTTATATTTCTATAAACTAAAAAATATATAAAATCAGGTTGGTGACCATGTCCATATTACACTTAAAATACTTCAGCATGCTTTGATCTGTACAGGTGGACAATATGAGATCCTTCAAAAGATAGTAATATTTGTTATGTAAGAATGTTGCAGCTCTACTTCCTGGACGGCGGAGCACCGGCGGATTAATACATTGGAGGGGTTGTCTACTTCGACTGTTGATTGGCGGATCATCTTTGAAAAATTCTCGCGCTTGTGTGGAATAATCTAGCTGCGTGAATCGTCACGCTTAACTGAAAAACTACATTGCTTCATCTACTCTGCTAGTCGGTGAGATTATCGTTACCCGTCGTTTTCATAGTGTTGCTGGGTGTGATTGTGTAGTATAATTTTTTTGTTGCATAGCACGTTCCCATACACCTTCTCCAAGTCAACCTCAACCAATATTTCTTCCCCTTCCACAAAATCTTACGGTCCGTACAAAATTGGCCCATCCTTTTGCTAGCTCTCCTTCCTGATCGGCAGTGTATCTAGACTCGCCACCACAGAGCCCTATCAGTATCACCTTCTATTGGCTTCGAGCATGGAGAGCCCCTTGATATCGCCCCACCGGTTCCAATTTTACCTTGGACACCTCTCATGCGATCTCCGTCGTGATCACCTGCATCGACTTCGCGAACCTCGTCATTGTCTTGAAGATCCGGAATGGTGGCTTGCTTTGATCAGGTAGAACATGTGTCTTGGTGTCTGATCCTCCATGAACCATAGCCCCCGGTAATATGGGCCGTGACCACCATGCCACATTCCTTGGAGGAGGGGTTAGATAAGGGGTTGGCGTTGGACTCCCATCATCAACCGATACCTGGACTCCCTTTTGGTTTTTTCACAAATTGATCTGCAGCATGGTCATACATGGAAAAATAGCTGGTGGGAGCCGAGCCCTGGTCAGGTGTCGGTGGGGTTGGCGGGCGATTGCCCCAGAATCGCCTGACCCTAACCCCATCATTGGGTGTCGTTTGGCGATCAACCATGGATGGATCTGGAACAAAACATCTATTGTTGAAAACAATGATGATACAATACATTGTTGCTAACATAGACAGCTCGAGCATAACTGGGTAACCACTACTGCCATTTAGCATCATCAAAGCTACAACTAGCCTACAAACCCAAAAGCATGAGGAGGGATGTACGTGACGATGGCCTCAACATTATCATCATGTCATCGCTACACGTCCAAACCATCTCAGGAGATAATGCTAGACAAGAAGGCAAGTCATAGATGACTATGCCGGCTGCCCGCTTATCTGGCTCTCCTCCTCGCCCGAGCTCAGACCACTTGACCAGTGTAGAAGGCTTGAGCTAATCAATATCTTGCGAGTAACATGTATAGATGAATCATGAACAATTAATAATGAGCGTAGAATTTTAATTAGAGAGAAGGCTTAAGGCAAACCAGACTTTGAATTAATAAAGTCATCAATCGACAAAGAGATTACCACCTATAGCTTATAAAAAAACCGAAAACAGCAAAAAGATACAAGGTGCTGAGCAATGCTAGTAGGCTCCACCCAAACTACAAGGAAATGTGAGAAAAATATGGCACACAATAGCTTGGATGATGCAGCCCTCCAGTTTGAACAATCAGCGAACTGAGAGACCAAGCCATTGAGGGAAGGAAGTTATAGGTGGAGAGGCGCTCATGTCATCTCCATGGGCTTTGGATAACACGGTGGCATCCTCCTCCATCACTGAAACGGGGTCCCTACCCCTAGCGCTAGCACGAAAGCTTCCGGCCCATCGGAAAATGGAGACATTGCCATCCAGAAGACCAAACTAGATCACCAACACCATGCTGCAACTAGCACACCAAAGGGGGCTTAGGCATTGATAGGGGCCTCCACATGAGAAGAAGGCAAATAAAGATGGGATGCTAAAGACACATCATCAGAGGAAGGAGGACGCCGAGCCCAGAGGCGACACCTAGTCCGCGAGGAAAGCATAGAGCTTTGCCATCCACAAATGGCCAAGGAGCACCAAAAGAGGCCGAACAGTAGTGACCTTGCACATAGAAACACTGGTGGGCGGGCTCCGACCAAGCCACCATGGACCTCCATACATATAGAAAAGCAAACATCTACCTTCCTCTGATGGAACCCCCATGGGGCTGACAACGCGCGTAGCACCGTTGCCGCCCAATTCGGACATGATCTAGGTTTTCACCCAGCACACAAGAAGTGCGGATGAGGAAGGAGAAGGGGACAACATGGATGATGGCTACAATAAGCAGGGTGACGCCCATGGGTGTCACTACTGTCGTGGTCAGCACAGTTATTCTCAGATTTCTCTGGTGCATGAACCACCAACTTCGGTGACCGAGGGCCACCAGAGGCAAGATTCGGCGGAGGCTACCAAGATTGAAGATGATGGATGGCTCTAGATCTGGTTCAGCCTCCACCAAGAAGACCCGCTACACAGGTGCCACCTAACACCATCTCACCTACCCCGCGGCCGAGGAGGATGGCTAGCATCGACATGCATAGTCGTTGTAGTTCCTCACCGTAAGCTTCCTTGGCTAACGTGCGTGCACCGTGATCCCTCCGGTGGAAACAATTGGGAGATTCGAGATTGAGGGCGCAGGTGGCAGCGCCAGGGTTGAGCTGCCCGAATCGTCCCGAAGACAGCGACGCTGGGGGCGGAGGGGTTTTCTGCATTCACCTACACAGTCTTGTGAATTCCTGTAGACTTTTTTAGGCCAAGCAAAAATGAATTTAAGTGCTAACTCTACTCAACCCACTGTTAAAAAGTACACCATGGGAAGAAATTCCTACTAATACATTATTGAAAATTCCATATAAAAACTCCTGAACAATTATTGCATGGTTCAGTAACCGCGAAACTTCTTACAAGAGTGCAAGACAGCTGTATCGAAACAAATAACACCAATCTGAAATTAGTTACTAGGTAGTCTACACTAATATTAAAAGAGCAAACTAAAACTCCCCTAAAGCCACACAACAAACTGTCCACAAGATAACCATGACCCTCCGATCAAATCACGTTAAACATATCCTATTGCCCATGTTACATCAATGATTTGTCAACCAAATCAACGACCGAGATCAAATGTTCTGCCAAGGCACACACAGTGGTCTGCCAATTCTCTCCGCGTCCCCCACCCGTAACACACGGATCTATTCTACCCGCCCGGCCGCCTCCATCGTTCCCCACCCCTCCCTCCTCTCTCCTCCTCACGGCCGCTGCAGGGTGCTGCCGAGCATGCTTGGCCTGCGTCGGTGGAGTCGGGGTCGCTCCCCTCCCTCGAGAAGTGTCGACGCAACGGGCTGGGCTTGCGTTGGCGGTGCCGGCTTTCCTCTCCTCTGATGAGCGGCGGCGACGGCACGGGACGCAGTGGGCCTGACCCACGTCGGCGACAATGTGGTCCCTCTCCTCCATCGAGCGGCAGCGGCGCGGGATGTAGTGGGCCCGGCCTGCATCGGCGGTGGCGGTGGCGGGATCCATCTCCTCCCTCAAGCAGCAGCGGCTTGGGACACAGTGGGCTTGGACGGAAAGATGGATTTCTCCGGGGTATTCGATTCCTGGCCTCTGTTCCTCGACCTCGCGTCAGGGACGCATATGCCCATCCGGTCGTTCCTCCTCATGGTCAGCGGTGCAGATGCGGCCGCTGTCGTTCCTCGCACAGACGATGGTACGGAACTCCTCTACGCGACGGTGAGACGCACGATGTAGCCTTCTGCCCTCGAGCACCATCTGCCCTCGAGCACCATGGCAGCACGCCGTGTGAACGTCCCAGGGAGGCATACTGTTAGGGGTTGCACCATGTAGTGTGTGGATACCCACCAAATGTTCGATGTGTTCCCCTAATTGACCTCTCTCTGTAGCTAGCCCTCTGTATTTCAGTCTCTCCCTGCTCTCCATGTCTTGCGTCATCCATATATGATCTTATTTTGTTTCAGTTTTTTTGCTAGATTTAACACTGTCATTTGTATAAGACTTTAAATGTTATCCAGGTGGAACCATTGAAAGGGAGCACACAAAGCTGCAGAGGCACAACTCCAAAGGACACAGCACGGTGATGTGTTTCTATATGTTCAGTGTGTCTAGAAACCAACATGCTGACTGCTAAAGTTCTTGCGGGCGTGATTGCTTTAATTTTAGAAGACACTGATGTAACACAAGAAATAGTTACTACTGAAGAAATCATTTCTGCAACACTCAATCTTGAGTCTGCACTTGCTAACATAGATGCACCCAAAACAATGTACTCCTGATTGTAAGCTTGGTAACATCCTCTCGCAGAAAACTTAAATTAGATTCTTTTTACTTCCTAATCTTTACATTTTGCATTTTAATTATTATCCTATATCATATCGTAGGATAATAATGTACTCCTGAAGAACTTTTATCCATTATCGTGAATTTGAAGGTTGCGGACGCACAAGTCTGGGGCTGTATATAGCTAGAGCATGTGCAATCTTTTTCCTTCTGCGAGTTCTAGAGAGAATTTCCCTTTTTCTGTTGCTGCATCAAGATCACTTGAAAAAAAGGTGATTACTTTGAGGCTTCTCTGTAATAGACAAAGTACGTGCTCTTCTAGCCCTAATGTTGCTCTCGGCTCTCCCAGTCCAATGGGAAGTCCCTATGACCTCTGATTATTACGGATTTTTCAATGGAGAGGTTAACCATCTCCTTTTTGTCATCGCATTATGCGCAGCTAATTCTTTACATGAGTGCACCTTAACAAAAGTGCCTTCTAAATTTGATAAAATAAATGTTTACATGAGTGCATCATTTTTCAAACATGCAGGAGAACTGCATTTGAACTTTATAGATAGAAGAAGAAAAGGGCAGAAACCCATACATAGTCCAAATTCCAGAACGAGCTCAACAACCAAACCAAGAAAGAATGAGCGAGGTACATGAAGAACATAAAAAGAGCTACATGAGTGCATATTGTGCAGCTAATTTTTCTTGAAGCATATGTAGAGGGACTTTCCATTTGAGAGAATGAGTTGTAAGAAGGTATATATTGAAATAATCAATACAGATTTACAGTTAGTAAATGTACCATGATATTTTTGTTTTCCTCCAATATTTCAGATGATTTGAAGCTGGATAAAGAGTAAACATATTAGTATCCATATCACGCTCAGTTAATTTGAGATCATAGGGAAGAAGGTATATATAGGACGTCCATACATCCTTAGTCATAGTTAGCTCTTCTTATAAACAAAATAGTGTGAGCAAGCTTTTCAGGGAATATTTATCATATCATGTTTACCGCGTGAGTACACCACAGAATCATGTGACCATTGACTTGCATGTTTAGTTTCCAATCTCTTGCCTAGGAACAAAGTGAACAGGAACATTGTGTTTGGTAGGAGAACTAACACGGGTTAGTATTGAATGACGTTAAATCACCAACTTCACTTAATATGCATTTTACATCAATTAGTTTGGGTCATGCATGTGTTCCATCACGTGATCGGCAGTTAAGAATGGAGAGTGGTTGCATCATGAAAAACATGTGAAATGAAATTTGACTCAATACTAATGTTTAAGATCCCTTTAAAGATCAGAATATGTTAGAAAAAACCCACACAAGACTGTTGGAGGAGGAGAGGCACAAAAAAGCAAATAGTAAAGGGTCATGCTATGCGCCGGTCGATCGGCCAAAATTTCAGTTCCAGCTTCATCGGCATGTGGTTCCAGCAGCACCGACAACCGGTTGCAGCTAGCCACGGTGTCAGTTGAAGTTCTCATGGTGCCACATGACCCTTGTAGGAGTCACCGGTGGTTTTGGTTCGGCGATGACAGAACACCGATGAGGAGGATGGTGAGGAGCCTATCCACACCATAGCAGCAGTGTGTGACCCGTGCGGGCATCCCCTATGCTGCAAAAGCTCGGGAGGGCGGAGGAGCGGTGACAGAGATCCGGTTGAGGGGAGTTCGGCTTTGGTGGTCGCTGGCAAAGAAGAAGAATGGCGAGAAGATAAGTAGGGGATCGATCGGGACGTTTCTGGTCAGAAGATGAGGGAAAAGAAGGGGTGACTTTTGGGTCCAAAAGAGCAATGTTGCGCAAAAGCGATGGAAGGTGAGCATGCGAGACAGCGGTGACCGGCCGAAACTGTGGACGGTCGACCGGATTACATCATTTCCGAATAGTATAGTAAATGACCCTTCTGCTCTAGAAGATCTCAGTTGTGAATAATTTTCTTCCTCCTTGTCTCAAATCACTAACAATAGGGTGGTGTGCTGGCATGTTGGGGGAGGGAGGATTCTCCATCTGTCCACTTCCCTCTAGCATATGGACGCTTGAAACAACAGTGGGGCTCATATCGCCGGAGTTGTTAGAGATAGGATAGGCAAATCAAACGACAAAGAACGGAATCAACATAGAATACATGCGATTTTAATGAGAGGTTATAAACACCGGGGATTTACAACTAATTAACTTATCCGATGCGGTGCCTTACAAGAGGTTATATAATGGCGGTAACCTATGTCAGTACAGATCCGTACCGCAACTCTCCGCTCTGGCCCAAGTCTTCGGCGACGAGCTGGAGCTTCGCTCCGCTCGTCAGAATTCTGTCTTTATCTGTATAGTTGAATTTAGATCACAACACAACAGGAGTCTATCGGCAGGGCA
>NC_041381.1:9018857-9028000 GCF_002162155.2 Triticum dicoccoides
TGGAAACCCTTTGGCTTTTCGACTGCGGTACCTTGGAAACCCTTCTGAATGAGCCGCAAGCATATAAATCTCTTCAAAAGCTTGTAATTACATGTTGTCATGCTATAAAGAGGTTCCATGGGTACCTGCAGTAGCAACTGGGCAGCATTGACGATAAAAATCTAGATGCCCATTATGTAGGTATGGACGTCTTTCTATCTTTGCCACTTGATTTAACATGTACCATGTCGACATGTTTGTAAAAGTTTGTGCTCCATTATGTTTAATGGCATATGGAATAAAATTTTCATGTTAAATTACGATGTTTTTAGAAAAGGAGGATGGCCCCGACCTCTGCATCTGGACTATACATGCAGTCATTTTATTAATTATTCACAGAGATCTTACAAAGTAATACATCAGGTAGTCTGAAGCTTACAAAGTAATACATCAGGTAGTCTGAAGCCATCATATTAACAATATTTGTCGCTACTCCTAGCCACTTGAGGAAGGGGTGTCGATAGTCCGAGCCTAATACCAAACAGACATCACATCAAAACCTAACATCTAAAGCCAGATGCCCCAACCAAGCCGTGTTGTTGGGGCACACACCAGTCCAGCACACTCATAGAGGTTGTCGTCGCCGTCTTCCATCGATCCATCTCCAGAGCAGACACTGATGCATCGACCTTTGCCAGGCCTGCCGCCGATGCCACCACGGCGCCAAACAAAAACACCATCCTGCATGTATCCATCCACATGCGCCCATCGCCAAAACTCGGCAGCGCCATGCCACCGAGATACGTCGTCGGCCTTGTGGTTTATGTAACACCGCTCCTCTTCTAGTCCCCTCCAACTAGCACCTTGCTCCAAAATGATGCCCCCAGGAGGGATAACGACACCAAAGGCGCTGCCATCGTCTGATCCGGGACCCAGATCTAAGGCCCCCCCTGGAGCATCCCGAGCATGATGACGCAAACTGCAATGATGATGCCTCAACAACGAAATGACATCAAGAGACACTGCCATCATCTTCCATGACCATAGTCGGTGCGATCGGCAGTCGTGCCACCAGGCCATGCGCCGCTGGCGTCGCTGGTCCCTTCAACCAGAGAAAACTCCAGAAACAATGCCCTCAAGAGGGACTACAGCGCAAAAAGCACCGCCATCGCTTGATCTAAATGAGATCTAGGGTTTCCCCCGGACCCGCGGTGTCAATTACCCAGACAAGCATTGAATCTTGGCGTGATTACAAGAACCCATTAATATCCGCCGAGTTGCCGACATGCCACGTCCGCCACTACGTCGTCCGCAACCCGGTGACCATGTAGACACGTCCAGCCACCAGCCACAGCCAGATCTGGCGAGGCCAGCGACCCCATCCTGGTCATGGCCGGAAGTACCGAGTCAACCCGGTGACCATGTAGACACGTCCAGCCACCAGCCACGGCCAGATCTGGCGAGCCCAGCGACCCCATCCTGGTCATGGCCGGAAGCACCGAATCTCCCCGATCTGGCCGGAGAGCACCACCACAAGACGAACCTTGACCTCCATCGTCGATCACCGCTTGCCGAATCCTACCGCCGTCGCCCAGATGCGCATCGGACCAAGACGCCGGCCGCTACCAGGTACCTCCGTCCTGGTTTATTGGTCCTCATTATATTTTGTGCCAAATTTTGACCTTAAAATTAACTTACAAAAATATTTATGCATGTCACAAAAAAATATATTACTGAAAACTATGTGCAAATACGAATCCAATGATATAATTTTATTAACATGCATTGATATTTTGTTAGTTAAATCTTAGGTCAAAATTTGTCACAGATTACAAAGGGACCAATAAACCAGGACGGAGGTAGTATATCGTACTGTGAGTACTGAACTGAAACTGTAATGCAGTTTGCTCATCTCATATTATGCATCTTGCAGGCTTGAGAGGTTATATAGTGGCACACAATATGTATGTCGAATGCGCTGCACAGGTTCTCTCCTAGTTTGTACATCTGTTAGCGATGTCGACGCTTGACATTCAGGCTTTCTTATCGTGCTTTTTGACCAACCCATTTTATATCTATGTCCATAGACGTAGATGATGGTGGCTTCTCGTGGAGATTTCTATGTTTTTCATGAAGCGGATGAAAACCGTTTCAGCTTGCGGAGGGATTCCAGCTTCAGATTCTACGGCCGGATGGTATAGTATCGCGTCCGTGACGACGGGGCAGATTGCTAGTTGTGTGCAGCTGCGGGAAATGTGCAAGAGCGAGAATGTGGTCCCTATCAGAATAGCTGACATAATTCATACTCCATGATGCTTTGGCACAGCAGGAACTTGCTCAGTTCGGAGGCTTGCTTCAGAGCCTCACTGGAACTAATCTGTTGCTAGGGAGGAAGCCGTTTCCTGATCTCAAAGGATACGCCTTTTCATCAAGCTCCTTGTGCCTCGAAATGTCTACCTCGCACCCTGCTCACGTGTCCCTCATAACCAAGATAAGAAGGTTGCTTGTTTTCAACATCTAATAGATAGGATTTGTCAGAGGCTCAAAAGGTGGAAGGAAAAATTCTTATCGATTCAGGGCAAGGAAATCTTACTGAAATCAGTGGCTCAGGCAATTCCATCGTATGCTATGTCAGTGTTTAAACTGCCGAAAGGAATCTGTAAATCAATCACCGATGAGATCGCTGGATTTTGGTGGGGGGATGGAGAGGAGAAGAAGAAGATGCATCGGTTCTCGTGGTGGAAGATGTGTGTACTGAAGAAGAAAGGGGGATTGGGATTTAGAGACCTTCATAGTTTCAACCTTGCGTTACTAGCAAAACAATGTTGGCGTCTAATCCAAAACCCTGACTCTTTGTGCACGTGTTTTGAGCGCAAAATATTATCCGGAGGGAAACTTGTTGAAGGCAGGTCCGAAAAAAGGAGCGTCGTTTACGTGGCAAAGTATTGTGGCGGGTCTTCAAACGTTCAAAAGGGGGTGTATATGGCGAGTGGGTACAGGAGCACAGATAGATATATGGCAAGACCCATGGATTCCATCGAGCCCTTCGCGGAAAGTTATCACCCCACGAGGTTCTGTGATGCTGAGATACGTGGAAGAGTTGATTGATCCTCATCAGGGACATTGGGACGAAACTCTAATCAGAGACGTGTTTTCTCCGGTTGATGCTCACAGGATCCTCCAAATACCCTTAAATGTTCAGGTGATGGAGGATTTTATAGCATGGAATTACACAAGGTCAGGGACGTTCTCGGTCCGGTCAGCGTATCATAGGGAATTTGAACACACATATGGAAACCGGCTTGCTAGATCTGATGGCCAATGGAATGCACAAGCTAACACAATATGGCAGGAAGTGTGGAACCTTAAATTTCCTGGGAAGATCAAGCACTTTGCTTGGAAAGCTTTGAATGGCTCACTGCGTTGCTATGGAATACTAGCTAATAGGCACATCCCGCTTACACCACAGTGCCCTTTCTGTGCGGTTGGGCTGGAAGATATCCAACATTGCTTATTTACATGCAATAGATTACAGGAAGTCTGGAAAGAATTGGGAGTACAGAACGTTATTGAGGACGCGGTTATGCAGGACAGGTCGGGATCAGTTACAACAGAGATTCTCAGTCGGGCTCAAGGCAGTTCTGACGGAGTACCAATGCCTGAACTTATTCTGGTGGAGGTAGAGGCGTCAACATGTGAAGAGAGAATCGATCCAAACAGCAGAAAAAGCAGCAATATCAATTCGAGTGCTAGCGACCAATTTTACTCGAGCATACTCTAGCAAGTATTCAGAGAGAAAGCAAGATCACATATGGAAGCGGCCGGCAAATGATGTGATAAAAGTTAATGTTGATGCTGCTTTCCAGGCCGATTCTCTTTCAGGAGCAACAGGAGCTATTGCACGCGATCAACGAGGGACCGTTATAGCAGCAGCCACTTGGTATCTTCCTCAGGTCTCGAGCGTTGATGCAGCTGAAACTCTGGCAATTCGTAATGGTTTATATTTAGCCGGCGGGATTGGATGCAACAAGGTTCAAGTTGAATCGGATAGCAGTTTTGTGGTGGAATCAGTGCAGAATCATGACTATACTGGATCCAATATAGCCACGATTCTGGAATGCAGAGAGCTTGCTCTTGACTTTGCAAATGCAGAATACTCCCACTGTTTTCGTGAAGCTAGCCACTCTTTTAGCATTAGATCTTCCTCATTTTGGGAAATTTACATCCCGGACTTTATTTCTCAAGCTATTGTAAACGATATGTCTCTGATATGAGGAATAAAGTCTTGATGCTTCAGAAAAAAAAAGAATGTTGCTTGTGGATTTTCTCCCTATTAGTTGAAGCTGGTAATGATGTTGTTCACGCGGCTCATTGCTAAAAGCATTTTAGAGAGTTTACTTCAACTCTTCTTCGGGATGAAAACCCATGATCTGACTTCAGTGATTGGCTCTAGCATTGACGCCTTGACGGGAGGATTCGTTGCTGAAGAATCTATCCTGTGACATTTGTATGCCATCATTGATGGTTGTTGATGTTGTTTATTGCAGCTGTTCTGTTTGCCTTTTATTTATTTTTAATAATTTGGTTGTGTGCATCCTCGATGTCTTCATTAGCTCTTGAAATTATGTTGGTGCATATGCTAGGTGTGATTGACATCTTCGCGATATTATTATATTAATATATTCTCTTAATCAAGAAATGTTGCTTTGTGGATTTTCTGCTGCTTTTAAGTCATTTAGAGAGAGCTTAAAACTTAACAGATAAAACAGAGAGATTAAAACTTAGTAGATAAAACAAATCCGTTCCCATTTCAAAAGTTTTCCTTGGTGCATTGACTACGGGGTCCAGCGAGCCCGGTATTTCAAATAAAAGAAATTGAAAAGCTTATTTATAAGTTTAGAAAGATCACCATTTCCCTTGTGGATGCATGTATATGTTCTTACGTGTTCGTAAAGTATATTGAATAATATGCTGATTTGTAGCCTATAAGAAGATACAAATTTCTTTCCCAAATTAAATACAACAAAGTAGGTTCATTTAATCCATGCTAGTTGTATTTCTACATATCTATGCGTATATGTGTTTTAAAAAAAATGGAGGCATTCTGAAATAGTTTTTTCATTAAAAAAATAAAGGGCTCTGTAGAGTCTCTCCTCCGAAACACATTTTGGCTTGGACTGCTCTCTTCTTCCTTGTTATGCAATTAAGCGATCACCCTCATGCATGAACACAACTAATTGAGATAAAATGCATATTACGTCTACTTAAAAGCTGGCGACTTTTGATCATTCAAGACTAACCGGATTGCAAATGCAATTGTTGTTCAACTACTCACAAGTTTAAGTATTCCTCCAACCAAAGACAATGTTTCTATTCACTCTGTTCCCATGCAAGAGATCGAAAACTAAACATGCAAGTCAAACAGTCACATGATTTTGTAGTGTAATCATGTGGTACAAATGATGTGACAAATCTTTCATGGATGGCTTGCTCACACCTATCCCATGCTCACACTATTTCGTTTTCATAAGAAGAGGTAATCAAGAATGCAGATGTATGGAAGTCCTATATATACCTTCTGCCCTGGGATATCAACTAAGTGAGTGAGGTATGAATACTAATTTGTTTATCTCTTTATCCCACTTCAAATCGTCTGAAATATTGGAGAAAAACGAAAATACCATGGTAAACATTTACATACTTTAAATCTCTATTAACTTGTGGTCGATGGTTCCTACCGATGTCCTCTTAGATACTCACTACGAAAAGCTTTTCTGAATTCTAGACCCCACCGGCTATTGCTGCAGGCGTTTGATCTCCAAAACGGATTGTTCTAGAGGTTAACAACTATCCTTTCCCACTGCCTACTTATAGTTTCGTGTTTTTCCATCATATCTAAAGCTTGCATAATATTTTGCAGGACTAACAACTCTGCAACATTATTTAGGTGACAAAGCATGGAACATGATGCTGTCAATATAGTGCAGCTAAATGAAGTGTTGAATAGCCTTTCATTAATAAGGGATTAGCTAGATTAGGCATAGCTAATCCTTTGTGGTGTATGCAGTAACAGAATTTAAGCCATTTAAACCAAATACATGGAAGGAAGTAAACTAGTCCATAAGGGGAGACATGCCTGCTGGAACTGAAGGTTATTCAGCCTTCTTTGCGGGCGAGAACCTCAAAAGGGCAGGAAGCTCCTGCAATTCATACAGGAGAATAGCTTAGCTTTGCCCACTTAATCGAGCAAAACAGGTGGTCAAGCATGACGCATCCTCGTCAGTGAACACAGAAGAGATGGCCGACGCGGTGTGCCGATGAAGAAAGTAGTGGCGTGAGTAAGGGTTTCAGCCTGCGTGAGTTGTAAGAGGGAGAGTAGGGTTGGCACTTTCAGTCATCGATGCTGTGAATGGAAACTCTGAGACACTCATCTCTGTCTCACTCGTTACTAGGGAGAACTTACTGATTGTGGAGGGAGAAATTAGTACTCCATGTTTTTTGTTTGGATCTGATATTGGTAAGCTGTGCGGCTGAGAATTACCGGTTAGCATTTTCCCGGTTGCTCTGCTTCTGTCCTGTGACAATATATACAGAAGATGCACTCCTAGTGATGTTCACTTTGGAAAATTTGAGTGGGACTGTCGTGCAGGTCCTTCGTAAAGCGGCTATCCCTCCCGCCTGTGTGTTTAGGAGATGGAGTCCACTACGCCGACAGAAGGGAAGTGTTTTTCTGGTGTCACTGGAATGTTTGGTTGGCGAAGGTAAGGAAGAAGCTGAAGATGTAGACCAACTAGTTTTGCTTCGTTGTTACTGATTTGATAGAAGTGGAATGTTGTTGTTTGAGAGCAGCAGCTAGAACTGACTTTGTTTCATTCTGAATAATGCAGCAGTCGCCAGTCGGTCAGAACTCAGAAGACACCAAGTTTCACACTCCAAGAGCTTCTACTGTAGTTTCCACTTGCACTGATGATCAAGAAGAAATGACCAAACGGATCGATGTTCGGAGTACGTAGATTGACTGAGTACTGTCAACAAGTAATGATCATTACAGAATTATGTACAAACGGAGTACAACAAAGCGTAAAAGGGGATTTAAATAAAAGTTGATTGCTTAGCCAATCACCAGGCTGAGACATTACAACAGTTTCCCCCTTTTGTAAAAGGAAAGACAATGCAGTGGATGGATGCTCACTAGTATTATGTAAGATCGTATCCTTGGATTATTTTTGGCAAGGCGAATACAGGCCATTTGCTTCCGGCAATCACCAGAACGAGACATTCACAATTCCGGTTTCAGTCGTTGGTCCTCTTACTCTCTTACAGTAGGCTAATCCCAATCCTACGCCCATGTGTGCTTTCTCTGTTGCTGCCTCACTGCTACTGATGTCACTGGAAGAGAAAGGTTTGGCCGGTGTAGGCGAGAAAGAAACTGAAGATGCAGAGAAATCAGTCTTGCTTCGCTGTCATAGATTTGAGCTGTTTCAGAAGTGGAATGGTGTTGTTGTTTGAGAGTTGCAGCTAGAACTGACTGTTTCGTTCTGATAATGCAGCAGTGGCTTGAATGTTGGGCACAAGACACATTCCAAGAGCCATGCATTTGCGTATTATTCTTATGCTTCTTTGTTTTTTGACATTGATATCTTATGCTTCTTGCTACACCTATTTGGCATTTGCATGTCTATTGTAAGACCTGAATAGGTCATTATTACGTTTGACTGGGTATAATCTTCGTTACGCAGTTGTTGTCGTCTCCCAACTACAAAGTTATTCCTGATACTTTTTCCATTAAACCATCTGCTCACTTGTATCCAAATATCTCTACTATGTCACACAATTTTGTTGTGTACTCACATGATAAACAAATGATAACGGCTCCTGAATGCATGCTTAACCGTTGACACCTTTTACATGCTTACCTGAATGTAAAAAGATCCTACAAAGATTGCAGTATATATAAGTCAGGCCTATATATATGTACTCAATCACCTGAATTGCCTTAGCTAGGGTGCAAAAGTGAGTGTTATATGAGAGGTTTCAAATTATTTATGCTCTATTCCGTTTCTATCAATCTGCTTGAAATATTGGAGGAAAACAAAATAACCGTAGGAAATCTTTAGCTTCTCTTCCATCGCATCCCCTTCCTACATCATACGTCTCCCATGGAAACACCTGCAGAGAAAAAAGATGAATCCAGCCCATAGACCGAACCAAAAAAACTCAACCGCTGCCATGCTTCTCCCCTGGTCGGTGGTATGCCCATCATATGATCAAGTCCTCCCGTCTCGCCTCGTCCTCACCATTGATTTGGACGTCCATCTCACAGCCATGGGCGTCCTAATCACACGCACTCCCCTGTTGTCCGGGTCGCCGCCCCAGCTTGCTAACATGATAATCCCGGTCACGCCACGCCCGCCTGCTGTCCTAGGCAAAACACAAAGAAAAATAATTCACCAGGACTTGAGATTAACCTGGAATTGCCCAGGTGAGCCTACATCTTTGCAACTGGGTGCCACAAAATCTGTATGTTCATGCCTTCCTCGTGCGTGTGTGTGTCTCCTGAGCAACCCAGCAATTATCTATTACTAGTACAAATGCCCGTGCTTTGCACCGGGCGATAAAAAGGCACAAGTGCCATTGTGCATCATTTTTATATTCAGTTTTAATAAACATCTATAATAATGTCAAACATGCAAAATTCCTTATTTTAATAAAAGGTAACATTTTCACAAAAAATAGAACTCTTTTTAAGAATATTTAACATATTTGTGAAAATAATATTTCTCTAAAAAGGAACATTTTTTACGGAAAAAGTACATTTTTAATGGATGTCTTTTATGAAAAGAATGTTTTTTGTGTTTTACATTTCTAAATGGACTTTGTTAATGTTTTACGTTTCTAAATGGACTTTGTTTTAGGAAAAATGGAACATTTTTGGGGATTCTTTTTAATTTTTTAAATGCAAACATAGTTGTTTGAAACAAAAATAGTATGAACATTTTGAAGCTATTTTTATTGTGTTAAAAAATTTGCATATATTTTTAGAGCATTTTTTGAAAAGGTTACAAAGAAAAATGAAAAATATAAAAAAATATAAAAAAATAAAGAAAACGTGAAAAATGAAGAACAGAATAAGACTGTGAAGAAAAACTAGAAAGAACCAGTAG